>NW_006441955.1:11992775-12028511 GCF_000325575.1 Pteropus alecto
GCCCCACATAACACTCACCATAGACCCGCGCATGCATACACAGTGAAGGCAATGGTTCTGAGCAAGGTTTCTTAGAAGTTCTCTTCATTGCTTAGACTTCTGGGTATCACTTGCACTATAAATCACATAATCAGATAAATCTCTGGCAGTTCTTTTTTTCTGGTTTAGCTTAATAGCTTAATATAATGTTGATTCCATGTTTAGGCTTAATTATTTTCCTTTTTTCAGAGTAGAGTAGAAAAATTCAGTATTGGACTTGCATTCTCCTCTTTATGTGGAATGTTTTCTTATATCACACACACACACACACACACACACGCACGCACGCACACGCACACACAATTCAAAGCATAGTAGTTTTAAATATGAAGCTTATATTTAAGTTTCAGTGCAGGGTTTTCAACCTCCCCTATTGACAGAACCATAAATCATGTTAAAGTTAAGTGAATTACTGTAGCATGAAACTGTAGCTTTAACAATGTTTATGTAGTATCAGCTTATCATCCATGTAGGCAAAGGAGGGTGAGCACTGATATTCAAAATGGGACTGTACGGTCCTATTAATATGGTTGCAATATCATGGAAAGTCACCCATTTCTTGCGGCATCCTTTGCATTGTTGAAACTAGTATATTTAATCATGTGTATGGAACGTTTTTAAAATGTATATTTCTGAGGTAAATTTACATTTGTCATTTGCCATTTCTTCATATTAAATGACGCTTGCTTTTTATACCCCAGACAATTCCTTTTTCTTATGTGCAAAACGCATTTCTGGAACATCAGAGTGGCCGGGTTATATTATAATAATAAGGGACCTGTGAACAAAGAATTGTGAAAGGAAATAAACCATTTGACCTCTGAAAAATAATTCAAATGGGAGCATCAGAGTGCAGTGAAAGAGCATGGGCTGTGGAGTCGGCCAGAACAGAATTCAAACCCTGGCCAGCCACTTGAGATCTGTGTAAACTTGTGCAAGTCTCCTATCTTCTACTGACCTTTGTTCTTCCATCTGTACAAAACCTTAAGGCTCTAATAGGAGAAGGCAGTGAAATGACATATGGAAAGGGCTTGATACATAGTATGTTACTACATGTTAACTATCTCTCAGATTTCCCTTGTCCACATAGCATTATTTGCTTTCTTTGTATGTGGTTCTGTTGAAAGGATTCTCATGTCTTTTATTCCTTACTCCCTATCCCCAGTTCTCTCTTTCTACCAGCTCCTGTGGGTCCAGAAGGAGAGTATGTGTCTCCTCATGGTGGGGGAGGGGACATGTATACCTAGAAGAGAAGGTGTGCTCCCAGGGAAGTGAACCAGCCCAGTTACCTTATCTCATCACTCTTGTACGGCTGGAAGAACAGGGGAACCTCCCCAGCAAGCAAGTGGGCCCTCTCCCATGGGTAGCCCTTTAGCCATGGTGGAGACTTTGCTGTGGCATGTCTTCATTCAGATATGGCTCTTGCTAAAGGGATAAGCACCTTCACTGTTTACAAGAGTCTGTTGTTTACAAGAATCAATTCAGCAAATAATTATTGAGTATTTATCATCTGCCAAACACTATGCTAGGCTGTAAAAAATAAACTAGACAAGACAGTCCTGCCCCTACAATCTAGCAGAACAGACAGACATTAAACAAATAATTATTACCATAATGAGATTAATGAGAGGGACATGCACAAAAGGGGTGATATAGCGCAAGTATTTAAAGGATTTGTGGGGATTTGGATTTATTTGGGTTGTTTTGTGTGGATCCCTTCTATTGGCATGCAATATGAACTTAGGAAACCTTGGTATCCCAGAGGGATATCTGTAGACCTTCTTGAATCCCTAAATTCTTGGATACCATAATACAAGTTGTTGAATAGTTACAGACCCAGTAAGGAACAGAGAATGTGTTAATAAGGACTCTTTCAAGTAAAGTATTCTTACAAGTGAAAGAAACCCAACCAAAATTGCTTAATCACCCCTCTACTCCCCCAAAAGAAAATCGTTGAGTTGGTGCATGTAACTAAAAAGTCCAGAGGCTTATGGCATCAGGTAGAGCTGGGTCCAGATGCCCAGATGATACCTTCAGAAATCTGTATAACTCTTTCTCTCGAATCTGCCATCCTCAACTTCACTCTTAGGTTAAATCTCAGATTGTAGCACGAATAATGGGATCAGCTCTAGGCATAATTCCCTGGTGGGAATTACAATCCCAACTTTTCACAGTGGATGGAGGAAAGGTCCTCTGCCTGGATATTGACAGCTCTGATTGGCCTGGTTTGGGTCATTTACTCACTTTTAAAACAATCCTTATGTTTAAAAGGTAACGGGGGTTCTCACTGGTGTGGTCTCAGTCCCATGCCCATCCATGGAGTCAGGAGGTAGGGTTAAGTCCATCCCAACCACACAGACTGAGGCTGAGGAAAGGATAGTTACCCAAAGAAACATTAGAGCTCTGTTTGCAGGGGAAAGGGTGAAGGACTGTTGGGCAAGTCCACTGCAGGAGTTAAACATGGTGCTATCCTGAGCACTGGGCTGAGCTCAGCTCACTCGCTAACCCAGTGACTTAGGGCTTGCAGAGCACAAGTGAATCCTGGCTTTAGAAAAGTGATAATGAGTCCATGCCACGGACCTCCAGGTCCATGAAAACAGTTGAAAACAGTTCAACAATTTTTAAAATTTGTTTTATTGTTTTCAATTATATTTGACATTTAATATTATATTAGTTTCAGGTGTACAGCATAGTAGTTAGATATTTATATAACTTACAAAGTGATCCCCCCGATAGTCTAGTACCCACTTAGCACCATACCTAGTTATTACAATATTAGTGACTGTATTCCCTATGCTGCACTTTATAGCCCCGTGACTGTTTTGTAACTGCCAATTTGTACTTCTTAATCCCTTCTCCTATTTCACCCCACCTCCACCATCTGGCAATTACCAGTTTGTTCTCCATATCTGTTAATCTGTTTCTGTTTTGTTTGTTCATTTATTTTGTTTTTTAGATTCCACGTGTAAGTGAAGTTGTATGGTATTTGTCTTTCTCTGTCTGACGTATTTCACTTAGCATAATACCCTCTGGGTCCATTCATGTTGTCACAAATGGTAAGATTTCATTTGTTTTTATGGCCAACTAATATTCCATTGTATACATGTACCACATCTTTTTTATCCCATTCATCTAGTGATGAACACTTGAGTTGCTTCCATATCTTGGCTATTGTAAATAATGCTGCAGTGAACATGGGGATGCATATGTCTTTTCAAATTAGTGTTTTAGGTTTCTTCAAGTAATACCCAGGAGTGGAATTTCTGGGTCATTAGGTAGTTCTATTTTTAATTTTTTGAGGATCCTCCATATTGTTTTCCATAGTGGGAAAATAGTTCTTGATTCCCAGTTATCTTATGCTGTCATATTGCATTGTATGATCCTGATTACTTTTCATATATCTTAATTTATTCTAAAAAAAAAACAATTCTAAGAACAATAAATAAACCAGAGTGTAGCATACTGTCTGGCACATAATAGATTCTCAACACAGACTTTTTAATTTTTCAATTACAGTTGACATGCAGTATTAATTTCATTTGTGCAACATAGTCAACACATACTTTTTACATGAGTGAGCCCCCAAGGTACTAGGCATCTACACACACTAATTCTAATTCTTGGGAAAATTTTTCACATTCATGCTATTTTACCCAGTTTACACACAAGCAAATGCAGGCTCGGAAATGTTAAATAACTTTGCCTACATTAACATAAGGAGTGAATGATTTCAAACCCAGAGTAATCAAGCTCTAAAACCCATATAAGACATATAATTTCCATTGTGCAGTAGAGGAAACTAAGGAGCATAGGAGTCTGGCACCGAGCTAGTTGATATTTAACCTGGGATAAAAACTTGATCCCCTCTGTAAAGTACAACATAGGGAATATAGTTAGTAATGTTATAATAACTACGTGTGGTGTCAAATGGATTCTAAACTTATCGGGGTGATCACTTTGTAAGTTATGTAAATGTTTAACTGCTATGCTGTATACCTGAAACTAATATAATATTGTATATCAACTGTTAACTTAAATTTTTAATTAAATTAAATTTAAAAAAACTTGATCCCCTGACTTCAAACACTGGACTGACTGATTTTTTTCATACTTCCTCCCATTGTTTGAAATCTACCAACAGTAGGAATGAGTCTTTAAATTTTATAAGTTGACTTCAGGAAGATATTTTGAATTCAGCACGATACTTTGAAAGTACCCTATGCTTTAGTAATTATGAGCCTCAGAAATAGGAACTTAAACTGCAATGTGAGCCTGATAATTGGTGATGGGGTTGGGGTGCTGCAAATCAATAGGTGGCTCTGTATTTGTCCTGAGGTTTGTTTGTTTATTTGCTTATTTTTGCCTTTTTGTTTTTTAATGTCAGCAAAGACCTGCAAACAGTACAGGTCCCAGCACTTGGTAATCTCTCAAGGGACTCTAGCACTTCCACAAATTTTACGTTGAAATTCTCTTTCGCAGGACTGCAGTTTATAATTCCAGTGCACTTCCAACGTGTCGTTAGTGAATTCCCTGCCTATTTCTGTTAACCTCTGTAATCATCCAATCTATGGTGGTGGGTTTTTTTAATGTTGTGTTTTATTTTTTTATTCTTCATCTCTTGTCTCATTGTATTGCTTGCATATTATGTAAGAGCTCAAGTTCCCTTCATGAAACTGGAATCCTGTCAACTTTGCTTATTAAACAGTCACTCTTCATATCTCCAATAATCACAGCTGTTGTGTGGTATTTGAAAGCATTTCACATCAGCCATTATGGCGACTTACGCAATTAGTGCATAAATATGGTAGATTTGGAGAAGAGGTCCTGTCAGAATCCAAAGGCTGGGGCTCTATGTCATGGAGCTTGAACCAGCACTCAGGGTTTTTTAAACTCTGAATATTACAGCCTTCCCAAAGCCAAGGTATCTTAGAGACTGAGTCTTATATACCTTAGGACTTAATATCGCAGAAACATTTTGAAAAATAATTTCTATTAACAGGCACAAGGATTCTCTTGTTTCAGATTTTTTAGATTTCAGTGTTATTACTATGTATCGATTGTACTGAATTATTTGTAAATGTTATCCCAGAGATTGAATTCTATACACCGACTGGAATTTAATGCTTGGTGAGCTTTAGCAATTGTTTAGTTCAGACTCCTCATTTTGCAGATGAAAGAATTAGAGAGAGAAGTTGCCCACACTTCTAAGCCAGGTAGTGTTAGAAACAAAACAAAAACGCAAGTCCCTTTAATTAGAAAATCTTCCTAAAAAGTACCCCAGATCTTCTAAAAAACTTTTTTTTAACATTTAACATGTACTATATCTCTGATAAATAACTTCAATAATTAACTTGGTGGGCCTTAAAAAGGAAATGATAGAGATTTCTATTGTATGTGGGTTCAGGGAGACCATGAGGAGGCCATGCTCAGAAAGGCTAAGTCAGAAGTGTGCCTGGGTATCAGGAGTCTACGTGGTGGAGGGAGGGAGGTATGGATGCTTAAGGGTTATAATTCTATGTGAAAAATAGAGTCTTAAATGGAGATAGCCCCGTAGTTCTAATTTTCTACGTTAAGTGTTAGAGTGTGATATTTAAGCAAAGATAGGGTTTCAAAATACATTTGTTCAGAAAAAGAACCTATATAGGCCATTATATCTATGACTGTAAGATCAAGATTATTGCTATCGTTGCTTTGGTTTTACATTTTGTTGTTTATGGAATTTTTTTTCAAGACCCTCCTGTCATATCCATAATGATAGTACATACTCTTTCACTAATTTTATGTGTTCATTTGTCCAAGAGACAGGCAACAGGTAACTTCTCTTTCCTCCTGTGTATTCTGCAGTCAGAACAGGTCCACATAGGAGCAATTACAACTTCTTCATTTTCCATCTCCTTCCTTACCTATAATGGTATTACCATTAAAAGAAGCTCTTTATTGATCACTTAACCATATAGTCAAGAACTAGGCCATGTGCCTTATGTACGATGTCTCACTTAATCTTCATAACAAACCTATGAGTTATCATTAGCCCTGTTTTACAGATGGCAAAACTGAGTCACAGAGAAGTTCAGAAACTTGAAGCACAGCTGCTAAGTGATAGAATTAGAATTTAACCATGTCTACCTGACTGCAAATCCCATGGTCCTCATATTATACCACTCTACTTTTCTGACACATGTATTTAATTTGAAATGATATACACACAGGTATAAGAAACCAGCAAAGACCAAAGCGCGTTTGTGTGATAAAGGTGAAAAGGGACAATCAAAGAGCTACAGTGGTGGGGGCGGGGAGGGGGGGTGTGGAATGGGAGAAGGTGGCCAAAAGGTACAAACTCCCAATAAAGAAAAAAGGAAAAGCAATAGTGGATAGTTAGTGGAGATATCAAAAGCAAGCAGATTGCTTTGGAAAGCTTCAAAAAGGTGCAGCTTCAGCAGAAAGGACGGCCAGGACAAGGATACCGTCTGGTAGGGAAAAGGTAGAAGGAGCAGTGATTGTCAGGTGCTCAGTCAAAAGCAGTGGCAGATGTTTGGAGAATGAACAGGAATTATGTGGGTCTACACCAGGGGCCAGCAAACTGGCCCACAAGTCAAATCCAGCCCTCTGTTTGTTTTTGAAAATAAAATTTTGTTGGAACACGGCCACATTCATTTGTTTATGTAATATCTATGGCTACTTCCGTACTATAGTTGCAAGTTGAGTCATTGCAACAGACACCATAAGGCCTGCAAAGCCTAAACTATTTACTCTCTGGCCTTTACAGAAAATGTTTGCCAACTCCTGGTCTAGACTGTAAGCCAAGGCCTTTGAGCAGGAAAGTCTTTAAGTAGCTCAAATTGATCTCAATAAAATTTTAAAAGACCTTGGCCGACCTACGTGTATCTCTCTCTCTCTCTCTCAATTCCCCGCCCTCCTTCCCTCTTCCCCTCTCTCCCTCTCATCTGCTTTTCCAAAAGACATAGGAATTTGATTTCCACCCTGAAGAGCCCCTTAATTCAAATGGAATAAAATATATGAACCATCTTGGAAGTCTACTGTAGAATAAAGTCACTTTGTCTGGTAGCAATAATATAAAAATGCTGGTGTTTTCCAAGTCATCATGCAATGTCATATATTTCTCTCATTTGACATATCCAGGTTCTTTCACATGCATCTTGGTAATGTTCACAATATGTACTATATGTTTTGAAAACCTTGGCTTGCCTTGAGTCAAAGATTTGTTATTCAGAAAACGTTCTGCCTTCTAAAGTTTCGAAACCCATTGCCCATTCCCCTTTCCCTGTCTCTCTGTTAAAATAAATCCCATAACTTCAAACTTCTAGGCTTTCATAAATGACAGGTCTGACTCATGCATGATTTATAATAATAGCTATGGACCATTAAGATAGATTTCTCAGCTTTAGGCAGGCTATAATGGTGTTATATGTTGTGGTTTTGAACTTCTGAAGAAGCAAAGTACATAGTAGTTGACAACCCAAACAATTGCAGTCCATTTGCCCTCATGGAAAGCTTTTTTTTTTAAGTGCGGTTTTTTCTTTCCTCTTTGTTCTTTTTAGAGCTCTGCCTTATTAAAATCTTTACTTCTAAATATGAGTAGTCAGGAGTTCTCAATGCCACCTTTTGCTCCATGGAAATGGTTATTTTTGTCTAAAGAACATCTTCCTTCTGAAGACAGATGAGTCACTTTTTCTTGTAATGGTGCTAACAGAGAGAAACAGTTTGGATTCTCACCTGTTGCTACTGACTTAGTGTTGATTAATGGGAAGACTGTGAAGTTTTGCAAACACTAGGGCTTAGGAGTGATCGTTCTATTCCGTGAAGGAAGAAGGCCATATGTGATGCTGCATTAAGAGCACACTGCACCTGAAAAGGGATTGGATTTTATTTTTGTGCCACTCTCTTGACAGCTTTTCAAGGAGTCTTCCACAGAAGAGAGACTAGGATTTAAGGGCTGGTGCGGGGAAGCAAACCCTAACACAAAAAGAATCTGACCCTCTGTCCAGTCTGTGAGAATCTGCAGCAGTTCACAGACAAGGAATAAAGCGATTAAGACAATGTCAGGGTTAAATACAACATATTTCAACCCATGAAATTTTGGTTTGAGGGAAAATGTAGGAAGGCTATTAGAATTCTTGGAGATTGAGTTTGGGCAAAATCGCTGAAAATGGTAAGGAGGATTACTTTTATCTCTTTTTCTTTCCTAAAACTTAGAATGAAATACAAGGTTCCCAACCTATCAGGCCACCCCTCCCTGGCACCATCTTCTTTGAGCTAGAATATGTGTCTAAAGGCACATATAACCTCCATATAGTGAACTCTCAGACTAAGAATCATTTGTTGCATCATATAAGTCTCTCAATATACACAATAATACAGTAATGACATTTACCTTCTCCTTCCCCAGCCTTAACCAGTTCTACTTTAAAAGAGGAAGCATTTATATATTATATTATGTTAATATGTATATTTAATTATATTAAATTTTAAATTTTTCTCTTGCAAACTAAAACTGAGAGTGTACTAAATAATTGGGTGTGTGTGTGTGTGTGTGTGTGTGTATGCGCATGCAAACAAGTAAACTAACCTGCCTGACCTACTTTCTTTTTGTTAAGTATCCAGTAAATTGATCATTTTGTAATAAATAACTGAGCCCTACACCTTTTGGGAAATTCTGGTTCTGTTTCTTTAATTGTGGTGACTTGGTTCAGAATACATACATAGGCAGTGCCATTCCAGCCAAGAAACCTGATCAGATTTCCTTCCTTCCCATCTTATTTGTATTTTCTTTGTGAAAAGCCCAGGCAGTTGTTTGAAACAAGTCTGGCCTGTGGTTAAAGTTTAGACCAGTAGTGAGATCTGTCTAGAGGGGAGTGTTTCTGACACTCTGCTGCTCCTGGCCTAGGGTCCTAAGAGTATTAGACCCCAGAAGCAGCTAATTTTGTAGCGCCTTTTAATACACAAAATTGTATTAACATCAACATGGATACAGATGGATGCACTGCAATAAACTGTAACCACTTGAGAAAAGCCTTTATTGACTCTCAAGTAAATAATGCACATTTTAAAAGATCTAAATATGCATTTACATAATGTGCTATCATTTTTATTGTGTCAACTACTCACACACACATCCATAAGAGGTGTTTTTCTCCATCAAAAATTTGGACTCATATCATTCTTTGTGCATTACATTAGCACCATGCCAGATTCACAATGGTAGTTTCTCTTTTACAGGGCCTGATCTGACAGTGTCAAAATACATTTAATGAATTTTATTGGTTGAATAATTGATTGCTTGATTCATTTAACCCCTCGACATTTTCTAAGATGATTTGAAACTACTTAGACGAAAACATAGGTACCCTAAAAACATCTAATTTCAGATAAAAGAGAGAAAACAAGAAATACAAAAGAAGAAAAACCAAATTTTGACATTGCTGAAACCTTAAGTCTGAGCTTTAGAGCAATGACTACAACTAGCAGAGTATCCAGAAAAATAGCATGTATTTCATAATGTTTAACAGAACTTTGTGATGTCTATAACACAACTATTTTCTGTCTGAAGAAATTAAAGCTCAAGATCTCGAATGATTTATATCCAGTTCTACAGTGAACTAATGGCTGAACCAGAAAGTCCAAGGCATGAGAAAGCAGGGGTTGTGAAGGATGACCCTATGAAATGCAGACTTGGCAATTGTCTAATTTGAATCTACAGGCTAAATGATTTCCTGGTATTAATTAAGAATTAATTGATTCTTATAAATTAGTCATTGTAGGATGAACTCCATTAGTACCACGTATTCTCAGGTTTGTGTTAAAATAAACTCTAGGCCACAAGGAAAAGGTGAATAAATTATTTTTAGTAAAATGTAACAAAGAAACTAAGGTCTAAATTTAAGCTGTTAATGATTTTCTTTTACATGTTTAACAACAAAATAACAAAAAGAGGGCAAGAATGTTTATTAACAATTAAGGGAGGGATTCCAAGATCCTATTGAATTGTTTTCTCTATTAAGTTTAACTTTGATCTGCCTGTTGCTCAAGTGAATTTTTTCCTTTGGGCAGCATTCTCTGTTGGTCACCACAGTTTCATAATCTTAACAGTCATTCATCAGTTTATTGAGCACCTGAAGCATTGCCACTTTATCATTAAGGTCTTCTTCACAGAGGCTCTTAACAGAATTGCCACCTTTGTGGTTGGCATGCTGCAAAAGTTGAGTGTGTCATTTTGTTATGCTCAGTATGTTCCCAGCCTCATTTGGATAATGCCACATTCCATCTCTAACTAATAACTATTCAGTCAAATGAAGGGCACTAGGTCAAAGTTTCTTGCTACCAGCAAGGAAGAACATACCGTATCAGATGGAAAAAAATTCCTTTCATTTTTTTAAAGCCAATAGCACAAATTGCAGAGTAAGAGATGACCAGGAGCCAATTAACTTTTCACCTTTTGTATTTTAACTCGGAGACAAAAATGGATCCCAAGATTTATCATTCATCGTATGAATTCCTAAGTTTGACCTGTTTTTCTACAAACTCCCTGGCTTTTTGGCAGGTGAAAAACAAATAACAACAAAGTTTGAACAAAAAGGTTGAAGTCTGTATTTATTTGTATGGTGATTTTATTAATTTCTGAACTACTCATTAATTCAATCCCTCATTGTACCTTCAACAAATATTTACTGAGTGCCAGATACTATTCTGGGGATACAACATTGAACTATTAATTGAATGGGAGAACTATTTACTAAAACGGAGAAGACTGGGAGAAGAGCAAGTATGAGGGGTAAAAAGTGACAAGAATTCTGGTTTGAATAGGTTATGTTCAAGATGCCCTCAATTGTATGACGGAAGACAAAACTTTGTCTGTGTTTGGCTCAATGTTGTATCCCAAGCACAAAGTAGGAGGCTATGAATATTTATTGGATAGGTTAAAGGTTGCATGAATGAAAGGGTCCCATCAGGTCATCTGCAAGATGTGGACTGGACTGTTGCTTCTACTCCAAACCCCCATTTTCACCCTTTAAAAAGTACAGATGTTGTTCTGAACCTCAAAGTCCTAGCCATTCAAATTATTGGTAAAAAAAAAAATGCCGCAGTTCTAAATATATCCTAGTATGAAACAAAGAACCCAGGCCCAGGGTTCAATAGGAAGGCATCTTTTCTTATAGCCCTCAGCCATGCCAATGGGACAGTGGTAGAAAGTGTGGCCTGTCTTGCTTAGGTTCCTCTTCAGTTTTATGAGTCACTCTTGGTATTAGGAAAGTCTTATTCTCCAAAAATTTGGGTATTCCTTTGTTTTTTCTTTGCAGGGGCTCCTTGAGTTTAAAGATTTAAACTGCAAAAAGTAAGGAAAGATAAATACTCTCATCTGCTTTTACTTGGGAGCTGTTTCTCTGGCCCTCATGGAGAAGTGAGAGCTATCTCGGCGTTACTTGGTTTGAGTATCTTCAGCCCTTCCCATGTGCTGCTCTTATCCTGCAGCAGGTTTTATCAATCAGCCTTCCAGCTCAAGGGCAGAAGTTCTCTCAGAAAAATTATTCAGCACTTCATATAAGCTTTTAAATCTAATGTAAGCTGCTTCTTGTACCAATGAAATTTAGCAGAGTTCGAATATAAAGGAGTAATACTGGTCTGAGTCTTTTATCAGTTTTATGAGTGGAGGGCCAACAGTTTAGCAGGGGTCACCATCTACTCAGCCCATGGGTTCCCCTGCTCTAACATTTATGCGTTTCTGAGTTTGGTTTTGAAATGGCAAAAAAAAAAAAAGGGGGGGGGAGGGGGGACAACATAAACCTTCCATGTAAAGTGAGGCATTGAAATTGCACAGGTTCATTAAGTGATCATTTACTACATACTTCAAAAAATTTCATCCTGAATTAGTCCCTAGAAATTTCCTTGAAAGGGGTATAAGACTTTTAACAATGAATTATTGTCTATGGATAGCTCAGCATGAAAGGGGATCCATATGTGCAAACCAGAATTTGTCATACATAATGTCAGTTAAATCAGGTCTAATCTACCAAATACATTTTTTATTGCTTGCTTCATTAAAAAGGCTCTTAAGGTAATGAATAATCTTCAGCTTCACCAAGGATTATTAATGCCTTTATAACTCATGTCCACTGAAAATAGAAAGACAGCTTGAAACTCTACCCTAATCTAACCTCCATGTTTGTCTTAGAGCCTTAAAGAAGAAAATCTATCAGACCTATCCAGTGTTAAATTCAGTCACATGAGTGATATTATAAATTGGGTCAGGAGAAGAATTTTTGAAAAAGGAAA
Source organism: Pteropus alecto (assembly GCF_000325575.1). Classification (NCBI taxonomy): domain Eukaryota; kingdom Metazoa; phylum Chordata; class Mammalia; order Chiroptera; family Pteropodidae; genus Pteropus; species Pteropus alecto. The sequence goes on from NW_006441955.1 coordinate 12,005,103, forward strand.
TTGAATAAGGTTTAAAAGCTGCGACAAAGCACGTTTTTCTTTCATAACTCTCTTGTTTTCTTTTCCTACAGCAAGTCCACACGCAACACCATCGACTCTTCATTTTCCAACATCACCCATTATCCAGCAGCCTGGGCCTTACTTCTCACACCCAGCCATCCGCTATCACCCTCAGGAGACGCTGAAAGAGTTTGTCCAACTTGTCTGCCCTGATGCTGGTCAGCAGGCTGGACAGGTGGGGTTCCTCAATGTAAGGAAACCTCTTTTTTTCAATTTCTTTAGAAATATTAACCGAATGTAAAAATAACAAGGGGAGACCTTATGACCATGTGACATTGTGCTCTAATGTTGTGCTGACTGATTGCAGGCAAATGTCATATTTATTCTAGATTGTGGGAAAGTTAACTTACTCTAAGAGAGATTGGCCAGGGTTTTAAAGCAGTGTTTGTGTTATGTTCGCAACTGTCAAGTTTATGGATATAAATCATTTCAAGGGTGAACTATATAACCTTCTAAGGTCTGTGGGCTAATAATTCCACCTCATGCATACTAACCCTAGGGCTCACACAGTTAACAAAATAGAAAAAACAAATAATTTTAAATAATGATTGGGGGTGGTAGGGAGAGGTAAGGGGATGAAGGGGCACAGATGTTTCAGATCAACTAAGTTGATATTTTTTTTAAAAAATACAGTCTTCTAACACTTTAGATCAAGTTGACCAGTACTTGAACTCAAGATGCTAGAAGTACAGTTTATTATGGTTTGTTATTTCTGCAAGTAGTTATCTTTCCCACTTATCTTTGTGTAAAGCTAAACAGTATTCAGTAGTTTCAAATGAATGTTTTCATTTTTTTCTCAAATAAACCAAACAATCACAATTTGAAATAATATTTCAAATGTAAAAGTGATTTTTAAAAATCACAAATTTTATGTCAAATATAGAACTAAATGTTTACAATGGATAGCTGTATCCCAAGGCAAATAATAATAATAATGAGTAGTAAATAATGACCAGCGTAAAGCCAAATGTGATTTTTCTTTTTCTCGTAATAACTGCACATGTGCCACAGATGAGCTATAATTATTATTGCCTAATTTAAAATATTATATATATCACATTGCCCTATCACTGATTTTCTTCCCTTGCAGAAATACCTGATTCTGCATATCTGAGACAGAACAGGCAGCTTTGACTAATGTCTGATGATGTGTTAGCAGATACATTTCTGTCTAGACAACAAATCAATATGGTGCCTTTTTCTTTTTGCTTGTGTATTCATTTGCTTGGCTTATTCTAAAGAATTCACTTATGGACTTTTAGCCCACTCAGAAATAACACACAGGCAAGTTTGTTGGCAAGAAAGCACCGCATCCTGATTGTCAGATGAGATAGTCTTTGAGGAACAATACTAAATATATAAGTGAATGTTGATAAGGAAGTGAGACTGCTTTTGCAGAATTATTAAGCTGAAATTTAAAAGCCTGGGACAACAGCATCTCCTTCAACTGAATTTTGATTCAGGACTATAGTCTAAATACGAACTGTTATTGTTGGTTGACTAGTGTCATCCGAAGTCTGGAGTCAGAAAAGCCACTTGGGAAACCATGAAAAAGCTGAGCGACCACCAGTATCAAGCATCTGACTTTTAAATTTCTAATTATTTTTTTTAATCTTGACATCATCCTATATAACTGTCAAATGCCCAGTTTTGCATTTTGATCAAAATTTTATAGAGTTGAAGGCAGGTCTCTTCATGGGACCATTCTGAAAATTTTGAAAATAAAATGAATTTTATTGCTTTCTTCAGAGGGATACTTTCGTTTGTTAAGAGCTGTTATTTGGTTGTTCTAACATCAGGCAGCCAAATAAGTATGACTCTTATGGCATATGCTTATATAATTTAAATCAAAATTAGAAGTGATATTTTTTTCTTAACAGAATTTTGACAGCTGAATTCTAAAGTTTCTGTGCCTGATGTTATACAATATGTGTAAGAAATTTTTTATGTTCACAACATATTTATTAAATGTTATATAATATCAACTTTGAAGCATGAAAATAAAATATGTTTTATCTCAAATGCATAATTAGGAAACTTTATTATATCTATATAAATAGACATGATGGAATAGTTCTGCAATCTATAAAACACGTATATATTAAATAAATGTTTAATAATCATGAGAATGATGACAAAGATAGTTAATACAGAATCGAAACATTCCAATCAAAAGTTGGCAGGTCATTTTGCAGAGCCAGATGCAAAGAAGGTCAGCGTAATTCAAAAGATAAGTTTAGGATGCATCGAGCATGTGTGCCTGAGACTGTACTTTTGCTTTAAGAACAACCCAATAATTCTTCATCTGTATGCTCTCATGGAAGAATTCAAGCAGCTAGAATACTTAGTAATTTACGTAAAAGGTGCCTAAGGAATCTTTTGTTTAATGGTTCATGTCTGTTTCTTCTTTTTCTTGTGCGTGTTTTGTTTTGTTCCCACCCATGCAGCCCAATGGGAGTAGCCAAGGCAAAGTGCACAACCCATTCCTTCCCACCCCAATGCTGCCACCGCCACCACCACCACCGATGGCTAGGCCTGTGCCTCTGCCAGTGCCAGACACAAAGCCTCCAACCACTTCAACAGAAGGAGGGGCAGCCTCCCCCACCTCACCAAGTAAGTATGGCTGAGACAAGGCGCCGGTCACTGATAAAGCTCTACGCACTTGAATCCACACCCATGCTTGGTACCTCACTGCATAGGCTTTAGCGATAGGCACAGATCCCCAACAATGACTGTAATATGAGTTTCCCAAGACAAGACAAGATCAAAGGGAACATCACCCTAGGATTCTACCAACTATACTAGATGTGGAAACGATGGGGTGTTTGGGTAGAAAAAAAGGTATAACTACATGCCCAGGACTGAAAACAAGTTCATGAACTATTATTACATTTTGCATGTTATCTGAGTGGCTTTGAATGCTGCCCTCATGATCATCAAACAGCATCTACATGTATGAATTTCTGTTAGCAAAACGTTCTTCATACTTCTGTAGAGCCCCACCTTCCAGTAATTTACAGTCCAAGAGAAATGTACTTGATGAGCATAAAGGTTATACACCTACATCAAATAGAAAAAATAATAGATCAAAGTAAATAGATCAAAGTACACTGAGCATTCACCAAGAGTCTGGTAAAGTGATCTGATGAGTTAGTAGCCATGGAAGTTTCACGGCTAGGCTTGGTAGCGAGAGGAGATAAAAGATAGAGTTGGATGGAAAGAAAAGAGAACACTTGGCTCTTCTCTGAATAGCCTGAGAATGTGTGATCAGACAACACAGGATTTCAAAACCTTTTTGGATGATAGGAAGCATTACTTGATGAATTAGAGGGAGAACAGTTCTTTAGATATTTTCTGATATTTTAGAGACGACAAGGGGATAGAAATAGCCCAAACACACAAAGTTGGCTTTTATTAATACCTGGAACAAGGACAAAAAGAGTGATGCCTAGAGACAGAGTTTCCAGGTGATGGATGGACTACCTAACCTTGACAAAGGGTGGATGAGCACCGTCCTAAAGCTTTACAGAGGGATCAGAGTGTAGGAAAGGGTATGTACTGTGACAGTGACCCTAATGAGTGGAGGTCTTCAAAGGAGGTGAGGTTAGATGTAAGAACTCTATTGAGGACAAGATTAGAGTAGACCAGGAAAGAAATGTTAAGATTAAGAACTTGAGCAACAGTTAGAGAAGTTGAGTGGAGAGAAACTCAAGGAGGGGTGTTTTGTAGACATAAGCTCTGGGATTGGACAACCACTTAGATGAGTATAGTGAAGTTTCTTTACTTTCAATGTTGGAGACATAGTGGCATTGGATGCAGGAAGTAAAGGATCAGAGAAGAAAAATGAGCCTCTGTTGACACCGTGTTCGTTGGATTTATTTCTGGGGATGCTAAATCCAAAATGTCTAGAGTCCTTCATGGACATGTGTCTGAGGCTGAGCTTTGGGTTGTCTAGTATTTATTCATTTTGATAACACATGCAGAAGTGAGTGGCATTGTGCATGGATTCTGGCTTTATAGCAAAAAAATTGAGGGTCCAAGGACAATTTTGGGGAGACTGACTTCTCTTGGTAAGAAATGGTTCAACTCTTTCCAACAAAGGAGAAAACCCTGAGTGTCCAATGACATAGGAAGTAAACTAGGCTTGGTCTACAGTTCTTGGAAGTTCAGCTTAGAAAAGAAGCTTCTGAGAAGCAGAGGCTCATAGATGTGTCCTGCTTATTGTCCTGCTTATCTTCAAACAAGTCAGAAAAATATGCTTATTGTCCCCTGTACATTCCTCTGTGTACCACTTTTCTGTTTGTCTACTCCTTATCTGTACAGGGTAATGACACAGTCCTATAAAAGCCTTGTAGTAATATTCTACCCTATCTATGTAAACGTGTCATCACTTCCACTCTCAATTCAACGTTTTATGCATTCATTGCATATTTTCTAGTAATGGGGATGGGACTTTTCTGAAACACTGCAGAAGAGTGGAAATACCATGTGCAGCTATTGAAGTCCAAAGGACAGGGACTCAAATCCCCACCTTTCAAATTATTAGTTTCTCCTGGAATCACAGTTTTCTTATCTATAAAATGTGGGTAATAATACCTACCTAGCAGAGTTGTATGAAATCAGCTATGATAAGCGCCACCATGAAATAAATTGGAACATTTTATTATCCACCAAAACTTTTACCTAGTGGAAGGTTGGAGGCTTGGGTAATGATGAAATATGTCTGTAGGACATGTAGAAGCTGCCCAACACCTACATCAGGTCAATGCCTTTGGGTCCTTACTTCTGGGCTCCATTCCATGGATTAAGTCAACTGCCTTGTATAGAAAGATACCTCTCATCCTCTCGTGCCCAGCCTCAAACATTCTTTCAACATTATGGGAAGAAGTGTGGAGGAGGTCTTGGCAGATCCAACTCATATGGATACATATTTATTAGAGCAGCATTTAAAGGTTTTGAGGAAAAGGAGAATATCAAGAGAGAGAGGCCAAAAAGTTTGACATAGGTAATTTGATACTTACTTTTTGAATCATGGGGTTCTAGAAACATAGACAAAATAAAGTGTTCTGCTGATGGCATAGAAGGTTTTATCATCATAAATTTTCGCCCTTAGCTTCTGGGCATTTGTAAGGTTTGCTGAGTTCATAGCAGTATGTTATTTCACCTTACCATTTTCTCCTTTATTAAAAATACAATGATAGTCTGGGAAACCTGTCATTTATAGCATAGGAGAAGCCTCTCAAATTAAAAATCTCAAAGCCCACTGGACCATATTGAGAAGATTTTTAAGGACCCCTACAAAGTATCCTCTTCTATGCCCTAATTTCTGAACCAATTGATAAGTAAAATGCATGAAAAAATCAGATGGAAGACCAGACTATAACCTCTGCCATTAGCGAATTTAGTTTATGATTCTGGGCAAATGTGTTTCCTAATGCCGAAACCCCAAATTACACAGGCAGATCTTCCTAGTCACTGGCAGTACTGGACCACCACAGGCCTCCCTACATGGGGTCTGCCCTCCTCTGATGTCATGGAGGTCCAGATGTCTGTGTGTCTCCCTAAGAGAAAGAGCTAAGGAAGAGATGGGATGAGTCACATCCAGTTTCTACCTCTAATCTCTACACTAAGTGAGGGAATGGAGAAGGGCCACGAGTGTATGGAAGGCAATAAATAACAGGAGTGGAGTAGCCCCTACCTCCTCTCTTAACAATCATCTTTGATGACTACTTTCCTTCATCTATGTATTTAGCCTCCATTATTGAACACTTGTCACGTGCCAAGGACTATGTTAACTGCTCGGGATACAGAGTTGGTTAATGCTGCTCTAAAGAAATGTGGGATTTATTGAAGGAGACAGCTGGTAAATGGGTCGTTCGCATGGAAACACCGGGACAAGGGCATGCATGGGTGCTACAAGAGGTCTTGGGAGGGAGTTTGGTCCAGGCACAGGGCTTCAGGTAAAGATTTCTTTTGGAGGGGACGACTACTAAGCCGTTTAGTAGGGATAACATTATGGTATTTTAAGTCTGAAAGAGGAGTAGAACTTGTCTTCAGAAAACAACTTGTGGGTTGGGAGTATGTCTAAAATTGGATTATCACTGGATAAAAAATTAGGGCAAAAATATCGTTTCATAAATTATGTACTTTCTTAGAAATTAAAACCACAGGATGGTTGGATCCTGTTTATCAGTTTATTAGAGCTCAACTTTAGCAAGAAGAAACATCATGACAGGGTATTAAGTACACATGTTCAACATCTCACCAGTATGTTCGAAACTCATTTTCATGTAAAAAGAGTTTAAAAATAAAAGTAGGAAATCATGCCTAGGATCTGCTATATTACCAGCTTTTCTGGGCCTTGGCTCCCTTATCTGTTAATGGGCACGACACTAACTGCCTTACCCGCTCTCCTAGGCAGACTGTCAGGATGAACTAGGGTGACAGATATACTGTGCTGTAGACAGTTAAAAGTCCAAGGCACCATTTTAATATCCTCTTATAATGAAATACAAATGGATGCCAGCCTTAAGCAGGGTATGTATTTTTAAACTAATCAGTTGCCTCTGGCACCAGTACTCAACTTTGCAGCTGTGGCCAGGAAGACAGGGGTAAGGCATATTTGGGGAAAATTTTGCCTGTGAAATAAATACATTTTAATGGGGAAAAATCCTTATCAGTACCCTGAAAAAACAGGAGTAAAGGTGGAGTTAACAGTTCTGCCGTCTCTCAAGGAGAGCATTTGTATTGTTGATTTGTTTGGAGAAAGGTTGAGGTACTGTGCCAGATCTCTTTAGGATACCATGACAAGTAGAAGGAACAATCTGAGTAATTCACAATGGATGTGTTCTGTTCTCGCTGATTAACCATCTTTGTGTGTTTAGATACCCAATGAGAGAATATCACTTCTTTCATTTATTCAATTAATAGTTAATTGGCCATCAACTATGTGCCAAGCAGTGTTCTAGGTGCTAAAATTCAGCAAGAAACGAAAGAGATAAAAATTCCTGATCTCATGGAGCTTTTATTTTAGAGAGGGAAGAAAGACTATAAACAAAATAGTAAGTATAATAGGTAGGAATGATATAAGATGATGATATGTATGTGCTACATAGGAAAATAAAACAGAGTGGTCTGGAGTAGTGGGGGTGGGATACAGCTATAAGTAGGGTGGTCAGAAAAAAACCCGTCTGAGAAGGAGAAATTTGAACAAAGACCTGACAGAAATGAGAGGGTGAGCCAGTAGGTGATCCAGGTAGAAGGAACAGCCAGTACAGCCTGGCATGTTTGAGGAACAGCCCAGGGGCTGGTGAGGCATGAAACAATGAGCTAGTGAAAGGAGGGGGAGGTGAGGTCAGAGAGGTAAAGTGGATGAGTTTGGGAGCTCAGAGGGCAGACGGTGTAGGTTCTTATAGGCATTGTAAGGACTTTGGCATTTGCTCTGAGTGAGATGGAGAGCAGAGGAGAGATATTACCTAGGTTTTAACAGAAATACCTTGAAGGCTTTGTTGAAAATAAATTGCAGGGGGCAAGAATTGAAGCAGGGAGACCAGGTAAGAGGCCCTTGTTGTTGTTTTAATCAGTAAATATAAATAGTGTCTTTTACATGCCAGCCACTATCCTAGGCACAAGGGATGCAAAAGTGAACAAAATAGATAATCCTCTTCCCTTGGGAGCTTATGTTCATGAGGGAGGGGACAAACAATAATTATAAGTAAATGAGTAATTAGGGACCAGGAAGTACAAGGAGAAATCTAACACAGAAGGAGGAGGAGGCACTCTGTTGCAAGAATCCAGGCAAGAGTTGCTAATGATCTGCACCAATGTGAGGGCAGTAGAGGTGGTGAGAAATATTTGAAAGATAAAGCTTATAGGATTTACTGACACATTACATGTGGCTTGGGGGGGTGCGGGGGAACCTAGAGAAATCAGTAACGACTCCTAGGTTTTTGACCTGAGCAACTGGAAGGATGGAGTTACTGTGAAGTGAGATGAGAAAACTTCAGGAAGAGCAGTTCTGGGTGAGGGGTTGGGATCTGAAATTTGGTTTGACCATGTTTGAGATTCCTATTAGGTATCTTGCTAGTGAGACTAATTATAATAACATCCTGCCTGTTGCAGTTCTTTACAGTTTACTGAGTTTTTCCACATGTATCATCTCATTAATTGGGAAGGGACTCCTTTTCAAACATGTCATACAATGAATGGATATTCCTAAGAGTCCTGAGGACAATAACTCAAGAATAGGAGAAATCTCTCATTAAGTTTGGCTCTGTGTGTGCTATGATCATTCATAATGTACTGTTCTTTTTCTTAATTGTATTGTAAGGTCCAATTTTTACGTAATAGTTTGGCACCAACATTACACCTTAAAAATGGACTTTTCCAGAAAAAAAATTGAAGATTGGTGTCATAGCCTAGAATTTCTTTTTAAAATTAATTAGGAACACAAAAACTCAATTTAAAAATACATAAAAGGATCATAAACATTTTTGTCCATGTCTTCTTAGCCATGAACTTTTGATTTTTTAAAACTAGAATTTTATTAAATAGAAACATGTCATAACAAGTTTCCTTTTTAATTTATTTTTATAGCTGATGAATCTTGTACATATTTTTTATATGAACAAATATGAACCTGATAGGTTATAATCAAGAATAAAACAATAATCTATGACCAAGATGGAAATTTTCTAGTGTAATAATTAACATATATGATCAACGCTTTCTGGTTAGCAAAGCTCATTACATATATACATTCTCTTGTTCTGGCTTCCTAGGACTCCTGTGAGGTCAGGATTTTATAGACAAGGGAACTGAGATTAGAAAGTGAAGGTTACTTTCCTAGGATTTTACTTCCTTGTAGCTTGGTAGGGACTCAAACATAGACCTTCCTATGCTCTTTCTACTACCTCATACTGTAACTAAATCAATTATAAAGAAAACTGACACTATTTCTGGGAGCTACAGCTGCCTGTTTATGTCTGAAATTAATAAAAACAACAGTAAAGTTTTGAGCTTTTACTAATATGTCAGGGACTTTAAAAATGTTTTTGTATGTATTATCTTGTTTTAATCCCCACAATAGTCCTATGAAGTAAATACTTTAAAACACAAATATACTAATTGAGAAAGACAAGACAGAGAGAGACAACTTTCTCAAGGTCACTGAGCCAGGTAGAGCAGCATCATGATTCACACCCAACCACCTTTAAAACCTGTAGCTCATACACTTGGCCATAGCATCCTATGAGTTTCTTTGCTTTAGCTCAAAGCTTCTATATGTTAGCAGTGGAAACTCTATGGAAGAAATAGAGAGGAAGATGTTAGTGGTCATTTATCCTCTAGTATGAATTGGTTTCTGTTGCCGAGAGTAACTCATTATCAGGGAAAAGAAATGAGCAGAAAAATTGGAGGGAGATCAAACAATAATAGCAAAAGGGTGAAAAATAGAAGCTATTGATAAAGGCAGATTTCCTTTATTCTCCAGGGCTCTCCAGAGTTTGAATTGTTAGACTGTAGATTGGTTCAGCCTCTTCAGAGGACAATTTAGCTTTCCATATATATAAATTTAAATGTAAGCTGTGCATATAATTGAACATGTAAGCAAAGACATACCTCAAGCATTCATTGCAACATGTGTTATAATAAAAGAGTGGTAATACCTAACAATTCACTAATATGATATACATTTAGGAACCTTTTAGAAAATAAAGAGACAGGTCTACATTAATTCATGGAGTGATCTTTGAGTTATACTAAGTCAGCAAAAGAGAACGCTAAGAAGTGTGTATAGAATACTACCATTGAGTGGGGGATGTTTATACACACTTCATTGTGCGCTGAAGGACAGAAACTGGTTTGCTGAGGGATACCTCTTTGGTACCTTATCCAATGAGAATGAGAGATATTGAATTGTAAACCCCTTTTTATAGCAAATATAATGATCTCTTTATTTTAAAAAATATTTGTCCAGTGATCTTCTTTATACCTCAATCAGTACAGTGACCAAAACTCACACATGGCAGGGCGGGGAGGGCGGAATTCATAAAAATCCCATAAAATCCTTGGCAATTTTTTTATACATCTAGCTTTTAACTATACTAATCTGAACTTAGGGTGTGATAGCAAAAATGGGTGCTCTTTCTGGTAAAGTATAATAAATATTCTTTTTCCCTCACAGATAGCATAGACTTTAGAAAAGGTTAGCATGTTCATTCTCAGTAGCCATTTGCTCAGAAGTTCTGCTTTTGTAACCCATTGAATACAGATACACATGTACTATATCTTAAATCATTTTTCATAAATGCTTTTTTTGCAGAGTATTTCTACTTTTTTAATTTTTAGTGTTTTTAATGTTTAATGTTTACATTTTTAATGTTTAAATTTGCACAGGAAAAAGAAAAATGTTTATTGAAAATCAGGCCCTTCGATAGCTGTTTTCATATGCATTACCTTAGTTGCATTTGATTGTTGTTATAAATCTGCAGAATTGGAATTTTTATCCCTCTTTTAAAAAAGAGGAAACTTAAGGCCTAACCAGGATTCAAACCCAGGTCTGTTGGACTCCAAAGCCCAGTGCTTTCTACGCTATCAGGAAACATACTGTGTTTCAAGATATAATATCATACATCTTTCCTCTGAAAATCTTGATACTCCATAAAGAACTTTTATGTGTATTCCAAGAGTAACAACTCCTGGGTACATTGAATTAGATGGAAAACAGAGGAATTAGAGCAAGAAAAAGAGTTAGAGATGAACATTGTAAAGAAGGAGTGACAAAAGAGAACAGATAATGGATGATCACGTTCATTAGGGCATCGTAAACCATTTAAGTGTTGTTTTTGCCTCAGTTTTTTGCTTTTTCAGATGACAGAAATGACAAATGAGTTTTAAGATTTTCTTTGTAAAGGTAGTATATGGCAGGGTAGGAAACTTGAAAAATATAGAAAAGTATAAAAAAGGACATTATATTCTCATATAATCAACTACTAACAACATTTTGGTCTAGTTTCCTTCCATTTTTTTAGTGCATATTTATGTGTGTATTTGTATATGTATATACACACACATGTATAAGATGATGGTGACCTACTGAATATAATATTTGTATGCTATTTTTTTAAATTTATTTTCCCATTACTGTTGACAGTCGTCTGCTATTTTCTTAATTAGTATTTTACTTCTTGTTTCATAAAAAAGTTAAGAAATGTGATTTTTAAATTCTTTTTACTTATGCCCCTACTGTAGGACATTAACTCTTGTCCCAAACTATGAAATATGTTCCAATATATCATGGAATATATATTTCTGTCCTTAACTTGAATAATTTCACCAGGATAGATTTCTAGAATTGAGACTACTAGTACAAGCAGTCTGAGTATTCCTCTTCATAAATATTTACAAAATTGCTTTTCAGAAAACTATTTACATCATTACAAATCATTTATGTGTCTGATCATAACATTAACTCTTGAGAGGTTTGAATATGACTTTTTTTAATTGTTGGGAGATAGATATCTTGGTATAATACCCTTAATCGGATTTTAGACTCAGTAGTCCCTGACTGGGTGATTTGGGCATTTTCTTCAGTTGTTTTCATATGAAGTACAGTGGAATTCTGGAGATTCCCCATCTTGTTAGCTAAGCTTCTTCTTAGGAATCACTCTCTACATTGCTCCTATGGAGAGAGTAGCCCGTTAGACATTCACAGAGAAATGAATCCTTAGTTAAAAGGCTAGGAGTATTGGAGTAAATAATATTTATTATACTAGACTTTTTATATACAAAGGCTCAGAGAGATTAACTGGCTTGCCAACATTACATTTCTAGTAAGAGACTGAATGGATTCAATCCAAAATTTTCTGGTTCTATAATTCATTTTCTATTGACTACATTGCACTACTGCAAAAATAAAAGTATTATTTTGAGGTTTTCGCGTTCAGTTTGTGTTTTACTTAAGACCAAAAATTACTAGAAGGTATTTAAAAATCATTCACAGAATCATTCTTCAGAAATAACCATTTTTTGTGCATATTTTCCAGTCATCTTCTGTGCATACTTTAAACATACTTAGTCATGATAGATATGTGTGTGCATATGTGTATGTACGTATATACATATATACATTTTGGTAATCTGATTTTATTCATTTCATTCCATAAACATGTGATGTCATTATTATTTTAAAATGTTTTTAATGGCTGTAAAATATTAAAACATATGGATGAAGCATTAACTTATAACTTGGTTCTAATTTGTTGTTCTTATAAGTAATGCGGTAATGAACATCTTGGAGCATAAATTTTTTCCGTACTTTTAAGTATTTGTTGAGGATAAATTCCCAAAAGTAGGTTTCCAGAGTTACATTGCCTTTTGAGAGGCTGCAGAAGCTTTTCAAGAGGGAGCGATCCAATATATTGATCTAAGTTTCTTTTTATAGTAAACTCCAGCTGAAACCAGGGTTTATTTTCGGTGGCTATTTAATATAACTTTCACCTGTGCCTACCCATATACATTGTTGCTTCTGATCAATAAATATGTTCTATCAATTGAACAATACACAGCATACACAGAAAAATAAATGACAGTTACAGAATTTGGATTAGCCATCAGAAATATATTAAATGAACTGAAAGAAGGCTGTGTTCTTATTCTTTAAAAATATTATGAAAAAGAACATTGTAGGCAGTTTAAAAATCCTGAATACAGGAAACACTCATTGTTAAGTGCCTCTTTATCACACAGATTTTGGTAACATAATGTCAAAGTGCCACCAGTTTACAGGTTGCTCTGATCCTCTCTCTGTGTGCACACATGAATTGTCTTATAATGTCCTTTTTTGCATGTTTTACCCCAAATAATAATATAGCTTGAACCCCTACCTCCTTATGAGGATGCCTAATATAAGTAGAAATAACAGCAGAGCAAGGCCATCTGGCTAAATTGATTCTTTTCATGATTTTTGTAAACTATTGACACATTAGACATGTCATGTAAATTGTTACCATACATGTTAAGTAATGCTAATATATTAAAGTTAGAGTTCATTAACTTTTCTGGAAGAAAGCTTGCGGATATGTTGTTCTATAATAATTTACTAGCGATAAGTAGGCTTTAATTTCATGCCCTGAGGGCTGTGTCTTTTTTTGTTGGTAACTTGTTTGTAGAGACAAAAGATGTGCAGAGATAATAGAATGAGGTAACTGACTGCACAGATGTGATCAAAATAATGGAAATTCAGTGTGGTTATCTTCTAGATTTTAAACATCTGGATGAAAACTATAATATCCATTTAATCATGTGGGGATTTCTAAATCTCTGAATACGAGATCATGTGTAAGCAAAGGCTATCTGTGTTTCCTTGGTTGTATGATGATTTTAATAATGCTAACTCAGGCCCTGTACCCTTGTCAATACCAATAGATTTCTTTGAAGAAAAAGCACTCCAATATCTTCCAGTGTCTCTTTTGTGACCTTGCAAGAAATAGTGCTGTTCAAGTTTCTAAATGAGTTCAGTTGTAGTGGGTTTCATTTAGAGATTAGCCGATCTATTTTCGAATAGTTTCTGCATTTTTTTTTAGAAATAGAAGTTTCCTCACACAACTTTTTTTTTTTTTTTTTTTTAAATAACATGTGATAGTGCCATTAAAGAAAGATTCTGGAAACTATTTCCATTAGGCATTTAGTCATCTCATTGTTTCAGATTGCAACCAAATGCTTTCTTATGCACTTTTCCCTCACTGTCAAGTGTCGCTAGTAAACAATAAAATTGCAATTTGAATGCACAGGGATCTGTTCAAGTCTGCATTCCTAAACTTGTTTTGATTACATCTGTCCAATAACTAGCACATTCCTGGGCAGGTAGTGGAATCACAGTAAGTCTATTTGAATGAGATTGCATTTTTGACTAGTTATTTTTAGAGGAAAATTCCCCCACATGTGAATATGTCTAAATTTCTGAAAACAAGAGAACATGTGAAGTACATATTGATATTTGAGATATGAAGGAAAATGTTTAGAGTGTTTAGGATGTCTAGGTGTCTTTAGGGTGTTTGGAATGAAAATTTAGTGTCTTTGTTTTATAAATTATTTCTTCCTCTTAAAAGAAAAGTAAATTCAATAGACTATTTCCCCTCCATTTTCAAACATCTGGGTCTCTGATCCTTAATATTTTATCTTCCCTTATTGTATGGCAAAATGTAGTTTGCAATGTCTCCTCTTTTCTCTTTTCCCTCCACAACTGATGCCTCCAATTCCTACCTCTGTTACTTTGCTATGCTGTTTCCTCTGTGACCCATAATCCATCTGAACCTGTCAACCAACACATCTTTTACAGCCTGTCTCAAAAGCCATCTCCACCTCCTTTCTAAAGCTTTTTCTGTTCTCTTGCCAGGTGTCACTTTTCTGTCCTTTAACACCCCAAAGATTTTATGTATATGACTTTTAGGCACTCATATTTTAATTTTCTGTACTCATCTCTCTCGTTAGACTCTAACATTTTGAGGAAAGCAGTGCGTCTTGCTTAACTTTGCATCTCCCATAATGCTCGGTAGAGAGCCTGGCACAGGTCAAGAGTTCCCGAGAGAGAGAGACAATATAAATATAGCAAAATATCTCTCTTTGATGCACTCTAGAGGTTAGACTTGGAGGAGTTTAAGGGAATGGAGAAAGGGGTGTTCACTCCTTTCATATACTTAGAGTCTCTGATGAAAGAGTATACAAATCTCTCATCAAACTTCATGTCAGTTTGTAGGGGACTTCATGGCTCTTGTGTCTTGAAGTAAATTTGGAACCTCAGAGTTCACCAGGTCTCTTAAATTTTCTTTTCTGCCAAGGTGCCTGTGTCATTTCCACCCTACCTGCTGTGTAGGAGCTGGCCGTTTTTCCACTCAGGCAGTTCGGCCCCAGCTGAACTGGTCACTCAGCCTTCTTGTGGGCACTCTGTGGACATTAGAGGGGGCTTGATCTACAAGGCAGCTCTGCTTTTATACTCACACTCCAGACAGAAATCTATCTAAATTTTCTCCCTTTTCTGCCTTTCAGTTATTACATATATTTCTGTGGTTGTTCAATTTGAACTAGACTTTGAATCGGTCTGCTTACTTTCAAAAAAGTGATGCAGACTCACATTTTCTACTTTGTCAGATTTAAGTGACTTCATTGATGTGGTTTTTATCTTAGAAAAACACCAAATGACTTTTGAACAAATATTTAACTTATTTTTCTTTATATCTTTTTCTTTAGTCATTTTCTTCCCCAAACAGGAAAACTCAAAGCATCTTTATTCAAAACAATCTGACCACCTTCTTAACACTGTGGTCAGTTATGGTTGTTCGGTGAAGGCCGTTGCAGACTCACAACTGATTTATCTGGAAATATGATTCTTTTCTCCAGATTCATCCCTTATCCCTTCTCATTTATAAAAGGAAAAACAAAACCAAACCTGACACCCCAGGAACAACAGAAGTTGAGATGCTGTTTGGTTTGCAAGCAGTTAGTTACATCCACTTCTGAAGACATAGAGGTTAATTCTCCCAGGGAACACCTGCATGATTGTTAAAAGCAATGTTAATGGGCGATCTCTGCCACTCTTTCTGCCCACCCAACAGTCCCCCTAGAGATAGATTCCAGCACCCTCAGGGACCCTGTATAACTGTTGCTTATAAAGAAAGAACTGTTCTTGAACCATTCCCCCAACTGCTTATACTGATCAAGACTTGTACTGCCTAAGTGAAGGATTGTAGAATTAGCAGTGCATATGGTAAGTGGGTAACAGAGGAATGGAGTTTTCTGAATACAGGAAAAGTTCTGGTTTGGAATTTTGATACTTATCATTGTGGGTAAGACTAAACTAAGACTCTGGGATAATGTGAAGAAATACATTAGAAAGAGGGAAAATATGATCAGATTAGTACAAATAAAAGCTGTTGGAATCATCTTACGGTAATGTTCTTCCATAATGTTAAAAAAAAAAAAAAAGGTCCATGGTGATATTGCTCATGTACATAAAATGGCTGCTAAAAAAAAAAAAAAGAAAGCAAACACTTTGTTTCAGAAGCAGCCAAATAATCAATAATTAGATTTCTAATAGTCATGTTTGTCATGAGGACTTTTATAATGAGATTATATAAGCAAATTGATTTCCCTGTTGACTTTATCAGAAAATCATTAAATATCCTTGAATTTTTCCTCCAGAATCCTGAGAAATACCTAAAATAATCTTCTCAGAAAATTACTTTCTGGATTTTACGATTTCCTGAAGCTCTTCCTGTAAAATTTGATTATTGCTGTTGTAAATAAGGCAAGAATTATAATTAAGAAAGATATGAATGTGATATAATAGAATAATAAACAGAGTTGTATATAATTAATTACCACATTGCCCCTTTTATTTGATTTTATATTCATATTGAAAGCTCTTAACTGTGCATGTATAATTGATTCACTATGGTATATGTGGTTGTTTTAATAAAAAGTTTCAATTGAGGTATTCATTCAATAGTATAACTCCCTTATTCCACTGTTTCTTTGGGGAAATCAAATTCAACTTATGTCATATCATTTCTGGAACTACATCCTGTATAGATGAACAGTCTGCCTATTGTAGCTACAATAATAGAAGATGAGTCAGAACTTTTCTTCCTTCCCTTGTTTTTCCTGTGTCCTTGATTTTTCTAGAAACTAGCTTTCTTTAGAATAAATTTCCCTGGGCACCATTTGTTCTTTTCTATAACTTGGGTACTCAGAACTTCACAGATTCTTGTAGTTGTAATATCCTTTTTTTTTTTTTTTTTAAATGCAAACACACTACCACCTCTCTCACCATTGCTTTCTTTTTTAAAAACCAGAACAAATTTTGGAGCAGTTTTAGTAGCCTATGAGAATATTAAAGGCTTTCTGAGATATTTTGAAACCAAGACTGCAAAGCTTGTCTTGTGCTTGAAGAAGGGAAAATATCCAATTGTTAGCCTCATGGTAATTCTGAGTGGCAAAATTATTTGTATGCTAAGCCTTTCAAATGGCAACATTTAAGTCAGACAAAAATAGAGAATGGGATGTAATACAGACCTTTCCAGATTTGGTAAAATTATTATGGTCAATGGAGAACTATCGTCATGGGGGGAAAAAGTTTAGAAAAGAAAAAAAAAAAAAAAAAGCCATGCATCCTGGGATCAATCAGCATGTTTGTTTCTGACATCACCACTATGGTAAAAGTGTCATAGGAAATTCTGCTTCTATGCAGTGAGCAGTGCAGGCTTGTGCACACAGTTCTACTAAGACCATCAAACCAAGGACTCACATTTCAGCATCTGTCATCGACCACTTAGTACCTTAGCATTTCTTGACACCCTTTGTTCCTTTTTAACCTACCTACCTGTTCATGTGTGAAAGAACACTTTTTTTTCCCCACTAACCACTAACAGGCTTAATAGATTATTTCATCTACTAGCTTCCTCCTTATCTCCCCGACATCTTCTTTGTGCCCTAGAAGCAGGTAAATTCACTACCAGGTAATTATAGTCCATCATTTTCAATATAAAACTTCCATTGAGACTTATTAAAGTGTAGCAAGCACATTAAAGCAATAGACTGAATGAAGCAATTAATAAAGAGTATTTTACTGATCTTGTAAAAAGTTAATTTTCCTTCATACCATTGAGTGAGAGGTAAACACAGAATGGCTAAATACAAAAATATTTCTCAAATCTGTTTAAGTTAGTCGGACATAGGATGGGCCAGGGAAGAAATCAGTAGATTCACACTGCTAGATAGTACAACACATCATACATTTAGATGGTTTCATATAAAGCTTTTACTGGACAAATCCTTCTAAAACAAATACTACAACAAAATTTTTCTTATTAATAGACGTCAGAGGACCCTCATCTCATGTTCATCCTCTGTTCAGTGCTGGTTTAACACAGCCACACCACATGACTGTCACAGATCTGAGTAGGTGACATAGCTCTTCCCAAAGATGACCAACAGGACTTGGGCTAGATTAGTGGAAATTTTATCCCGAGATGTGTTTAATCAGGGAAACAAGAAGTCTGAGCAGTTTTCGGTAAAATAGAAAATCAAAGTAAATGAAACAAATGATGTCAATAAGGAAAAACAAATCTGGGAAAGGAATTTGGTATTATTCCTTCAATTATCTGTGTTTTTAAAATTGCAAATTCTTTGCACCTTTGAGATGATGTGTGTCTAGAGTTAATCCAAAATCTGAGGCATTTACAAGTAATGTGAAGAAATTTGAAATTAAGCAATAGCTTATCTAAAAATTCTAGTACAAAGAAAAGATGAATAAACCCCTGGAGTTTGTGGTAAAGAAGTGAATTGTAGGACACCAAGAAACAAAATGTACATTTAGATTTATGAACAGCTGAATTTTTTTCTCAGTAAAATAAAGCTCTTAAATATAAATATAAAAACAACAAAATATGTACTGTGAAAATGATAGTATACTGAAGTATGGTATCTGAGATTGCAGTGTGGTATCTTGGTTTATATGGGGTCTTGAAGTTTGTGCCTGAATGGAAGGGTTCTAGGATGGGAAGACCACAAATGTTAATGTTTTAAGCCCATTTTGAGCATCATAAAGATTCTAGACACTCTCCCGAGACTGTAAAGACAGCTCGTCCTAAATGGGTTGCCACGTCCTTCCCGGAGAACCCTTTAATTCCTTCTGTAAAGACTCCTCTTCGATATTTAGCTATAGAGTCATAGAAATGTTTCAAGAAATTTTGGAGTGTAATAGTGTGAAAAGCAAGGTTGTAAAATGATCTGCTTTCCTCCCCTTTCTACCTAATTTCTTTCCCTCTGCGCTCTACAAACTTGGATATCTCTTTCTGACCCAAGAGCTCATGTTTAACTCAAAAAGTATACTTTGCAAATGTCCTGCATGTTCTAATTTGTATGATGAAAAGAGAAAAGAGCTCAGCTGAGCACCAGTTTGACATCATTTTATTCCAACAGTCTTTGGAAGTGGATACCCCTTCCCTTTTTGACTGTCTAAATGCCCTTGCTAGCCAGATCCCTTTGCTAGCTACAGTGTTTGCACATTTCCTTGTTAATCAGCTGCGTAGGCTCGGAGACCGTGTGTTTTGGTGTTGTTTGTGTGTGCAATCTCGTGCTGCTTCCTGAACGCATGTGTCCCTTCCCTTCACAGCCTACTCGACACCCAGCACCTCCCCCGCAAATCGATTCGTCAGTGTTGGACCACGGGATCCAAGCTTTGTAAATATCCCTCAACAGACACAGGTGGGCCGCTCTCATCTTTTCCGTATGTAGTGCAGCTTGTTTTATTCATCAGGTGCATTGTAACTTGTCTTTCGGCACAACAGGCTGCATTTCCCAGCCCCTGTTCGGTTTCCTTTCCTCCCGACCCCACCCGCCCCTGGCCCTTCAGCCACATTTCCGTGTGTTCTCAGAAATCGTGGAAAACGTTGCCTGCAATTTTTGCTTCTGGTATTGAGGGGGTAGAAGAGGAGGGCTTCTGGACCAGAACTGCTTTTGCTATAGCAAGAAAGTTTCCCGAAGTGCTCGATGGTGTGTGTCTCCTCTTCTAGGAATCCTTGTCTCTCTACATGCAAGGAGACAGAAGTAGGCCCCTACTGAAACTGGAATGTCAGCTCTGGCTGCCAGCGACATCAGAGTGCATGCTGGGAATGGGAGAACCAGCCACTCTTCTGTATTCATTACAGGATCCCCAGGAACCTGGCAAACTTTCTAAAAGAAAGGAAAAGAAAGAGTTTATGAGCCACATTAAGTTGCTGGGGTTGGTGCAGAAATAGGAGGTGTTTATTACTGGCTATGCTGGTACTGGGGAGCAAGGTGCAGTGGGGTGGGAGGGGATGGCTGTAAATATAATGTCATATTTTGAGGTAGGTGATTGAGAAAAGAGTATGCTAGAACATCTAGAGCTTGGTTTTCAGTAGATAGTTGTGCTTTGTGCTAGTATAGATCAAGGAGTAAAAATCTCTTTTAAAAGTTTTGAAATGGCTGCTGTTTATTGGGAAACAATAAAAGACTTTTGTAGTTCAAAGGTAATAATGATTGTAGAGATATTTAGAGGTTTGTGAAATAGAATTAGATTCAAGTTTGGAAAGAAACTCCTCTCTGATTTCCTAATTAGAATGTGACCATATATTATCATAATTGACATAAAGATATTTTCTCTGTGAGATTCTCAGCACGGTGGTTGAAAAAAATTCTCCAAGATATTTTGTACATATTCTTGGGTGCGTAATCTCCAGATGCCAGATTTATAACTACTCATCTTTGTTTGTAAGACTATGACCAGGTGCTTTTGAACAGGCTAGATTTGCCTTCCTGGGTCCGTTGGCTCTCTCTGTAAAGGGTTTTAGTTTATTGCTGTGTTGACAGCATGGGTTAAACTGCATTGCATCTGAAGCCTTCCTTACACTGGAGCAGGGTCACAGAAAGTACAGCCTCAGAGGAGGCAGCTGGGAGGAGAGGGGGAGCAAAAAGGGGAGGGAGAAGGTTAACTCTTAAATTTCCCACTTCTACTCTTTCTTCTGAAACAGGCCTTTACATGGCATCTGGGATTAACATCTCCTATTCAGTACCTCCCATAAAATTGTTAAAGTTTATTGCTTATTTTCCCATACCTTCAAATACTTAACTGGTGAATTTGAAGTTGAATAATTACCTCGAATGCGTTAAAATAAAAGAACATTTCATTTGGTACTTTGGGCTCACTTGTTCAAGTTTGATGGGAGAGGAGAACTAGAGACACTGGCTCTAATATTGGATAGATTTCTTTTCTCAAAGCCCTAGTGTGCTCAGGTTATTTCATCAAAAACCTCAAAAATACAGTTTGGAAATGCCCTGTTTGTATTTTATATAGTATTTTTTTTATATAAGCTGTGATTCACAGCACAGAAATTGTACCCTGTGTTCCATTCAATATGTTTCTCTATAATCAAAACGTGTTATAGTCCAATATGACTTTATTTCACAAATGCCTTATTTAACCCATAAACTGAGTCTTCATGATGTTGACCACAAAAATTCAATTCTTAAAAATCCAGATTTTCCACGCATCTGGATGAATGATGTCATGTAGACCCAATATTGGCATCTGGAACTGAATTTTTTGGTTTCTGTTAAATAGTTGGCATTATAGGGACAACAGCTAAATGTTTTTTTTTTTTTATCGCTGTGACACCTGCCACGTTTGGCTTGAAGAAAGCCATTCCTGAATTGTCTTGTGAGAAACTGTAATAATGAAGTTGTTGTATTTTTCTATATGTCCCTGGGTAAAAATCATGTGTTCTTAATATTTTAATTTTTAGGTGTATATATTAACTCTTAAAAAAAAAAAAAAGAACCACTTTCTGGAACCATTTAAAATGTTAGACACATCTAGATATAGTAACACTTAAAACATTAGACATATATAGATAATATATAATAAAAATAATAATAAAAATAAAAAGCTCCTTTTTGAGAAGACATTAGTTCAGAAAAGGAATTTTTTACTGGAATTTTTAAAGATATAATTTGAACAGTGGCCTACCGATTAATAATTTGCTAGGCAAGCTTGAATTTTTGTATATTGGAATTTTTGATAAGGCATGACATTTGTATTAATTGAATTACAGACAAAGTTTTCTGGGAAAACGAAATTTTGCTTTATACCCTTAGAGAAGTAAAAATTCAAAGGTCAGCCAAGCAAATACCTGAGCTTTATAAATGCAAAAGAGATATCTTGCACATAAATTCATAAACAAATATAAAATAAAATGGCCTCCCTTTCTTCCAAAGATGAGTCCCCAATGGAAATCTCTTCGAATGTCTGAAGCATCAACCTACAGCAGGTGGATTAGATATGATCTTTGTTTTTCTAGCAAATAGAACTTGAACTAACACATAGACATTTTAAGTAGGCAGCTTTGAGTTCATCATAAGATCCTCCTTTTTTAAAAAAAGAAAAAGTTCTTTGATTATATATACACTCTATTGAGCATTTTTTATGTACTAAGTACTGTAGGTAAATTATCCAACTAACCCTTACGGCCATCCAACAGGATAGATATAATTATTTCTACTCTATAGATGTGGAAACTGAGACCTAAAGAGATTATTAATGTTCCCAAGACCATCCAGTGGTGAGGAGTGGAGCAAGAATTGGTACCCAGTTCTGTCTAAATTTAAGGCCTACGCTCTCTAACTACTGTACTGTACTGCCTCATGAACTCGTGAGCAACTTGCCCTGCAGATATTTAGGGTGATACAACACCAGCAACTCTCAGAAATATTCTCTGATTTTAAATCTGAGATTGTATTAAAATCTAATCATTAGTATATACTTAAAATAATTAAAAGCAAGGTCTCAAAGATATTTGTACACCCATGTTCTTAGCATTATTCACAATAGCCAAAAGGTAGAAGCAAACCAAGTGTCTATTGACAGATAAATGAAAAAAATGTTGTGGGTACATTTCATTGTGTATCTACCATTATAGTATGGTATAATACATATTATTCAGCCTTAAAAAGGAGGGAAATTTTGCAACATGCTACAACACGGATGAACCTTGAAGACATTATACTAAGTGGAGAAAGTCAGTCACAAAAGGTCAAATACTGTATGGTTCCACTTATGTGAGATACCTAGAATCGTCAAGTTCATGGAAACAGAAAGTAAAACGGTGGTTGCCAGTTGGCTGGGTGGAGGGCAGAAGGGAGAGCTATTGTTTAATGGCACAGAGTTTCAGTTTCTCAAGATGAAGGTTCTGAAGATGGACGATGGGTGCACGACATTGTGAATGTACTGAATACCACGAAACTGTACACTGAAAAATGGTTAAGATGGTAAATTTTTAAAATGTAATCATTAGATAAACTCTAACAGCCCTTTCGCCTCTTAGGAGTCTAAAATTCTGCAAAACAGCCAAGAAAGCGGACTGTTTATCAACAAAATCTACTGAAATTGTGTGCTGACCCCTCTGAAAGCACTAATTCTCATGCCCGGCACATAGTGGGTAGTCAGCATTTATTGGTTGAATCTAAATGATTCATAAGGAAGTTTAAAAATAATGACTTTTCCTTATTACGGTCATGATACATGTTAATTGTGGAAAATACAGATGAGAAAAATAATAAAAATCACTTGTAGTCCTACTGGTAACATTTCTGTATAAATCCATCCAGACTGTTTCTATGCATACAAATATATTGCAAAAATGAGATCATATTATATACACTGTTTGGTAACCTGCTGTTTCTTCCCCTTAACAATATATTATGGCCTTCTTTCCATGTAAATTGGAAAAATTGAATATTGGCTTTTATTGCACCTATTCATCATCTGTAATGATT
>NW_006441955.1:12028555-12033664 GCF_000325575.1 Pteropus alecto
CTTTCCTTCCAGGCTATTTTTTTTCTCCAGAGAATTCCTCCCTTCACTGAAACAGAATTGCCTTCTCTTTAGCCTTGCCTTGAGCTAGTTTTCTTTCAAAATGCCTTTCAATTGCATTGTATATCTCACCCCAGCGTTTGGCGATGTTTGAACATTCCTGCCAAGTTATCTGTCCCATTCTTCTGCCTCACTTGTCTGCTACCTCGGCTACTATCATTATTTGTCTCTCATTTTCCTCCTCCTTCTCCATTTTGTAACTCATCATTAATATGGGGGACAGCCACCTCCCTACAGCCTTGAGAACACCCATCTATTCTGAGAAGCCATGGCCACTCATCCCACCCCAAATCTCATTTTTCAGTATTGTCCCATGTCACTTGATATTAACACATAAAAAAGCCTCTGGGGCATAGAGTATTTACTTCACTTTGGACACTGTTAACGTCCCCTGCATACCCACTGAATGATATAAATATAATAGAGAACATGCCATCATCATCTCAGCAGAAAGCCAATGGCCATTTCGGTTGCATCTCATAATTTAATCTGATCCCTGAAAATGAGAGCCATTAAGAGGAGGCATTTATTTAGAGAAAAAAACGTTAATATTTCATCATCACGTAATAAATAGAAATACCAATTCCCACACAGAAGGACTGAGCAAAGAACTCATTTTGATTCAGGTTCTGGTTTAATCAGAATGCTCAAATAAAATGCTTAACCTGCAAAACTTCAATGAGGACTAATTCTTTAAAATGAAAAATGAGTGCAAACAATATTAAAAACAGGCATTTCTTCCCTGCCACCTAAATCTATCACTGTTCTGCATCAACAGAATTGTGGTATCTGAAATGCTATTTAAAACCAAATTACCATTTGGGTTATTAGAAGAATCGCTTGGCATGGCATGGGCCTGATTTGTTGACAAAAAGGCACAGGTGCTGTAACCTTTGCTTAATAAATCATTTAGCTGCCTGACTTACAAGCAGTGTGACTGCCTTTGCCTCATGAAATTTACAAATTTATGCACAAGCCACATACTTTACTGTGTGGAGAAACCAGCTGATCTGGAGAGGTCCCTGCTCTCATTTGTGGGCATGGCACCTATTTCCTGCCTTTGCTGGGAGTGTGTAAGGAACATGGGGAGGTGGAGAATATCGAGAGCATTTTGATATGTTGCCATTCTTTGGGTCATACTACAAAAGCTCTGCTTGAGAAACCAAAACTTAGGCAATCTGCAAAACTCTTCATAAATTCCTTTCTTCACTCACTCATTATCTCTTACTATATTCTCAAAAGCAACATAATGCAGAGAATAACAGTTCTCAAGTTGTTCCAAGGTAATGGAAGAAACATATAAAGAAACAATAGTAATGACTATGATAACAATATTAATAATGCAGCGTGATACCACTTACCATAAGGATTTGCCTGAGAGGCTTCAAGAGTTGGGTAGAACTTTCCAAAGAGTGTGGAAGGGCAAAAAAAAAAGGCTAGTTTCTCTGTCCTTGTATAACTTTGGTCTGGTTTGATATGATTCTGGTTCGTATACATTTTACTTTTTTTATATACTTTTAATTTTTGCCCATTTTATCCATGAGTTGATAGAATAAGACTTTAGCCCATCCTAAGAAGAGAGACATGTTGAGTTCTGCCTTTTCTGGACAAAGCAGTTAATTGGAATCCTTTCCTGCTGCTGGCATATCAGCCAGTAGCCCCCACATACCTCATTTCCAAGAAACACCCCCTCCTTGTGTAATATCTTCACCCCAGGGCACTAAGCTCACTTGAGATTGCACTTCATTCACTTCACTGAAGCCCTTCCCGGCCTCCTCCCTATCCTGACCCAAGCCGCCTGCCTGTAGGAGGTTAGGTACCTCGCAGAAGTTCAAGGAGCACCTGGAGAGTTTGCAAGGGCCAGAAACTCAAGATTTCTTTAAAGGGGGGGAAAAAAAGGATAAAGGAACCTGCCTCTTCTAGATAAAATAGGACTTCAGCATTTTAGTTACAAGCCCACACAGCTGAAAATTCCCAAGATTAGAGAATGGTAGATAAAATTCCATTTACTCCTGTCCTGATTTTGCAAAGAGTTAATTGGTCAAATCTCTCCTCTATGTTAAACCCCAACGTGTGCCAGGTTCTGTGACTCAGAACTCTCTCAGGCTGGTGCTCAGACTTACAGATGAGGAAACTGAAGTTTCAGAGGAGGCTACCCCTAGTAAATGAGGTAACCAGGATCTGAACCATCCTGTCTCCAAAACATCTCTTTCCCAAATACTATCAGCATCTTTAATTATTTAGAGTAAAAGGTTACTGACCATTTTCTCTTTAAGATGGCCTGTGATTGACTCATTCTCTTACATCAAGGAATCAGAAGCCTAGAAATTGGGTCCCATGGGATAGGACTGATGCTGCACTTCGTTCTTCTGAAGACATGCCCCAGTTTCCTATTAGTTTATGTATCTGTAAAATCAAGACTGAGTTCATTCTCTCATCCTGCCTGGGAAAAAGACCTTTAACTAATGATATTGGTCTGCATCTGTGAGAACAGCTAGCCTCTGACCAGGGACCAAATAGCAGAGCAGTGAGATTGTGGGGTTTTTTCAGATCTTGGTTGGAGATTTATTCCATCACATAGAAATACTGTTTCTTTTTTTGTTATTCTCTCTCTCTCTCTCTCTCCACCCCCTCCCTCCCTCCTTCCCCTCCCCCTCTCCCTCTCCCTCCCTTGCCCCCCCTCTTTTGTAATTCAATTTTTCTAGTCTGGTTTATTAACTGTAAAATGGTGATAAATATATACATATATATAGGTTGTTTTGAGTCTCAGATTCTGTTAGTATAAAGAAAGTAAGTGGTTGACACCTATTAAACACTTAACAAGTGATAGCTTTTATTGTCTGATTGGTAACTAAACTTATATTTAAACAGTAGTTTTCTGGATTAAAAAGTATTTTCTCATTTGATCTTGAGAACAACCCTTTGAAGTAGGCAGAGCCATTATTATTGTTTTTCCCCGTTATACAGATTTTAAAAAATGAGATTTAAAGAAGGAATCGACTTCCCCAGAACCACATGGCCAGGGGTCGGTAAAGCCAAGACACAAACCCACCTCCGATTCCAGAGCCCACACTATCTTCAGTGCACCCCATCTGGGAAGGACTTGGGTGAGCCTTTCAGCATGTTCTTATGCTCTGCTATGTGGATACGGGCAGAACCTACTTGCCAAATGCTGGATCTAAAACAATTATCCAGCACATTAGGACAACCCTCCCCGCAAGGTTATAACCCCATGGATTCTTCCATCTAGCATCTGCCCTAAAGGTACCCCAAAAGCCTGATTAAATTGGGTACATCTGTTCTTCCTTGCACACCATTTCTCCCCTTAAGCTAAATTGTGCCTCAAGGAAGAAGAGACTTGCCAAAGGGAAACAATATCTCTGAGGGTGGTAAGGACTGGCAGCAAGTGAATGTACCCCCCACCCCCTCCGGAATCTGAAGGGAAAGGCAGCGCCTGGTCATTTTTTCTCTTATGTTCTCAGCTCCAGTCATAGGTGTTGAATAGTAAGCAACGCCTTGCTGAGATGAGTTACTCATGCAGTCTGCTTCCACTCCCTCCATACTACTGTGGGCGGCAGTGAATCCTCTCAGCTTCCCATTTCTTACACCAACCTGTAATTTCTGGACACATTCTCTTCACATATACTTGGCAGCTGACTCACTGACAGGCTATGAGACACTCTTAAAATAAATTTTTCAATAAACAGACCTTTATCTTTCAAGTTTTAATTTGGCAGCACATTTTAGATGTCCTCAGCCACAAACTTCACTTCTGGACAAAGTTAGAGCATCAGTTCTGGGTTTTGGGCTCTCTTTTTTTCTCTCTCAGTTCTTATACTTCAGTAATCCTGCCACCTTTAACCACACATTTTAGTTTGGTTTTAGCCCTTTTTGTTTGTTTGTTTGTTTTTTGCCTTGTTCCAAAAAGATTTGAGGAAGCTTCTTAGTCGAAGCAAACTGGTGATGGTTGAAAGAATGAAGGTGCCTTCATGAAATCTGGCAGACAATAGGTGCTCAATAAATATTGGTTCCTCTCTTGCTAGCTATTCAATACAGTCATGTGATGTATAACAACATTTCGATCAACAGTTGACTGCACACATAACAGTGGTACCATATAGCCTGGGTGCATGGTGGGCTGTATCATCTAAGTTTGTGTGAGTGTGCTCTGTGATGTTCTCACAGTAACGAAATTCCCTAATGATGTATTTCTCAGAACGTATCCCCATCACTGAACAGTGCATGACTGTGTTAAAATGAGATCAGTGGCAGTGGAGAAGGGTAAGATAAGAGGGAGATTTCACAGGAAATTTTAGATTTCATGGAGGAGGAAGGAAAAGACTAAAAAGCTGGAATCAATTAAATTAGCCCTTGGGGTTGTGGGAAAAGGGGGACAGAAAATGAAGTTATAGTCAAGGTTGAAAAAGAAACTGTGAATGGTATAGAGTGCTGAATGGAGTTAGATCAGAGTTTGAGGATAGCCTTGCAGTGAAGTAAAAAAAAAAAAAAAAACTGTAGTATCAACCACAGAATTGCCGTCAAAATTTCCAGTCCCTAGATGGGTCTTGATAATGATGCTTCTGATCACTAGAAGTTCCAGGGTACTCAGGGAAATGTACTTGGTATTCATGATCTGATTTCTTTGAGTTAGAGATTAGGATAGACCTGTTTTCACATCCTGGCTGTGCCATTTATCTGAGTGATCTTGGACATGTTACCCTTTAAAATTCAGTTTCCTCATATATGAAACAAAGTCAATAAAAGTATCTACCTCATAGAAGAAACCCCAATTAAGTGTGGCTTAACCCAATCAGGGTTATTTTTTTCACATACCAATAAATCTGTCAGCGAGTGGTTTTTGGCATTGTTTCAGCTGCTACATGATGCCAGCGGGAACCCATACTCTTTTAACATTCTACTTTACCATCCTTGGTATCCACATGCTTAGTGCCTCTGGTTGCAAAATGGCTGCTGCAGCTCCAGACATCATACCTATATTATTCCCCATTATTTCTCTTATATCAGAGAACAAAGACTCTGCCATGCTCTTTC
>NW_006441955.1:12033691-12042789 GCF_000325575.1 Pteropus alecto
AGGTCTCATTGACTAAAACTGGTCACATGTTAATCTTTAGCTGCAAAGGATATTGGGAAAGCTGGCTCAGAATTATCTCGATTGGCTAACATTATGATCCATTACCCAGGGCTGGTCACATTGTCCTCCCTAAACAAAATTGCCTCAAGAAAAAAAGGCAATAGTGGGTAGACTGTTAACAGTATCTGCCATATTCCTTTTTTCCCGATCCCTGATAGGTTTCATGCACTTTTCAACTCCTGTTGTTTGAACTTGACTCCTTTTATCTCTTGCTGCTTTTCTTCTTGCAGTGTCTTTCCTGCACACTCACATCTTCTGTATCTAGAAGACACATGTGCTGTGTGCGTTCATGAGTGTTGTAGTGATCATTTCATTTCAGCCCTCAATTTGAGTCCAGAATTTGCACAGAAGTACTGAGGTTTTGTGCCGATCAGTTCCCATAGGGCTGGGTCAGTGTTCTTCTGGTAAATGAGGCCCCTGAAAAGGCTGAATTGGAGGACATGTGCCTTTGTAATTGCAGGGGAACTCTGTGAAACAGTGCCCTTCATGTGCCCTCCCAGGTGCTTATCAAATAGTCAGCAATAGGTTCTGGGTTTCTCTTTTATGACTTGGAACCAGATGCTTCCTTTGCAAAAGAAAAGAGCCTGGTATTGCTGCGCTTGAGTCAACAGAGTTCAGAGAACAGGAAAATGAGTTGATTGGACCTGCTATGTGAACTCTGAGGAGAGAAGGCAGTACAGGTGGTGTTCCCACTTTCCACAAAGGCCCTGCCTGTGAAAATCCCATGCCTGAGGAATGTGCTTCCCCAAACGTTTCTGCACTCTAACAAGGACCGGTCATGTTAGGAGAGGCCCCTTGTGTACACAGGCTTTCCCAGGCCTTCTAATGAGTCTAAGACCTTGAAGGTTCCACTAACACAGTTTCGAAGCCAGAGCCTATTGTTTAATGTGACATTCTCAAAATCTCACATGAGTTCTGAATGATTCTTCCTGTCCACTTTTCTCACACCCCACTTGTTTACCTTCCTGTTTGTTTATTTAGGATGAAGGCATATTCTTTTATCAGTGGCCTCTCTTTTTTGGGATATAGCCTTTCAATGAGGCCTATTCATTGAGAGTTACATTCCAAAACACACGCCTCCCCAGAATATTTGCATGAGAATTTTTCCTTAGGCTTCACATTGCTTCCTTTACAGCAGAGATGAAATAACTTAGCACTTCTAATTGGCTTTTCACTTTCCAAATGCTTTACACATTAACTAATGAATCACATGGGCTTATGATAAGCTGGATCCCTGTGTTGAAGCTGGGACACTGGGTTCACTGGGTTAGGACAGGCTGTCCTGGCCCTGTGTTCCTCACTCTCATGCCTTCCCGGCCCGCCTGCCCGCCACTCCAGAGTCTGAGTGTGTCGGGATAATGGAGCTGCAGCACAGGCACAAGTGTCCTCAGCACAGGGCAACCGCGAGCACTGCTTTAACCATGTGGGAAGCTCCCAGTGCTGCCTTCCAAGGCTGGATATGCTGTATGTCTCTTGTTGCCTTGAGTAGTTGAGGGAAATTTAAGGCCAGCCCTCATGGCACACAATCCCCCTTCCACGAATCCCTGGCTGTGTGTGTGTGGTAGTCGTGGGGTGCGGGGGAAGGAAGGGAGAGGAGGAGTATTGGAGGATGGAAGGACAGTACAAGGTCCAAAAATGGAACTGACCATAGTAGGGACCTGTGCATCTTGGTAGAGGAAAAAGGAGCACTTGACTAGGAGTCAAAATATCTGGATTCCTGGCTCATCTCCCTCACTCATCAGCTATGTGGTTGATCTGAGAGAGGAAAAAGAAACCCAGAAGTAACTGAGCACCTACTGTATTCCTTGGCACCACACTAGGCTGGAAGGGGGACTATTGATATATATGATCCAATCCCTGACATACGTTGCTTACAGACTTCTAGGGAGAAAAGTAAACAAATTATAGTAAAGTAGATAAGTAAGACAATTGAAGTATATATAATCTACAAGTAGTACAGAGGGTAGATAAATAGCTCTGGGGAGATCATATGGTATTTGTCTTTCTCTGTCTGACTTATTTCATTTGGCATAATGTCTTTTAGTTCCATCCATGTCGTTGCAAATTGTAAGATTTCCTTTTTTATGGCTGCGTATTATTCCATTGTATATGTATACCACATATTCTTTATCCAATTGTCTATTGAAGGGCACTTAGGTTGCTTCCATATCTTGGCCACTGTAAACAGTGCTGCAGTGAACATAGGGGTGCATATATCTTTTTGAATTAGTGTTTTGGATCTTTTGAGGTAAATACCCAGAAGTGGAATTGCTGGGCCATAAGGTAGTTATATTTTTAATTCTTTTGAAGAGGCTCCATACTATTTTCCATAGTGGTTGCACCAAATTGCAGTTCCACCAACAGCGCACAAGGGTTCCCTTTTCTCTGTATCCTCGCCAACACTTGTTTTTTGCTTTACCGATGATAGCCATTCTGACATTTGTGAGGTGAGGTCTCATTGTGGTTTTAATTTGCATCTCTCTGATGATTAGTGACCTTGAGCATCTTTTGATGTCTATTGGTCATCTGTAATATTGTAATAACTATGTATAGTGCTATACGGGTACTGGACTAATTTGGAGGGATCACTTCATAAATTATATAAATGCTGTCTGTACACCTGAAACTAATTATAAAATAATAGTGGATGTCAACTGTAATCGAAAAGAAACAAATATCCATAAACAACAACAAAAATAATTCTGGAGGAAATCAGGGGAGTCATGGAAGATATTCTAGAGGAGATGATACATGAGCTGCTTTTAAAGGAGACAAACATACTAGGTGGGTAGAACATGCCATTCCAGGAAAGGAGAATAGCACATGCAAAGGAATGGCGCTGCGTGTTTGGAGAACTCTACTCTGGTGTATCTGTTAGTATAAGTAAGTGACAGAGAATGTTGAGTAATGAGGTTGGGAAGTTAGACAGGGTCTAGTCATGAATACACACATACATACCTTTATACAATGGTAAGACATTTGGACTTTATTCTGTGGGAGTGGGAAGCAGGTGAAGGGTGCAGTTGAGTCTCTCTATGTGAAGAAACCGTAACCTACCTATCTTGGTTTATATGAATTAGGCACAAGATTTTACAGGTAGTAGTAGCGTTAAGACCTGTGGTCAAGAGGTACCCCCCTCTCTTGGGCCGTATAATGTAGTAGAGAAAACATGAGCTTTGGAGCCAGACAGACCTGATTTTGTTTTATCTCAGTACATGACTACCGTGGACTGAATTGTGTTCTTCCCACCTTTGCCCACACCAGGTTTGTATGTTGAAACCTTAACCCCCAATGTGATGGTATTTAGAGATGCGGCTTTTGGAAGGTAATTATGTTTGGATGAGGGTGGGGCCTCCTGATGGGATTGGTGCCTTTATAAGAAGAGACACCAGAGACTTTGCTCTCTCTCTGCCATATGAGGACACAGGGGGAAGGCAGCTGTCTGTGAGCCAGGAAGAGGACCCTCAGGTACCAAAGCAGGTACCACATCAGCTGGAACCTTGATCTTGGACATCCCAGCCTCCAGAACTGTGAGAAAATAAATTTCTGTTGTTTAAGCCGCCTAGTTTATGATACTTTGTTATGTCAGCCCAAGCAGACTAGTACAGTGAACTTGGGGTAATTTTTAGCCTTTCTCAACCTTAGATGTCACAGCTATAAAATTTTAAATTAATTCCTGCGTTCCACACAGTTTTACAAAGATTCAAATGGTTAGCTAGTAAAGGCCCCAGCACCCTACGCTGGCTCATGGAAAGCTGATGTGTGCTGCTGCTTTTCACCCCTTAGAATTGAACCTCTGTCAGTACCAGAGGTAAGGCAGAATGTATCTCATTCATCTTTAGAACCAGGGACATGTGATTGCCAGTAGAAACATAGAAATGTTAATATGGCAAGAACCCCAGAGGTGATCTGGTAATTTTCCCCTTGAGCTGAGTCTCCTCTCCCCACATCCTCCCTCATCCGTTTTCCATAAGTTGTGCCATTAATTCTCTCATTAGCTAGTGGAACGATATTTATTTATTAAGAACATACTTAGCATACTCCCAAGGAGCAAGTTAAAGCTCAGCTAACAGCTGCAGTTTCTAGTTGTAAGGAAAAATACGCTGAGGAATGCAAATGGAGAGTTTCTATGTATGTTGTAATTTCATATTAAAAAACTATTAAACTTTATGCCGGATGAGGGAGAGAGAAAAAAAATACCAGTGCAAAAAACAAGTTATGAACCTAAGAGCACAGTTTCTGAATGTTTATTTTGTCAGATACACAGCTGACATGATTAGTTCTAATGGGGTGGTGATCCTCATTGAATTGCAGATTGGTGTGAGTGACTGAAATACCGCAGGGACTTAAATAAGTGATGCATACGGTATTACTTAGGCTGCATCTTTTAGCCAAGTTGAAGGCTTCTTTTTCTCTTTCCTTTCCCCACATCATGCACGTATGCACGCACACACACACCACGCATATATCCATCTATCCCAGAAGCTCCAGATGAAGTATGAATGACCTATCTAGAGCAACGCAGACTTGCCTTTGCTGTCTTCTCCCCTTTGCCCTCTGCCACCGAGTGCACCTCCCCACCCCCACCCCCACTCTCCATTGTAGATAATGGTGTATCAGATCAGTCTGCTTTGCTGCTGCATCAAGACCCAGATCAATTTATTGACTCTGTCAGAGTGGCTGGTACAGTAATTGTTACAAGAGAAGAATGGAAAGTGAGAACGTGTCCACATGAAAAATAAAAATGACGTTTTGTTCTTTCCTGCCCCTCCTCTTTTTCTGCCTCATAGATCTTTGTGTTTACACAGCAGAGAGCACTTTACTTAAGTTAATCAGCTCCCTCTACATTATTAATTGTGACAGGTAGGGTGCTACATGACAGGAAGAGTATTATGGGAAACATTGATCTCACTCAGATGCTGTAGACCTGAGCGAGTTTGGTATTCCTTCCCTCATCTCACTGCTTTGGGGTCCCATCAAATCACATTTCCCTGATTGACAACACAGAACGCCTCCCATCAATACAATTGATTTTGTGAAAAAGGACAAGGAACATTTTTCAGCTAGCGATAGATAAATTATGGTGATGGCAAAGAGAACATTTCAGAAATCTTTCCTAAATTGGAAACTAAGGTACTGTTATCATCCCAAACAAGCCTAATTTGTGTCCTTAGAAAAATGGTACTATTAGAAGAAACTTACTTCAAGTGAAAAATAGAATTAGGAGAGGCTAAAAATGAACCTGAGGATATAATAGCTGTTTTTAAAAGGCCATCCGCCAATTTTTTTGTGGGAAATTTTTGGTTAAGTGCACATCTTTGAAAGACATTTCATTAAAGTTCAGCTTTCATGGCTTATACCTGTAGACCCTAACATAAATCCTATGTGAATGGACAAAAGTGAGTGGGTGTCATTTGTGACCTGGAAATAAAAGGTCAACCATTGAATTTATAGCTTTTTTAGTGAAAAGAACATAAAGATTCCTGCCAACTGGAGTCAATCCATATTTTAATGTTTCCTAGTTAAGATTATAAAATCAAGGGATTAGGATCATGCTGTTCAGTGAAGGTCAAAAATTAAATGTGATGGGCTAAGCATCATTCCCATGGGGCAGAAGTTAATATTTCAAAAACCATTTCTACCACTGGCAGTCAAGAAATGAATTGTCCGTGGGCATTAACCAAAGTAGGGGGAATCCCACTATCATTACTAAAATTAATGATGATTATTACACTAATCAACTATATAGTTAAATTACTCTGCTGTTCTCCTATAATGTCCCCAAACAGTGATAGTGGATTGATTGCTATCAAATAATCCTCATATACAGTTGCGAATAAGTCAAGATGGAGGATCATGGATGAAGGCTTCTTGTGGGGAAAGAAGTTATGGCTATTTTCTGGATGAAAGCAATAACAAAGAATCTTACGCTGCATGTAGCATTCTTCTAAAACCAAGAATCTGACACCTCAGGACTTAT
Organism: Pteropus alecto; assembly: GCF_000325575.1. Classification (NCBI taxonomy): domain Eukaryota; kingdom Metazoa; phylum Chordata; class Mammalia; order Chiroptera; family Pteropodidae; genus Pteropus; species Pteropus alecto. Next base: position 12,039,732 of record NW_006441955.1, read on the forward strand.
TAAGTAGGATTTACCAGTACACATTTTTTAAATAAAAAAAAAAAAATGAACATGCATTTCTATTTTTTTTTTTTCCTGTTTCACTTTCCCTCCTCCCCCTTTTTTATCTTTTTAGAAAAAAAGAAATCCATTTGCCAGCTCCTTTTCTTCAAATTTTTAGAGCTCTGGATTCCATCTACTTTGGATTTTTATTAAGAGAGATAAACGGTCATTTAAAGATCTTTATAGAGTGACTCAGACACATATACCCCAAACTATTTTCAAATCCATTTTAAGATGCCAGTATCTTTTCAAAGTTATAGAAATATCAAATACTGAAGTTGTTAATTTCCTTAAAAATTATCTCCTCCAAGCCCCATCATTTTTCAGAGAGGACTTTAAGTGCATTTTGAGATAAAGTGTGTATCATTTCTATAAAGCAGCCTCTCCAAATAAGAGGGCTAAAGCTCAGTGAGGTGAAACGTGGGAAGCCACATAGCTAGTAATAGGTAAAGTGGAACTGAGGTGCAGGGTACCCGAAAAAAGGGAGGAAAGGGACTGATAGTTTAATATGTTGCTTAGGAAATGGGTGCACAGTACCTATTTTACAAAGGTGTTCTATAAAAGACCAATATCTGTTAGACTGACCCAAGTACATTGGAGTCTTAAGGAACAAAAGATGTCATTCAAAAGTTCACGTTGCAGAATTTATCTTCATAGACTTCCCTGCGGTATTGTGTGTATGTGGGTGTGGGTGGGCATTAAACCTGGGCTTCTGTCTGTGCTCCCAGGTAGCTTTTGGTTGCACATTTTTCTAACTTCTGTCCTTCACAGTACAGACAAAGGTTAAAATTCCCATCTACTTTCACAGGCAAACACTTTAAAGTGCTTCTACAGGAGGCAGGGAGTAGGGAGGACCTTTGATTTAAAGTTCAACATTTACATTTGTAATTTTGACTAATTTCTGTGCTCGCATTAATTAAATTGAAATTGTTTAATTAGAATAAAACTAAAATTTATCATTAAGATTAATTTAACCTGATAGGCTTTGTATGCCTTTCTAGACAAATATTATGAAATATAGTGATAATGAAGCTGTGAGAGGTATAATTTCACATCTTATAATGATTTTAATATCTGCCAGTTGTTCTCTCTGGTATCTGGATAGCTCTGAATGTTGCTATTTGTTACATCATTACCATTCAGCTAGGGCCCTGCTGTATCTCTCAGCTGGCCTCTTCCCAAATATTTTTTTATGTGAAAGTCTAAAGATATACCAAATCCTCTTCACCCCGCCCTTTCTCCCACCCCACCATCTTCCAGGAAGACTATTTGCTTGGCTCTTCCCCTGGGCCTTGCATCACAATGACCTTTGTAAACCAAGAACTGCTGAATGACACTCCTTATGGAATTCGCTAATGCTCCTCAGCCTTGTAGTCATTGCTATCAAATCTGGACTTTCCCTTTGCACCCCTTCCCAGCTGCTTGCTTCGACTAAGAACAGGGGACAGAATTAAGCTCCACGGTAAGATGAAGGATTGCAACCACTGAGTAACTAACTCTGACAGAGTAGAAGAAAGAAGGCAGCTTCTCCAAGTGCCTAATTTCCTTCCGGGAAATAGCTTGCCCTCTTCATCTTTTGCCTTCCATGTTGCTCCATTCAGTGAGCATGTTTCCAAATTTTGTGCCCTCTCCTTCTTAAAATTATAAGATGAGGCCACTGTTTCACCATGAGATTCAGCATAAATTAAATAACATTAGATCTGCATTTACCTATCTACACATTAACAGATACAAGACTTTTTGAACTATCAAGTCAACTATCAAATTATTCTCTCTTAAAAATAATTAAGACCTGCAAGGACAAATTAAATCTTTGGGAAAATCTGCAAACCATTTAAGGTTCAAATCTCTCCCATCCAATCACTTTGCCAGAGTTGCTTTAAAAAAAATTTAAAAAGTAACATTAGCTGTTAGTTTTAATTTGTTACCTACGGCAACCCTTAATAGCAGAGGTCCAAAAGACAGTGGAGAATGTGTCAAAATTAGATAGATATTTATGAAAAAGAAAGAAGAGAAACAAAAAGTAGGCAAAAGAAAAAAGCACATGGTTTTCAGTAATTTGAGGTTGAGTGACAAACAGAATAGCAGAGACTATCGCATAGACAAATTATCTTCTTTCTACAAATTGGCCAGTCATTCCTGCCCGAGGCTGAGTAACTCTTAGACTTGGGAGCCTTGATTCCACTCCATCGACATAATTTCTACCCCAAAATAAACTAATTTTACCCTCTATTTCTACAGAATATCATCTAAATGGATTCTACTTTTATTTATGTGTTTATGCAGTAGAAGAAACTTCCTGCTTTCATAGCAAAGGGTTTCATTTGGAAGCGTATTCACATTTAATTTGGTTTTATTTATTTATTTTTAATTCTTTAATGTCACCACATATTTGACTGCTTTGACCCCATCTACCTCCCTTCTCACCCCCCGCCCCTTTTAAATTTGGTTTTAGAAAATCTTTAATGATTTTCAGCATTTGAGCTAGGCTCAGTTCAGGGGTTTCCTCACCCCCCGCCCCCTTTTAAATTTGGTTTTAGAAAATCTTCAATGTTTTTCAGCATTTGAGCTAGGCTCAGTTCAGGGGTTTAAAAGAAATGAGTATATAGCCAGCATACTCGTGCTATGATTGTATTTATTCAAGAAAAATGACTGCCCATTATTGCAGTAAGCCAAGAGAGACCATAATGAGATATATAGATGAGGGTTCTATCTTCCCATGTTAGAAAATAATACCAAAACAAAAAAAAAACAAAAAACAAAAAAAAACTGTGCAGTCAAATAAAGAGACAAAACACTTTCATATGTTATTCTACTTCATCCTTAAAACCACCAAGCTAGGAAGGTGGTCTTAATCCCTTCTTATCAGAGGCACAAACTTCTTATCAGAGACCCAGATTCACCATAGACTCAGTCCATCCACCCTGAACCAGATAGTTCTTCCTCTGAACCCCCGCAGCAGGGCTTACTATCGAGTTATTTAACCCATCACATAGGACTTTGCAGGGATGTAGCT
>NW_006441955.1:12042821-12049221 GCF_000325575.1 Pteropus alecto
TTTTTGCTTGATGCTCACCTATCGTGAAAGAACTGCTTCACTGTAACTCTCAGGCACTGCATCATTGGTTTATCACTGCTGTACCCACTTTCTTACTCAATAAACTGAGAGAGAAGTTGAGTAGCAGAGTCCTTGGTACTGTTTTTCCAGTTTTCTTTCCATTTCTGTTCACAAAGAGAATTGTGGCTTTCTCCAAATTCCTGGACCTTTGCTTAACAAGGAGATTGAGTCTTAACCTCAGTCAGCCAGGAAATCAGCTGTCTCCAGACTAGTTCCCTATGAGCATCTCAGAAACCCTACTTCAACTCCTCCTGGCTCTAAATCAAAAATAGCCATTTCCTCTTCTGTAGTATACCTTTATTGGCTGGAAAATCCCTGAGATCTTTTTGACCTCAAAATCCCTTAGGTTTTCTCATAAACGTAATATGGAATCCCTTTTGAGTTTGGGAGCGTTTATCTTCACAGCACTTTTTTAAACTACATTTTCAGAGCAGAAAAACGGTTTCAGAGAACTTTAGTTTTTATATTCGAAGAGAATAAATATACATTGACCATTTCCATAAAGAATTAAAAATAATAGCAAAGAAATTTGAAGTCATGGCTGTGGAATTCTAGAATACACATCTAGAATCTGTTACCTTCTTTTTAACTGGAATGTTAACTCTAAAGCCTTACAGGGAAAATTAAGAAGATATAGTTCTCTTGACCCCTGCTTTGTCTTTCTCTCTTTCTTTGACTTTATAGTAGATCTGAGGAAACTTTTAATACTAACTAAAGCTTGGTGCTGCCCAGCCTCTGAGTCTGAAATGCCTGAGAAAGCAGTACAGATTCCAACTGTAAAACATTCCTTCACCAAACCTTGGAAACTAGCATACTGAGGCCGGCAGAGTTCAGAGGGAGCACATGTAAATGAGGCTTAGTTATAAACTACTGAGGAGTGTTTTATTTAGTTTAAACCTGAACTTGAACTCATAAACGTGTTCCTGGAGAACAACGTAGAAAGGCTGATGCAGTACAACAGGAAACTATATTTTAACTCAGACAATTCCCATCTCTAAAAGAAAGAAAAAAACTTTAAGTATTTTTTTTTTAACTGAACCACCTTTGGGATAGCACATAGTGGCAAATCTGCAAGAGTTTTGTGATCGCAGAATCAGAATTAAATTAATATGTATCATTTGAACTTACCACCATTATTGCAAATGAACAATAGGATCTCCTATCCACAGGGCGACTTACCAAGAGAAAAGGATATTTAAAGAGCCAATGAATACATAACGGTCATACAATCTGTAATTGGTTTCATTAAAGTCTAATAAAGTGATATCAGAGGTGTGTGACTGTTCCAAATTAGCACTGCATGTATGAATTCTGAGTTCGTTCCTAAATCTTAGTTACAAGGAAAGCACTACTGTGTAGAATTTATCTGAGAACGAAGTAAGTGATTTTGTTTGCATGCTTGACTTTATAAAACACATTCTTAAATCTGTCTCAAGTAATCTTTGCTTATAAGATCCACTATCTCTAAAGTCCTTACTGAAAAGGTAAAAAATGAATAAAACTTTGTTTTAGAATGATATTACCTCTGTCCAAGGAGCACAGATCCCTGGCAAGGAAGCCAAGTAGCTCTGCCGATCACGTGTATGATGTACATGTCCAGATCACTGATCCGACCCTTCCCATAGCCTGTCAGCGCTCCCGCATCCTCACCTTTGTACAACCCCCGCCCCAACCCCACCAAGAAGCTTCCCACTCACCTCCTCTAGAAATACACAGGAAGAATCTAATTGTTTGTAGTAATGAACATTACCTAGTTGTAAATTTAATCCACAAATTTAGAAGGAAATAAACCTGAACGTAAAAAGCTTTTGCTATTTCAGCATTAAAAAAAAAAAGTTCTGTCATTTGAAACTGCCAACTCCCCCATGTGGGTTTATTTTGCAAGTTACGTCTTAAACAAAGACAAGTTTTGTTGCCGTAAAACCCTAAATCCTACCACATTTTCAGAAGGAGGAGGAAAGCACTGTTCACTGATACCTGGTTGCGCTTTGGGGAAAATCACAGGGAAAACATTCCATTTTTATCCAGGGTAGTTGGCTCAGATGAAACAACCCTGATCCCATCCCAAGCCAAGCCATCTAGATCACTTCAAGGCTGCCATACAGTGCTGCCTACTTTATGCCCGTATTTCAAAGTTTTGTCTTTTTGTATTTATTTTCCCCCAAATGCTGTCATAACTGATATATTGAAGCCTGTTTTGAAGATAAGTTGGACCCCTGAAGTCACACAGAGTAGAATTTACGTCTCTAACTTGTTCCTGGCCAAACTCACTCTAACCTCAGTGAGGGATAGGAACAGTTTTACTTCTGCCAATATCACATCTGCACTGTGAAGGAAGAAAAGATGACCCCTGGAACCAGTAAAAACGAAAAGCAGGTGTTCCCCGAAGGTAAAGAAAGTATAAGAATGTGGTCTTTACTTGTAGTACAGACCAGAGCAGCCTCGTGGGGTACCTAAGTCCCCAGGGCAGCCAGGGACTAAGCTGGGACTTGAACCAGGGCCCCGACTCAGAGTCCAGTGCTGAGTTGCATCTCACTGTACTCTCCCTCTCTTTTCTCGTGAATCTGAAAACCAAAATGCTATAACTTCCTCCACATTCTACCTCTGTGCCTCGTTTCTTTGGCTCACTACGGAAGCCTTCAATCCCAGCTGCTAAGCCGGCTGGTCCTGGTGGTAGTTGAATGCGTTCTTCCCTTCTTTTCTTAATCCAGTGAATGGAAGAGGAAAGACTGTTGGTTTGTGTGGCCTTTGAGAGAGCAGAGGTCTGCCCTAATTCCTGCGGAGGGCCCAAATACTGATGGAGAGGGAGACTGGCTTGAAGGGTGGAAGGAGGCAGGAAATGGGACTGGAAAGAACAGAAGGAAGGACCCCGGACGGCAAACAGAGGAAGATTAAAAGGGTAAGGAACGAGAGACCTGCGCTCAGGGCCATGGAAAGAGATGCCAGCTGGGGTAGAAATATCCAAAGGTGGCAGATGCCATCCAGTACCTGAAGGGTGCCTTGGCTGAAAGGTTAGTTTGCGAATTTGTTTCTGAGAAAGTATCAGATCTTCTGTCATTTTGTTGCAGGATGTCTCTGGGAGAATTTTTGAAATAACTGGACTTTTCACTTTAATTTTTTCCCCCCTTACTCAACTTTCTCTACCTGCACAATCTGAAGATTAAATCTACATGGCAGACTTGCTTTGAACCCGAGTCATGTTTGGGGAGAGCTTTTCAGCTTTGGGGGAACAGGAGTCGAGAAGCAGTCTGTGGGATGATTATTATAATGTGACCACGCTTTGCTGAGCTCCAGCCTCCACTCCCACGCCTCTGTTTTTAAACAAGAAAGGTTAGCTCCCTGGGCCACCATTGGGCCAGCCCCAAGTGTGACTGTCTGCACTTGTTAGACAACAGGCATTTAATTAAAATTGGAATCTGATGTGTAGAAAACATATATTTTTTTCATTTCATAGCTCCCCAGGAAATCATGTTCTTTTCCTTTCCTGCTCCCCTCAACTCTCTCTGCTGCCAAAAAAGAAAAAAAAAAAAAGAAAGAAAGACTAGGGGAAAGATTATTTTAATGTTGAAAGTCAAAAATTACAAAGGGCTAGGCTGCCTTCTTTATTTTTGCCTTAGGGGCAGACATCAACCAATAATAAAGCCTATATTGTGTCTTCAGACCAGAGCCAGCTTTTTTATGGCTAACTTCCCATATGGAAAAGGGTTTGTCTCCTTTCGGGGCATTAAAATACAGCATTTAATGAATCTGTAACTAACATCTTTCATCTTTTGTGTGATGAAAGGGGTTACCTGATACCTCGTGATCCTTGGTTGGACTTCGAGGAATCAAAAAATAAAAAACAACAAATAATAAACACGAGGCCTTAGCTGAAAAACCAGCCGCGAATCCGCATCATCACTGCGTTTTCTGCTGCGGAGCGATCCAGCGCTCTGGTTGGGCTCCTCCCAGAAAATCTGGTAGTGCCAACGCGGCCAAACAGATAGGAACTCAGAGACGATTTCATCGGGTCGTCGTTGTCCCCTTAATCTCCACGCTGCACCTCAGATCTCAGGCAGCTTCCGTGGCGCGGGCTCACTTTAATGGATAGAATCTATTTTTCATGAAAAAGCAGGAAATAAGCTGTCTCTTTCATAAAAAGATTTACAAAATGTAATCATTGTTGAAATATTCCCTTTGAACTGCCGTGTCCACGGGGGTCTTCGGCTCCCAGAGTCGTGCTTCATTAGAACCCCCTCACAAGCGGCTCCAGAAGGGCAGGTACACTGGTGGTGCCCGCTTTGATGTCTTGAATGAATGAAAGAAAAGCACAATAAAAAAGAGCTGTTGATCAAGCATAAAATACTCTTTAAGCTGACAGAATAGCAGCGTTAACACACCCTAAGCTGCTTTTAGTTTTTCCCTTTTTTCCTCACATTTTCCTGTGCTTTGTGTACAGTGGGGGTTTGTATTTTATAAGAAGTCTCTGATCTATGTAGTATGCCATTCGCTAACAAAAACCAAAATAGGATTGTTTCTGTCCCACTTGGTTGCCTGACTACTCCCTCCCTCCTCTCCTCCCCTCTCCCCCTCACCCCCACTTCCAAGGCATGCAGTTTAGCCTTGCAAGGCAAGGGCTCAAATGCCTTTCATAAACTTGAGCCAATTCCTTTTGTGTGGTTGGTTTCGCCGCTCTGATTTTAATACCGCAATTAAAGACAGATTTTTATTTTCTCAAGAACTTTCTCTCGCAACTGGGGAAATGGAACTGATGCAGCTGCTACTTTTAACTAAGAAATTATATCATTAAATAAGCGCAGGCAGCCTTATTGAGTGATTACTTTCCAAGGGAACTGGCCCTTCTTCGGTCTCACGTGGACCTTAAGGCCCCATGCACATTTGGAGATGGAGAACCCATCTACCCTGGCTTTCTGGTGTTCTGTATTTGCCTCTATCCAGGCATTGGCTCATTTAATCCCCCCCCCCCAAAACGGATAAAGTCATTATCTCCATTTCATGGAGTCTAAAACTGAGATTCAGGAGTGCTAACTAACTTGCCTGAGATCATTTAACTAGTACATATGGTGCACTGGTTAAATGATAGGATTCTGTTAACCCCAACTCCGGATCCCTAGCTCTTACCACTATGCATACAGCCCTGCGGTAAGTCTGCAGAGCAGGTGTGAGTAGGCCAGAGAACAATTTTTCATTCCTAAGTCTTTGGTTTACATTTGATAAACATATAAAGAGAGACCAAAAAATATGTGCTTAATGGTGAGGCAGACACTAAGGCAAGTTGGAATACGGTGAAGGAGTCAGACTTTGGAACAACAATCAGAATAATTGGATTGCGTATGTACTCTCAAGGTTTGGAGGTGCTGGGTGGCTTATTGGGTAAAAAGATTAGTGTTTTCCCATCTTGAGGTTTAAACCAAATGGAGGTCTTGGCCGGGAGCAGCACGGTCACTCTCCAGGGAGCGGTGGTTTGGACAACTCCTGTGTGCTTGTAGTAAGTAGGCAGCAGGCCATGTTACAAAACTATTGCACATGCTACTGACGCAGTTGGCCACACTTGGCCTCGTTGCAACAGCTCCTCAGTCAGAACTGCCTGGGGCAGCTTGTGGAGACCTGTGTCTCTCTTGGGAGATCGCCTGTCATTTGGGGAGATATGAACGTGTGGCATGAGCATGGGTGTGGCACAGCCATGCTAGAAATCATCCTTCTAAAGGCCACATTGGGATAACTTTGTCACCAGGCTTTGAGAACCCTGGAGACCGCTTGTTCCTTCCTTCCTTTTTTTTATTCAACAGTATTTATTAAGTGCCTACTATGTGCCAGCCACTGGGCAAGACACTGGGGATGCTACATGTAAGAAGTTGGTTTTCTTGGGAAGAAAAGCAGGTGATTACAGTTCAGCGACTGTGACAGAGGTAAACCGTGGTACTGAAGGCCTGGAGAAAGACCCCTTGGAAGAAGGGGCAGCTAATCTGAGAATGCGAGGACTAGCGAGTGTTAGCAAAGCCCAGGAGAGGGGTGCAGCCTGTGCCGAGGCCCAGCGGGGAGAAGGCATTTGGCTTTGGGGAATCTGGAAGAAGTTTAACACAGTGCAAGGGTTGAGTACAAGCAGTGAAAAAATAAGGCCACAAAGGTAAGCTGGGCCAATCACAGCCCATTAACGTTTTAATAGTTTCCTGTACAATAAACAAGTCTTGGTTTAGCGTTATTGAAAACAGGCTTTTTTTAATTAACAAAATCAGACAAGAAAAATGACGGCAGAGATCAAAGCCTATAGTTGGTAATACCAATAACTGACACCTGTGTACAGCATGTCACCTTTTTCAGAAGAAACCAGCATAAAAAA
>NW_006441955.1:12049516-12055964 GCF_000325575.1 Pteropus alecto
GAAGGCCTGGAGAAAGACCCCTTGGAAGAAGGGGCAGCTAATCTGAGAATGCGAGGACTAGCGAGTGTTAGCAAAGCCCAGGAGAGGGGTGCAGCCTGTGCCGAGGCCCAGCAGGGAGAAGGCATTTGGCTTTGGGGAATCTGGAAGAAGTTTAACACAGTGCAAGGGTTGAGTACAAGCAGTGAAAAAATAAGGCCACAAAGGTAAGCTGGGCCAATCACAGCCCATTAACGTTTTAATAGTTTCCTGTACAATAAACAAGTCTTGGTTTAGCGTTATTGAAAACAGGCTTTTTTTAATTAACATAATCAGACAAGAAAAATGACGGCAGAGATCAAAGCCTATAGTTGGTAATACCAATAACTGACACCTGTGTACAGCATGTCACCTTTTTCAGAAGAAACCAGCATAAAAAACTGCTTTCCTCTCCTGTAATGCAGGATGGCCCTCATGGCAGTCCTCTGGGGCCCGAGGACACACCACTAATCCATGGGAAAAGTGGGACTCGATGAGGGTCCCTGGCACATTGGGTCCTCGGCCTCATCAGTCCACATCAGTTTATGAGACCCTACTGTGAGAAAAGCAGGGTACTTGGTATCCTGTAAGGCATAGAAGTCTAAAATCTAACACTTTCTTTCCACACAAAAACTCCTTAAGAGCAGTACCATATTTATCGTACTTATTATATCCCCAGAACCTAGCATACATGGTCGGCCCCTAGTACTTGTTGAATGGGGAGATGGGGGGCGGGGGGCGGGGCGGGGTGATGTGTACTAATGTGAGAAACTGGAAGTGGGCTGGGAGGCCCTGTCCATTTCCACAGTATTGGCAGGGGGCAGAGGAGGCTACCAGGCTTTTGGCTGATTTGCCAAGGACAACTCCTTTGGGCTACACAGTGGACTTCAGCTCATCCAAACAAGAGCAGGAAGCCAAAAATGACTAACTGGATTAGTGTGACCCAGCGGAGATAGCATCAACCTCAAGAGAGAAGTCAAAATGGTGACTGCAACTCATGCAGTATTGGTTGGCAGCATCCTCTTTTGGGGCTGATGGAGAATCAGTCCTGCTGGGAAAGTAGGGGCAGAAGCCTCTCTGTGTTTGCATGTTTCTGTTTTGTGTGTGTGAATGTCCTTAAATAACCCACCTTGCCTGGAGAAGAAAGTTAAGTGTCACACCCAGTTCTGGATTCCACATTAACAACCTCCTTCCGCAGTTTTCAACTTTGCCCTTGAGGTCTTTTGTTTAACTTTTTAATTTGAAAAACAGATTCTGCTGTGTCACAGTCTGTTCCATCCTCCCCATCCCCACCCCCACCACCCTCTCATTTTTTTTGGTTAAAGTAAAATATAGCTATCTCAAACAGACTTGTATTTCCTTTTGTTGGTAAAATATACATCCGGCCCTCTTAGTGAAAAGAGTTTATAAAAGGCCTTTTAAGAAGTTGTTATTCACATTAGAATGTTTGTTGTTACTAAGGAGTTCGGTCTTTGTCAACCATATCTTCGACAACCTCATGACCAAAATTTGGAAAATAGCCTCAGTTTCCTAATTGCTCTCCATGCAGCATAAGAAAGAAAAGTGACTGTCACTGTCGAAGGTACCTACTGCCATTTCAAGCTTCTTGTTTCGGTTGCAGCGGGATAGATACTGTACATGGTTGATAAAACCTAACTACTGTGAGTATTCCAGAATCCTGACAGAACGGGATTCGAACTTTCATGGAGCTGTAAATTAAGGGACGAGAAGTGTGATAAAACTCCTTAGAGAACAGTGCAAAAAAAAGAAAAAAGTCGCACGGCAATGGTTAAATGAAATTTTATAAGCACATTCAGTGTGGAGCTGTTTTGCATTACATGAGTTGAATACCTTAGAGATGCCACATCTGCAGGCACTTTATTAAATCCTTAGTCAGCACTTTCCAACCTGATGAGATTACTTCTTCATTTGACTGGAGAAAAGGAAAGCTGAGCTCTGGTCCTGGGCTGCAGATTTCTTTTGATGTTTCACCTTGAACACTGAGAGAGGACAATTACCCCCACTCCTCCACCCCCTCCCAACACATCCCAAACTGTAGAAATTGTGACTATAACAGAGTAATTTTACTTAACTAAAGCTTTTGTGGGAGTATAGATTTATGGACCTCCAAAACAACTAGAGCTGAATGTTCCTGAGGAAAAAAATAGATCAAAGCTCTGTGTTTACTTCCTTAATGTAAATGTATCAAGATAACATCGTCCTATATTGTATTGTAATATTGGAACTCACTGCAGATAAGGGACAGAGATTCCTTTGTAGTCCATCTGGATACAGGAGGTTAGATTAAGGGGCTATAAAAGGATGAAGGCAGAAACCATATGAAATGTAAGCTTATGTCAGTAAATGGCTGAAGACAATTTTTTGACTCTCCATAAATGAATTTGGTTTAAAGTGGCAACATTTTCCCAGGGATTGTCTACTCGACCCAAACAATTTAACAATCTCAGATTTCTTTTGTATTTTTCTTATATGACCCAAACGGAAAATGTTCAGAATTGTTCTTCAAGTAATGTTTTGAAACTTGTACTGCTTGCATAATGGATTTTATAAGAAAATATCACAAGAGAAAAATGGGCTTTTTCAAACATTATCTTGTCCATTTGATGTTATTAGTAGTTCATGGCAGTTTATAGAAATCGAGTGGCTTGCAAATGTGCAATTATCACACTCATCGTGACAAAATCAGGAGCATCTTCAGCTACAAACTGATCATGAGAAAATTCGGTGAAGTGGATGAATTTTTATTATTATTATTATAACTTTTTATCTGCCATCTCTGCAAATGAATGATTTAATCAGAGACTTCATTCAAAAAAAAAAAAAATTCCCTGTGTGCTTCCCCTAATCAACTGACTTCCCATTCTGGAAAGCCTTGGTCAAGTAGCTGGGTTAATTGTCATGAAGATTAGTGTGATGTTGAAATAAGTACTAATGGTCAAATTACAGGAGTGAAAAAGTTTAAGAATAGGTTTTGGTTGGGGCCTGAAAGGGTTAATTAAGTTTTTTTCATGGGTTATTAAAGACCCCCAACCCAAGCCTTCAGGAGTCATATTGACACCCCGCCACAGGGCAACTCGCTCCTCTATTGACATGTTGCTGGTCAGAGCACAATAGCCTTCTGTGTCTGCAAATCATTGCTAAAATCATCTCAAGGAAAAAAAAAAAAAGAGTTTGAAAGCTTTAACGTTAGACAAAAGCCCAAGAGCTGCAGTGCGCAGCTCAAAAACCCAGAGTCAGCAACTTCTATTGATTAAAAACTAACCTTTAAAGTAACTCTGAGAGTGTGTGGTTAGCATTTAAATTTAAACATGTCATGAGTTGATTTGTGTTACTGAATACCAACTCAGAAGGAGTAACATTCACATCGCATTTTTTTTTCTAATTCCCTTAAGCAGCTAAAGTATTTCATGAAATGTCAATAGGGCAAAAAGAAAAAGGGGAGGGGGGCCGATGCTGGGCCTTGTAGTTTTCTTTCCCATGCAAATATTCATCCCCCAAAAGAAAAGTGTGGAGAGTGAAACACAATAATTAGTCCTTTGTCTAACTTTCCCAAGTGCCAGAGAAAGACAGATTAATTAAATATACAACAGTGTTGGTTTTTGGAGTGGGGGTCTTGCTTGCTGTGTAGGTCATAAATTAGGCAGAATAAATACTTCAATGTGTTTGCAGTGGGCCTGCTACGTCAGAGCCACTGGAAGGTTGGTGGGAGGAGAGCAGAGGGTTTCTTGCTAATGATAGTCACGTCTGGGTCTGTCTGGTTGCTCTTAGCAACCAGACATGATGTAACACCAGGATGAACTTGAACTTGGGGGACTTGAAAAGAGAACAATAGACCAGAGCAATCAATAAAGCCTATTTCAGTGAAGGATTACAGAGCTGCTCTGGGGTAACCTTGTCGGCAAGGCACACACTGAATAGTAAGATGTGTGAAGAAACTTTTTTTTTTTTCGCTTTGCTTTTTAAGAGAAGTGCAGAGGCACTGCAGATTTTTGTAGTGCGCTCAGGTTGTGTCCAGAAACTGTGGTATGGAAAACTGCTCCCCCTGCTGACTCGCTGGGTCCCCGGCGTTTTGCTTCAAGAACTACTTACACCATGTCAGATTTAAGAAGTCTGGAATTTCACAACCGACTTAGAATGTGTGAGAACAGAAATTGTAAGCATTATTCGCTGCACCCAAAGTTTGAGACTGTTTTGTTAAAGTGAGAACTCAGCTCCAATGTGGATCCGAGTCAGCTCTTCGGAGAGCCTACTAAAAATACACTTCGGAGTTTGCCTCCCTTTTCCTTTCTTTCCCCGTCTTCTTTCTTTTGTCCAGTTAGATTTAGGCCGTGTATATTTGCCAGGATGATTTCCTTTCAGGACACAAGAGGCTTTATTGTGTTCTTCAAAGCATGTGGTCAGAGAATAACATCTAAAAGTGTACAGGATGAGTAGTTTTTTAGTTTAGGTTGAGGTTTTTTCAAGTCTTCTGGAAATCAAAGATAGCTGTGCGACCAGGAAATCTTATACCAACCGCCATGTAGCTATCATTTCGCCATTTATCCCTGGGATCAAATGAGTCCTTACTTTACCTAACTGAATCTATTGGATACGAATGAGCCTTCATCTTCCTGAGTCAACAACCCAAATGTAACCCTTTCTGATACTGTCAACTCAGAGATTTTAGAGGCATTCTTTTTTGCTAGAAGTTGATTTTTTTTATATGTGTGTGTGTGTGTGTGTGTGTGTGTGTGTGACTAAAGATAAATGTGGTGAATTTGACAGGGTATCTCTAGAGAAAAGTTGGCAAAAGCCATATACTTTTTCATTTCACTTGAGAAACTGACTCCGATATTAGACCATAAGTAGTCACTTTGTTTAGCTAACAGAAAAGAAATGCCAGCATATAAAGTGATATATAACCAGACTATTGCCCAAAACTAATCACCTAAGATTTATGAAAGGAAAAGGTAACTGGTAACTGAGCCCAGCAGGCATGTGGGAGGCTCTAAATAAATGTTAAATGAACAGAAACATGAATGAGGGTTATGAAACAGCCTCATTTTTTTTCCCCTTGGGACATCGTGGTAGCTAATAAGGTGAAATCTTGATACCATTTGATTATTATATGTCATTTTTTAAAATATTGTTTTAGAAAGATTGAGCCGAAAGGTGTATTTAGCATCATAAAATATACCTCATGCACACACAAGGACACTGAGTGTGAGAGAGATGCTGTGACTTATCCAGGATCACCCAGTAGTCTTGGGACAGCACTGTTTCTACTTTACCTGCCTTCATTCCTGTATCACTGTTGATCATCTGGGCCTGTTAAGAGAATTCGCAATAATATCGTCAGTGCCTACATCTCATTGAAAAGGAGTTGTGAAAATCATCAGATTCACATTCACCACCATATGAAACTTCTCCCCTAACCCATTCTCCATTCACTCAACTCTCTTTTGTTGAAAACCTTCTATCCCAGGCACTGTGCTAGGCATTGAAAATTCAATGAAAAGCAAGATGATCAAGTTCTCTGTACTCCTATAGCTGTCCCCACCAGACTACAAAACCCGTATATGTATTTCAAGTGGACATAAATACTTGATTTTGTAAGACATTCTCACAACGTTAGCAAACTCAGACGAAGACATTGAATTTCCGTTTTAGAGGAGTAAGCTCAGTGTCATTGTCTCAGGATTTACTACTGTTTGTCATCTTTTACTTTTCCCAGTGAGCCCCCACCCCTTTGTCTCTAACAAAGATCCTGATTTCACAGTTGGAAGGACATCTTCTAAATATGTTATTTTCTAAATTGTACCTCTAATTGCGCTTTTCCTTTTGTCTTCCAGTCCTGGTACCTGGGATAAAAGTCTCAGTGTCCCACCATCCACCAGACAGACCACCTGACCCCTTCTCAACTCTGTAACATGGACGCATCCTCAACCCAGCGCGGTTGCAACTTCACTGTCAGTGGAAGGGGAGAATCACATCAACTTGTACATGGAAACAGCAAGCATTATGGTCAAACAGCAAAGGCCATAACCTTTTGGGATTTTTTTTTAACTACTTTAGGGACTGTTGTAATTTTCTCATATGGTGCTGGAAATGGTTGGGCTTTGTAACATTTGAAGTGTTTTCGTGGTAGCGTGAGCATTAGGTGATGCGGCTAGAGGAAGTCTACCCTTGCTCACTGACTTCCGTTGTAACACACTTTCCTTACGGAGCCTGGCTGTTTCACAGTATTTCATGAATTTACCCACACAGGTGTGAGCCTCCTCGAGCAATCAGGAGGCACATGGAGAACTAAATCTTTTGTAGTAGCTGAGATCTGCAATATATAACTTACGGGACAGTCAAAGGGCAATGTTTTTCTGTAACATATTGGAAAAAGAAAATGCAGTTATGTTCCTTTTTTATTTTTTCTTTTAGT
>NW_006441955.1:12056021-12104767 GCF_000325575.1 Pteropus alecto
CTCACATTGCAGAACAATTCTGAAAATGGCAAACTACTACTACTACTACTATTCAGTTTTTTAAAAGTTTTGAAATGCTGCACTTACATTTAGAAAAAAAAACATTTTTTCAACAATTTCAACAATGACACACAAATTCACATGTAAATGGGGAAGATGGTCTGTTTTGACAGAAACTGACAGGAATCAATCAAAACAATCGAATTTTGAATTGAGTAAAGTGCAATTTCATTGGATAGCTAAATATCTTTGTAAGATAGAGATTGTTGAAAATTCTATTTTTGTTTTTCAAGTCCTTCCACCCCAGGACTCTAAATTATTGGGGTAAAAAACAGCCTTGCAAGAAAAAGGGGAGCTATTTTTGCTTTTTATGTTTTTTATTGTTAAACTTGTATCCCTTTAAAAACTGAAGGAAAATTTAAAAAAAAAAACAAAAAAACAAATCTAATGGTGCTTTTACCACAATATGTTAACTACATTAAATGCTAATTAATTATTTTCTGTTATCAAAGCACATAACTAAAATGAAGTCATGGTATCTGTTAATTTTATAAGCTAGAAGTCACTATAAAGGATTATGCCAATTCTGAAAATTTTTACATGTATCCGGCAACATAGGATTTATCAGTTATCAGACACTTCATTGTACCAGAGATTGTCCAGAAATTTTAAAGACCTTTGCGCCCCTGAACCTGGGCTATGGGAAAATAATAATAATAATAATAATAATAATAATAATAATAATGAAACCAATACTGACACAAATGCTGGTGCCCATTCAGATCAAGGGTACTTGTTAGGGAAAAAAAAGTTTGCACC
Source organism: Pteropus alecto (assembly GCF_000325575.1). Classification (NCBI taxonomy): domain Eukaryota; kingdom Metazoa; phylum Chordata; class Mammalia; order Chiroptera; family Pteropodidae; genus Pteropus; species Pteropus alecto. The sequence goes on from NW_006441955.1 coordinate 12,056,841, forward strand.
CCCAAATGTCCTGTATCTTATGTAAAAAAAAAAAACAAACAAAAAAAACCACAAAAAACAACAAAAAATAACAAAAAAAGTGCAAGTGATTTTTCTACCAGACAGCGAAGCACCCCTTTGCTTCCCATGCAACTTCAAGAAGGTTTCCTATACTATACATATATATACGTTCTGGTTGGCAAGCCCTGCTGATCAGAGAAAGTCTCTGCATGTTCTAGTGTTAGTAACTAATTTTTATATAGTTAACGTAGGATAAAGTAGAGTGCATTAAGACACAATATTGTAATCCCTACTCTAGGCACTTGCCTTTAAACTATGTTTTTCAGCCCTTCAGAAGGGTTCTACTACTGTCCTATACAATCAAGTAACTGAAATTCTTGGGAAGACACTTTGCTCCTCATCTTTCCCCCCCGAAACAATGTTGTTTTGTTTTGTTTTTTTTCCTTAATTTGCACGAAAACAAAAATTCCATATCAATGTGCCTTGCCCTGGATAGCGATTATTTGTGGAATTGTTGCACATGCTCCTCTATTGAAAGGGGTTTTTCCCTAGTCAAGCATTTGGAGACACTTTTTGTAAATGTGACTTTTATGTCAGCTATTGTCAGTTTCAACATCTAGAACTAAATAGAAAGTTAGTTGTTCCGCAGATAGGAGTAGTCTTTATTGTCCTCTGTGGTCAGTGGCAGTGCTATTCTGAGATCTGTAGATGCTTAGAATATCAGTATTTTGGATGTTGCTGCATTTTACAATTTATTTGGAGTCTTCCTTTATCCCCCCCTCCCCAGATATATGAAAATATGCAATACCTGCTTATATCGTGTAGGAAAGCTTAGCGATCATTAATTTTTCTTTTATTTTTTTTATTTGACCAAAGTCGGTGCTGCATTTGACGCAGTGTGTTTTAGGTGTTTGTCTTCGTCCTTTTTTTGTGATTTTTGAATGCACGTGCGCAGGAAGGGCTCCTCTTAGAGAAGCAGTCAAACTGTGAAGCACTAAGCTGACCCTGCTTCAAGCAATTTTGTTTTTACAACTGTTCCTTTCACAAGCAAGCCTTAAAAAAAAAAAAAAAAAAGACAACTTCCTTTTTCTTCAGCTCCCACACCCCATTTTTCTTAGCAGACTGCAGTCAATCCACATTCAATAAAAAGTATATAATGCCCATTTTTATATGCACGTTTTTAAACTTCCAAGTTCTGAAAATTGTTTACTGGTTATCTCTATTTAAGGAAAAAAAAATAAAATAAAACATTTTGGATTTTCATATGTGTCTGATAAGTGGTTGAATAGTCGTTTGGCGCTGTTGTATGGTGTGATTGTCAGTATATGGTGTCACTTCCTATAGCCAGCCAGCATACTTTGCCTTCCCCTATAGCACTTAGCTGGGCATTACTTTATTATGACATATGTGCACTAAAAAAAAGATAAAAGGAAAAAAAAGAAAAAAATAGCAGCTTTCAGTGCTTCACAGTGAAGGGAAAAAAGCCTAGACAAACATTTTGTCAGAACCTTGCGATAAGCCAAGGTATTACCAGTAAATTGGTTGTATATACAATAAAATTGTACCCTTTTTTTAAAACAAAACAAACTAAGCAATAGTTTGGGCAGTTTTAGTTGTTTTTAGTGAGCATGTTGTAGTCATGACTGCAAAGAGAGAGAATAAACTGCCCACTCAGAAGATATGTAATTTGTATTGTTGTATAGTTTTATTGATTACACTGATTTATTCTACCCTATTTTATAATGCAGGACTTTTGTAATGTTGTTTAAATGAGGAAAAATTTCTGTCAAATTAGCCTAGTGAAACTTCCAATTGTTCATTATAAAGGCAGCGTTCATAGAATTGCTTTTCTTTCTTTCCCTCCCCGCTTTGGGAACTGGATTTAAGTTTAAAACTTTCCTGTTTCCTTTTTTTTTTTTTTTTGTAAGTATTTAAATACAGTTATTTTTTTCTCTCTCAATGGTATAGCATATTCCTATGCTTGAGAAGTATAGGTCTACTGAAAAACCATTGTAAATGGACGTTACAGGTATGCTGTATTTTTGAAGGTATTTTGTTGTATTAAGTTTGATGAAGCTAAAATTAGGGAACTCTGAACAGATTTGCAGGAAAAAAATGTTTTAAAGGCTTTAAAACATTAGGGAGGCAGTCTAGGGTGATAATGAACAGGGGTTAAGTATTAAATACACTAAGTTACATTTTTGTTCATGTTTCATTGTCCAGAAAGCAGCAGGAAACTGTAGTTCGGTTGCGATCAAGCAGGAAAAAAGAAACACCAATAATCCGAGTGTTTACCTTTTTAGATAAAAAAGCCAAGCGAAGAAGTTTGAGGAAGATTCTGGTACCTGGGGTGTGTAGACTGACAGACTGAGGGCTATCAGCATTTGATTCTGAGACACATTTACATTTCTTCCGTCAAATGGCATTAAATCTATTGGCAAAGATAGGTCCCTCAAGTCACTCGCCATGTTTTTTCTTTGGGAACTGAAGTCAGAGGCACAAACACTAAATCTTCTCATTTTTCTATATACTTTTTTTTCAGGCCCATCTCCCTGCCACTCAAATTGCTCCTTTTCTGATCATTTATGGGTAGAGGCCCTCTCCCTAATGCCACTCTATTCATCCCAGAGCCTTTTTCTTTCTTTTGAGGTTTGAACTAACTTTTCTGTTTCTTCACACCCTGGCATGACAGTTATTTAGTGTCAGCTCCTCCCCACTCCCACCCCTCAGCCAGGTGTTAGCTACAGGCAAGCTGACAGGTACACTTCCCGGCACTTTTATTCTTCACTCTGACAGTTGAAGTGTAAAGGAACCCAAACTTTCCAGAGTCATGGTATTCAGTCAGCCCACAGGAATATGCAAAACCCGTCTCAAAAAGTTTGTCTCTCACTTTTCAAACCCTCATCCCCCCTATATTTTGAATTTTTTAGTAACAGTGTCACAAAGTATTGATGAAGTCGGGATTAAAAAAAAAAAACAAAAACAAACATTTCTTCCTTATGACTTTTTTGGTGGGGAGGGGTTTCTAAGAATGTCATTTAATGTATTTTTGCATCATGTCTCTGGAAATATCTTTTTGTCCATGGTGGTATTGGTGGTGGTGGTTTATCTCTTTCTTTCTTCTTCTTCTTCTTCTTCTTTTTTTTTTTTTTCGGTAGCAGGCCTCCATAGAACAAATTTAAAACACAACTGGCATGGTAATGTAAGGAGAGCTTCAGTGGCACCTCACCACCCACCCTCCGAGATCTGTCAGTGGACAGTCTCCGAAACCTGCACTGCCCACCGGCAGAGCTTTCATTCAAATCGGCTTCCAAGCCCAATTTCGTCCTGAAGTCAATGCATGTATTTACTGTTTGACAGTAAACCCGCTCTGCCTTCTCCACGTCCAAGGCTGTGCATTCGTCTAATTAGTGTCGTGTATGTTTTCCTTTTATTTTTTCCAATAAAAAAGCAGTGGGATGAAAATTGCTTTGATATATAGCAGGTAACATTGAAGCTATTCCATAGCACTTAACTGTAGTGAATACTGTGTCACCAATTCTGAAATCAATTTAATGTTTAATGCAAATCCATTACATGGTGCTATTACAGGCTGACAAAATGATTTACACCAATGTGACAACTTGGGCTCAATTCACTCTGCTTTCCAACAGTGTAAATGCATAGCAGTGTTTATCTGCATGAGAACTATGCACTAATCTATCTGAAGAAAAAAAAAAACTATATCAACTTTGGTATCTACTTTCCGTTTACTTCAATCCTTGCCTTTTTGGTCATTGTTATAATGCCAGCTTTAGGACAGAAAGAATTATAAGAAAACCAGCATAATACCTGATATATTAAAATGTAGTGCCTGTGAAATCTGTATTATATTGCTCTTCTGAAGTAAGATTTTTCTACACCGGTAGCCTTCGCTGTCTGTCAGTCAGGACCTTCTGGTATAGGTGATGTAAAATAACCGTACAATATTAATGCATGCTATTCCATAATGCTTAGTGAACTGTATGAATATTACTCAAAGTTATGTTAGTCTTTTTTTCTGACTTGGTTCTTGTCAGCTAGGTTTAAAGGTATTTCACTGAGAACGCGAATTCTGTCTTCTCTTAATTTCAGCTGTTTTCAGTATTTTGGAGGTATACATTTACTTAAATTCAGTATTACTTGTGTTTTTGTTTTCGTTTTTGTTTTTTTGTTGTTGTTGTTTTCTTTTTTCTAGGGGACAAGCATGGGTGTTTGATTTCAGAAATCAGTCCCTGGCAAGACTTTTGTCTATAAACGACCATTTCAATTTCAAGAACTCTGCTAACAAAGGCACTCTGAGAACATTTCCAAGTGAGGGACACTTTCCTTGACCCTCGACTGAAGTTATGTTGATTCTGAAGCGTTTCTTAATGGACAATGTTCAGCCAGGTACCCATGCTTGATCCATCTTCACACCAGACTTCCTCATATTAAAAGAAAAAAAAAAATCTTTAAGAAATCACTTGGCTATTTAGTTTCATGCACAGTTGCAATATTTTCTTCAAAAATAAAACTCTGTACAAATTTTGGGCCCGATTCATAAGAAAAAGAAGTTTGCTATTAACACGGGATTTTTTTAATATACTTTTTTGTCTAAATTTGAAACTATTACCCAAATTAAATAAGTTTCATCTCATTTTTTTCCCTAAACCACCCATCTGTGTTTTATGCCCTAAAGGGTTACATAACCAGATTAGAGGGAATGGGAAAATGGGGAACATATACCAGAAATGCTCAGAGAGCTAAGGGTGACCTCCTGCAGCTGAGCATGAGAACAGGGAGGCAACAGTGTTTGGGGGCAGGACGTCGCCTGGGTGCCAGGCATCACGGGTTTCACATGTGGACTCCTTATGCTATTTGATTCAAAAAACATAACTTCCAAAATGTGTCTGGCCCACAAGAATATGTGGTGGAAGTGCCACCTCTAATCCAACCAGAGCACCGGGTCATGTGGTATGAACTTTTGTATTTCGATAGTAATTATAAGGACAAATCGTGTCCAACAAATTGGGCTGTTTTTCCTGCTGTTTTTCTGCTCAATTTCCCAGAAGGACAGAAGCTTTTTTTCCCCTTTGATTATATTTTTTATTTTTTTAATTTTGGGGTTTTTTTAGTAATAGTCTATAAATTAGCACTTTTTTTTTTAACATCTCAACTGACGGTCACGAGGCCACTGGCTACTCTGGGATGTAAACTTGAGAGAACTGCCAGCTCCATTCTTCTCCCTGGTCTCAGACCAGCCTCTTTGCACTGTGAAGGCATTTGGTAGTGTCACCATTGAGATACCAACGGGACCTAGAGCCAAAGCTTTATCAGGTTCTAGGAGGTCCTTAAGGAAGACTTTCGAAGGCAAATACACGATACTTCTCCCCTACATCCCAGACCTCTTACCCAGAACAAAGTTCACTGGGGACTTCTCCCACCACCCTTGGAAATCTGTCCACTCAAGATACCTCGGTTTTACATTTCGAAATGTGGGGAGAGAGGATTGAACACTTCCAATGATAAGAGATCCATTGTGAAACTAAACATCCCCGTGTTAATAACTTGGTTTGACATTTGTTTTTATGAGCCGGGCCCCCTGTGCCTCTAGAATACTTGTATTGACTCTCATAGTTACCCTTTTAGTTTTACTGTGTTCTGTGAAAATTTGTAATTGGTTGAGAATCACTGTGGGCGTCCATTCTTATTCAACTAAATCTCCACAGGTTTTTTGAGCTGGTGTGGATTAGTTTAACTCTTGTATTCAACCATTAGTGCTACCACCTTCTCACATTACAATACAATTACTGGAAGCAAGTACTGCATTTCCTATGCAACAAAAAAGGAAAAATAAAAAATTGCTAATGCTATGGAAGCTGTGTCATCATTTGCTTCAAATCATACCTGGGGGTTGTAGTTGAGTGACAGTTACAGTGTGAATTGGAGGTTCCCCCAGAAGACTGTCTTCCCACACCATGGAGCTTGTGTTATCCTTGATGGATGCGAGGCACATCATGCCCTTCACAGAGTTCTAATGGGCAACAATATTGGTTTTTAACCTACAAGACTCACCTCTCATATAATGCTTATTAGTATGTGCCTGATATTGTTCTAAGTGCCTTAAGTATTGTATTAGTTAAGGCCCAATCAAGAATCAGGAAAAGAGTTCAATAGGTTTTTTTAACAGGGGACTCTGAAGTAGCCAGGTATGAATAACTAGAGGATACAGCCCTGGAGCTGGGGAAACAAAAGGGAAAGTTTGGGTTATCAGAACCTAGGAGCTCTAAGGAGGGACTTCACACAGCTAATATTTGAGTCTTTACTGAGAGGCGTCACCGTGAGGGTTGGGGGCACCATACGGCTGGTACTCAGACCTCTGAGGGGATGTGGGGTGCCTGGCGCTAGGACCAGGGAGAGGGACATGGCCAACAGGATTAGTACTTCTTAAGAGACAGGGCATGGCGGGTGCTGGGAGAGTTGGAAGGAGCTGGAGACTGCTGGTGCATCCATCCTCTGCTGCTGTCACATTGTGGACTGGAACTGAAACCGGAAAGAAGTCTCTTCTCTTCCTTCCCTTCTCCTCCTAAACTCCTACCAGTGTCTCTCATTGGCCAGAACCAACCGTAGCCATCTGGCAAGGGAGTCTGCAAAATGCAGTGAGAAAACTGCTAACCCCACAGAACGGTATAGAGGGGTGGGCTTGGAGACCAGAGGCAATAAGCAAGTAAACGGCACATATATCTTAATCCATTTAATCCTCACAACAACCCTATGAGATAAGTACTACTTTTATCACCATTGTACAGATGAGGAAACCGAGGCAGAGAGATATTCAATAATTTACCCATGGTCATGCAATGAAAAATGATAGGATTCTAATCTAAAAAGTCTTGCTCTAAATTCCATTCTATAATCACTACAATATATTGACTCAATTATTTATTCGATAAGTATATTTTGAGTACCTGTTATATGCCAGACTATTCCAGGGGCGAGGTGTGGTAAGTAAATAAAGACCGGGCAACTATTCTTGTAAAGTATACAGACTGTGGGCAAAATAGCATCATTCAAATAAACACAGCAGCAAAGGAAAGCATTGAGTTGTGATGACTGCTATAAAGGGTTTACATTGAGAGCTTATTGAGAGAAATTAGCCAGGTAAATGGGAAGGTGGGAGGCAGAGGGGAAAGGAGAATGTTCTGGGCACAGAAAACAGCCTGTTTAAAGAGCCTGTAAGAGAATGGAGCTTGCTACCTATGAAAGACTGAAAAAAAAAAAAGCCTGTTTGGATGAAGAGGAGGAGAGGAGAGCAAATATGATACTAGATGAAGCTTGATATTTAGGTCAAGATATCGCACAGCCTTGCAGGCATATTAGGAACTTCTGTCCTATCCCCTGAGAGCATCATAAAATATGTATCAGTCAGATTAAGCTAGATCTATGCCATGAAACAAGTCCAAAATCTCAGCAGCTTACAACAATAAAGGTTTACATCTTATTTTGCATGTCTGTAAATGGTTGCGTGGAGCCTTTATACAGAATCTCCTCATTCTAGGAACCTAAGGTAAGAAGCAGTTATCATATGGACCAATGCTGAATGTGTTAGCATGGAGAATAAAGGAGCATGGCAAGGTAGGCACTGGCATTTAACAATTCCATCTGGAGTAGACACACACCATTTCCACTCACATTTCATTGGCCAGAGTATGCCATGCCTTGGTTCAACAGGACCAGGAAGGATAATCCTCCCTCAGGGAAGACTAGAGAACGTTATTACAGATGAGTCTGAGGAGAGGAGGGACAGGTGTGCAGTGCAGAGATGGGCTGGGTGGAGAAGGCCAGAGAGAATGCTACTGCAGCCAAGAAGACATGCACTTGGGCGGTGGTGCCATGACAGAGTAGAAGAGACGTGGATAAATCAGAGAGATTAATAAGGACATTAATAGCTACTGTGTATTGAGCTCTTTTATGTGCCAAGTACTATAGGTGATTTATTCCATTAAATGTAACACTCTCTCTTATTAGTACAGCCTTCAAAAAAGTGTAGTTAGTCCTCAAAACACATGAATGACTCAAGTGAATAGAACGATTGCACACATCCATGCCTTAGAGTTTAAGTTAGAATCAGTTACTACGTTTTGGTTACTACTATGGCCAAGAAAAGGCATTTTTGTCTTCATTATTTGGAGTTAAGAAATTGGAATTAAAGTCAGTCAACATCTCTCCTGTATTGGCATGCTCTAGGACAGGTCGTGTGTAAGTACAGGGCTTGGGGGTGAAGCCGATATAGAGGTTGAAAGCACAAGACTGCCCGGGTTGAATCTTGGCTCTGTATTTTCTTAGCTCTGTGGTGTTGGCAAGTGCCTCAGTTTCTCAGTTGGTAAGATGGGCATAATAATAACAGCACCTAACTACCTGACAGGGCTTTTGTGAATATTTGATGAATTAACATCTGTAAACTTATTAGCAGTGGCCTGGCACATTGTAAATGCTATGTAAATGCCATGACTAAAAAAATAAATAAATGGTTCCACATGTAAAGATAAGGAATTCTTTCAGTGTGCTTGTCATTTCTAGGCCTGTTTGTGATTGAATTCTAAAAAACTTTCATCTAACACCTGCCTCAACTAAGTAGGAAGAAGTAGCATAAACAATATAATTGAAGGTTTGAGGACTGACACACTTGGGTTTAAAGCTCAGTTTCTCGTTTTATTAGTTCTGCCGCATTAAGGGGCTCAGTTTTCCTGTCTGTAAAATGGAAATGAGGATAATATCTACTTTGTGAGGTCATTAAGAGGGCTAAATGAATGAATACATGTAGGTATGCATTATCTACATGGCGTCGTACCATTGTATGATATTACACAAGTTATTATACCTCTCTCAGGGCCGAGAGGCCCAGGTGAACATGAATGAGAATGGGCTGCAAGCACAATTCCAAGCACCAGGCACTAACTAGATAGAATAGAACCCAGCCAGAGGGCCCTTCCTCGCTCTGGTTCCTATTTCCCTCAACAGTATTAACTACCAGGGAAATCCGTTCTCATCAGGCAGGGTAAGTAGGCCAAGAGAAGTAGTACTCATCATCGTATTAACCCTTCAAGTTCTGGCTCCTTGCAGTGGCTAAATTGCAGTGGTCTTCTTATTGGCTTTTAGGGAGAAATGGGGCTTCCCCTGACCTATGAGGAACGAACTAGCTTCTATCCATCTCTGAAACACATACGCCCATTCCACATTCGCTACCCATGTGGCACACTCAGTTTCGATTTCAAGTTCATTACAGTGAGCCCTGGAAAAACAAACAAACTGTACAGGTATTTCTGCTATCACGTTTAAAGTTTTAGTTATTGAAAAATGCCATGTACGTTTAAAATAGAACTGATTATCTATCACTTAATTAACTACCACCTCCTCATATTTTATCCACTTCTTGGCCACCCCCACATTGTTTTGAAGCAAATCTCAGGTATCATATATTTCATCCATAAATATTTCAGAATACGTTCCTAAAAAACAAAGGCTTTTATAAAACATATTAAAATACCATTTTCATACCTCAAAATATTAACAATAGTTCCTTAACATCATCAAATAACCAATCATTATTCAAATACTCGCAACTGTCTTGTGATTTATTTTGTAATAGTTTGTCCATACATTGAGTAATCTTGAGTTGAATGTGCCATCTGTCTCCTGCTGGAATCCTGACTGATAGAGGGATCAAGCAGCGTGGGCTTCCAGCTTCCTCTTCAAACTCCAGCAGAGGCTCAGATTTACTCACATGATGGATGTCAAAACCATAAATCTTTCAATCTTACTTTATCCTAGACTCAGAAGGCTGGACTCAACCTCCAAAGGTTGCTAAAGTCCATTTCCCTGCCTCCAGCTAGGAACCCCACCCCACCCCACCCTCAACTGCTCTTGTCAAAAGAGAAAGTATATCTTACTTTGAAGATCTCCAGGTAAGGAGATATCGTAACTCACTGCAATGTCTTTATACTCTCTGCCTGATAAATCTTCCTCCTGTCGAATGCAAACCACTCTTTTCTCGGGTGAAGTCCGTTTCCTTTGTCTGCTCCCTGGCACGTGCTGAACAGAAAGATCCTTCATTCTTTGAAAATAGGCATTAAATCATCTTTATCCTTCTCTAGCTCTGAAGTGCAGAAGAAATGACAGCAGATAATCTGCCCATGCTAGTCTCAAGTCGTCAACTAGGATGTTCTAGGAGAACCCTATGCTGTAATGAACTTTTTCAAGAATGAATTCTAAAAGGTTTATCAGGGGAAGGATGGAAAGATGGAGCCCAAACCACCACTGAAAAATGGCTGACTGTGTTCTGGACAGAAGTCATGGGGAATTCTTCTTTGATTTACCTATCTACTTGGCCATTTTTCCTTACCTGTGATCCTGACTCTGAATTCTGGAGGGTGCTGGTTGGCTGGTAGTTCCTAGCCCTGACCCACCTCAGCTCCGCCTTCAGACCTCTGCTGCTTCTCTTCGTCAACCTCCACCCAGCTGGGCTTTCACTGGACTTAAACTGAGCCAGCCAGGAGCCAGGTATAGCAATACACCTAGGATCTGATAAACCTCAAGCCCACACACCATTGTTTTTAAATAAATTTTACTGAATTTTAAAAGTTTCCCCCCCAAATCCTGATGCGAAAAATAAAAAAACAATTGCGGTTATACATTTTAAACCATTTACTTAGATTTCTAAAGTGTTCTCCAACCTGATGTGCTTTGATTGTTCTCATTCCTAGATGGGTAAACGTATTCACACAGGGCCTTTGCCTCATTCTCACAAAGGCATAAATGACTCATATATATGCTCCTACTTATTCCTGCATCAATTAGATGCCCTGCCACGAAACCTCAGAGTCAACACAAGAGTAAGCACTTGGCCGTGTCATTGGCTCAACTCAATTAATCATTTAATCCTCCCAGTAACCCAGCAAAGTAGATGCTTTTAGTCTCATTTAATAAGTGAAGAAATTTTAAGACACAGAAAAATTAATATTACCCAGCTGGAAGGTATGAACCACAAGGGTTCACCTCTGAGCCCCCAAAACTGAGTGAAATCTATTTAGACAAAGAGCAGTGCTAGCAGCTAATACTGTAGGATAGTTATACCCAAGAGGTGCTTATAATGGGAATTTGTAGTTACCTCACAACCCTTAACTTCTTTCAAAATAGCCAAAGAGAGATCTGAATAATTTCTAGCACCACTTGACTGTGCTAAATACTTTGAACAATTTGTGTCCTTTGAGAGTGGGTGGTCAGTACATGAACCATTGACAGAACTGTTGGTTACCCTGAGCAACATTTACAGGGTATGTGGGGTCTGCAGTGGGCTGAGTGGGAAGGGTGATTCCGGAGGACACAGAGTCATGTCTATTACACAGGGCAAGCAGAGTTTTAATCCGTTGAGAGTTCTTTAGAAGTTAAGTCAGGGCAAATTCTCAGGCATGGCAGAGAGAGCCAGGTATTTGCCAATGGCGTAGCAAAGGAAGTCAGAGATTCACATTCTATGGCACTGTTCCCTTGAGTGGCCTGAGCCTCGTGGTCTCCTAGAATTGAAAATACACAGGATCTGGACATAGGATCCAGTTTGGAGCTGAGAACTAAGGCATTGATACCTGGCTCAGCAGGCTGGGTTAGGGTTGCTCCTCTGAGACTGTTACATGCTGATTCATCTTAAGCATTTCATCTCTTAACCAGCATTCCTCATTTATAAAACGGGGGGTTCTCACTGGGTAAGAAAAGTCCTTGGTAAACAAATGAAGGTCATATAAAAGTTGACAATCGGATTTTAAGAGCTAAGAGAAATGGAAAGAGACAGTGCGCCTAAAGTCAGCCTAGCAGAGCCGCGCTGACTCTCAAGTGATCAGGATCCTCATTCCCTCTTCCTACTATCTCATGACCCAGCTTGCTCAGTCCAGAAAACACAAGAAAGAGCCCTCTGCTCTTTGGTACATCTAGCTTGCTTCTATTGAGATATTAATTGGCCAAGCCCAGGCTGTCACTCTGGAAAGTGGGCAGCTCGATTGCCTCCAGGCCAAGCTGAGCCTGGGGCTCTTTAGCCAGGGCTTTGGAGCTGCAAAACGCAGAGTCCAGCCCCTCTGCACCACAGGCAGCATCTTAATGATTCTGTGCAAGTGGCCCAACTGTCATAGAACATCCCAACTTTTGCTTTCTCAGGTTTTCTCAAAAGGTCACTCTGTCCTCTTTCATCTCTTCAACTCTCTCCTTTAACCATCTAACTGAGGCTGTATTCCCAATAAATTAATTGGGTGGAGGGTTTTACCGGGGCACCTAGCAAATATGTTTCTTGGCCTTTAAACACAAAAAATAATAATTACTTTCTGAGGCAAGAGAACTTAGATCATGGAAGTTCTGCCAGCTTCTTGGGTTGGGAAAACCAGAAATATCTTTCTTATTTCCAAATCTTTTATAGTAATGAGAGCAAACCTCAAATTAGTATCTCTATAACTTGGCCTACATTCATGAAGGCTGAGTGCCAAGCACTGTGCTAAGTGCTTGCGTTGCAACTATTAACTCATTTGAATTAAAGGTAATAAAATAATCTGTACATCCTAACAGAGATACCACAAAAATATTAATGACACATGTTCCCATCTACTCCTTTGGGGCCACTCATTGTTTGTTGCCTCTACCCGCTCCCCAAAAAAATCTATAAATTAAACAGGAAATAAATTGATTGCTTCGAATAGAGCCCATAACTGAAGCCAAGACTTGGTCTTTCATATAGCTCAAGGAGCACCATTGTCCAACTTACCTAATTTGTACAGACTTCTGAAGAAATCAAAGTGTTTTCCTTCCTTGTCTAGGAAGAAATGTTAGGCTCTGGGAAGGGAGAGATAGAAAAAGTTTTAGGAGAGACAGATGTGGTGTTGAAAATTTCATCTCGGGTCCTCCTCTGTCCTAAAAGGTGGAGGAAGCGGGATTTGAGGAGTGTAGGAGGGACATAAATACAAGAAATTCCTAAGGGAAAAAACGAACGCAATATGAGAATGGCAATCCATGCTGTCCTGATGGAGACATGGACATTGGGACAGTGGGCCTGTGTGCCATCCACAAGAGGATACCTGGTAGGGCAAAAGGATACACAACAGAGATGCCCATGAAGGATTGAAGGGAGTGAGGGAGAAGGAGGTGTCCTCCACGTGAATCATTAATACCAGGGACTGCCCAGGAGCTGACGGTTCCCTAGATAGAGCAACTCCCAGGCATCGTCTGTGACAAGAGACAAGACCACAGGCATAACAACATAACAACAAGACACAGGAGAGACTGGAATATGGTCACCTCAGTGCCCTTAGCATTGGCACCAACTCCAGAGAAGAGAGAAAAGAAACTGGAAATGGTTTTGAACTAAACATGGACCTAATAATTCTAAATTTGACAGAAATCACTGATTGGCCTCAATTTAACCAAAAATATTAGACTGAGTTGCCTGCAGAGAGATAGCTTAAAAGCTGAGAATCACAAATGAAAGCAAGTTACATTTTTTACACACCCAAATAATGACTGTGAAATTGCAGACCCTCCACAGCTGTTAGGAACCATGAATCAAGGAAGCCCTGACCCAGACCACAAAGGCTGACTCCCCTCTTGGGGTGGGAGAAGGACAAATCTTCTCACTGGCTTGACTTTCTTATAGCAGCAAGGACAAACCACAAATAATATCTGAGAGAAGTGATCTGAAAAAAGATAATAGTAAAGATAATAGCAATAATTGCTACCAAAATTGAGAACTGTGTGCCTGGCATTTACCAATGTTATTTTATTTAAACCAATGAAAGTATTGCCTGCATTATAATAGGGACATTATTCTGCCTAATTTAGGTGGGAAGGAGAACTCTGCCATCCAATTGTTCTTTCCTAGTAGCCCCCATGGCTCAGAGTCCCTATCAACTAAGACAAGGAGAAAAGTCATGACTGGAGACCAGATGCTTAGAGGTATGATTTCTAACATGGATACTGCCTCCTCCCCTTATCCTGCTCTTCTAACAAACAGGATCCCTGAACTCTACATCCCAATTGAGGTAGAGTGGATCAAGGGCCAGGGCTTGGGAACAGCCAGTTAAGCAATTGATAAGATGCAAAATTTAAGAGAGGGCCAATAAAGTCACTAATTAAGATAATATTATAGTGCAAATATTTTTTAGATAAAAATTAATGCAAAAATATTCATGATGAATAACATATCAAATTTTTAAATAAAGAGGTTCAGTGCTACTGATTTTTCCTTTTGTCTTGGGCTCCGGTATGGCTCAGCATGTCAATGTTACTGATCCTAGAAAGAAGAAAAACTATCTTTATTCACAGGCCACATGGTTGTCAATGAGGAGAATTCAAAGAATCTATAAAAAAAAGTTACTCTAAGTAATAAATGAGATTTGCAAGTGCATTAGTCAGTTCAAGTTGCTATAACAAAATACCACAGACTAGGTGGCATAAACAACAGAAATTTATTTCTCACAGTTCTGGAGAGTGAGAAGTCTAAGATGAAGGTGCTAGCAAGGTAGGTTTCATGCTGAAGTCTCTTCTGTTGGCTTGTAGGTGGCTACCTTCTTTCTATGTGCTCACATGTCTTGTTCTTTGTGCAGGCTCAGGACGGAGAGACAGCAAGCTCTCTGGTGTCTCTTCTTATAAGGTGACTAATCCCTTCATGAGAGCCTTACCCTCGTGAATTCATCTAACCCTAATTATGTCCCAAAGGCCCCATCTCCAAGTACCACCACATGGTGGGGTAGGGCTTCAACATATAAATTTTGGGAGGACACAACATTCAGTCCATAACAGCAAGGTCACACGATACATGATCGATATGCAGAAATCAATTATATTTCTATGTAATAGTAATAACAACTGGAATTCAATTTTTAAATAATCATTCATAATATCAACCCTGCCCCCCCCTGAAAAAAATACTTAAATCTATGAAAAAATTTTCAGGATCTGTGGCTGAAAACTATAAAACGCTGTTAAAAGAAATTAGATAAGACCTAAATAAATGGAGAGATACACCGTGCTCTTGGATTGAAAGGCTCAATATTGAACCTTCATATAAAATTTACACTTTGTACAAAATGAAACATAAATGAAATGTGCAACCTACATTTATAAAACTTATAGAACAAAATATACCAGATAATCTTTGTGACCTTGAGTTTTGCAAAGAGTTTTTAGATACAATAGCAAAAGCGTGATGCATTTTTAAAAAATGACACATTGGCTTTTATTAAAATTAAAATCTTTCACTTGTCAAAAGACACTGCTAAAAGAAGGAAAAGAAAAGCCACAGACTGGGAAAAATATTTTCAAGGCATATATCTGACAAGGAACTTGTGTCCAGAAAATATAAAAAACTCTCATAATTCAAAAATAATAATAGAACCAATTAAAAATTGGCAAAAGGTTGGAAAACACACTTTATCAATGAAGAATAGTAAATTTTACTGTATGTAAATTAAAAATAAATTTTTTTAACTTAAGGGACTTAGCTAAATCATACTTATGTAACATTTTGTTCCTTTGAATGCATATGTTAGCAAATAAAAAAAGGATGAAATCAATGCACTAAGAAGTCAACTCAAGAATTTTTAAAAACCACTAAATTATACCCAAAGAAAGTAGAAAGAAGACAAACAGAAAGAAAAATAATAAAAGACAAAGCAAACATACAATAGAGGTCAACAAAGCCATAAGTTTATACTTTGAAACGAACAATAAAACTGAATACTCCAAGGAGAATGACCTCATAAAAGAGAAGCTTAAATGCGTTAATAAGCAATGTCAAGAATGAAAAAAGGGACATAGCTATAGATAAAATAGTTATTAAAAATAATATCTTAAAAGAGGTTTATAAAATAGTTTTATCACAACAAACCAGATATTGGCCAAATAGATATTGCACAAATTCCTTAGAAATCCTGACACTAGATGAAATAGAAAATCTGACCTGTCCTATCAAAAGGAGAAAATAAAAAACTTTTCTACCAAGAAAACTCTAGGTCTTAATATCTCCAACAGTGACTTCTACCAAATGAAGAAGAAATTATGTTAATAATTCATAACTTTTTTAAACAATAGAAAAAGAGAGACCTATCTAATGCTTTTAACTTCATTCCAAAACTTGACAAGGATATTATGGGAAAGAAAAATTACAGAACAATCTCATTAATGAACACAAATGCAAAAATCCTAAACAAAATGTTAATACTGAATTCAGTGTTATAGTAAAAGGACAGACGACATAACCATTTTTGTTATTTTCCAATGATGCAAAATAGTATTCAAAAGTCAAAGTAATTCATCATGTCAACAGAATAAAGGAGACTGTTTGCTTGTGATAAATCACCTTGATGTAAATTTTTATTTTGTGCACTTATCTCTATTTGTGTTCTATTTCACAATTTTAAAAATTATATAACCGAGGGCATTTATGGCAGACTAAGCAACCTTATCATTCATGCATCTTTTACCACTACAGATACTATGCAATTTTAAAAAGTTAATCGTATGGCTGAGCTTGCAGGTAAGAAAGAGAAGTCCTTGGGTTCTAGAAGGATAGCAGAAACTGAAAACATAGTGGTAGCACCTAATGACCTGGGGCAACACAGCAGGTAGGGATTGGGGGACTTGGTGCCAGTACAAGTGACAGGGCTTGGATATTATTGCCTGTGCTAGGGTAGGGTGTGCGGGAGATTAAGAGCTCAATTTCAGACATTTTCAGCTATAGATGCATGTGAGACATTGAAATCAAGAAGGCAGTTGGTTGTTAAATTTCTGAAGTGCAGGAAAAAAAGATACGCTAGAGATTGAATCTTGGGAATATATTGGTTGGGTTTAAAGATTATCTTCAGGGGCTCGAACCCCATGGTGCTCTGTGCTTTCCTCTACTGTAGCATTTGCTCCATTAATATTGGCATTTTCCACCTATGTATCTGTCTTTCTCTCTAGACTCAGGGCAGGAAACATTTCTATATCCTTAGTGCTGAGTACAGAAGAGATACTCTACAAACACACTATAGAACAGTTGGTGAATGTGTCAAATAGTAGTGAGTTGAGGGGAAAATTTGGTTAGGACATGATGGAAAAGCAGATGAGCCTGTGAAAGTGAGCGGGATGTGTTAGAAAAGGTAGAGATGGGCCTCTAAAGTCCACCTGAGAAGCCTCAGAGGAAGGAGTGATGCTGGAAATACAGAGAAGCCATCAGAGAAGAGGAGGCTGGTGCCACCTGGGTCCAAGACTGCCCTCTTCTTTCAGAGTCTGGTTTTCAGACATTGTTTGGTTGATGAATGGGTTAAGAAAGCCCCATCCACCTCCTACCATCCAGCCCCACCCTGCACTCTGACCCTGCGTGTCCATGGGGATATGATAGGAACAACACATGCCCTAATGTAGGGTCCAAATGTCTACCTCTTTTGTCATCAAAGCAGCATCTACTCTGCTCAAGCCAGTCAGGGAGTCTCTGTGCCTTGAGTCCAAATCTGCTTCCAAATGCCTTCAGCCACCTCTATCTGAGTGTGTGAAAAATCACTACAGTCCCTTTCTGAGGAAAACAACCACTCAGCTGATGAAATGAACATCACTGCAACAAAGCCCTTGCCCATGCCAGGCATGTGCTACAAGCTGTTGCCCGTCTCACCCTTCTTTCTGAATGGCATATGGCGTCATTGCCAACTCCTAAGGAACTCTTGTCTCACACCTGGACATCTGAGGTGGGAGTATAGTGGGAGCGGGGACAGGAGGTAGTGTGTGCATCAAGATCACAGTCCAGGGGGTGCTTCTTGACCTACTTGCTTTTAATCCTCATGGAGGCCAAGGTATCACCAGAAATGGCCCCAAACCCAACCCTTTTTGAAACTGAAAAGAGACTCAGAAAGATCAGGGAACTATAAGCTCCTCTTATATAATCCAAATATAGAGGGAGGAAGCATAATTATAATTGTACCTAGAAAGGAGAAAAGATAGGTACAAAATAATCATACAAAGGATATGTTGTAGACTATAGCATGCAATCAACCTCTGCACAGAAAAAAAAGAAATAAGACCTGGAAAAAACTGACCAACATATCACACTATATCTTCCAAATAGATGTGTACGCCTATGCTATTTTACAAATCAGTCTATAACATGTATGCCTCTTCTACATATATCTTGGAAAATATCAACACACATTTTGTAAAGAAATAATATGGATGTATTTACTATCTGGAACTCTAATTTGACAGACAGAGCTGACACTTCTTAAGTAATTATAGAAGAAGGGAAGCTCCTACTACATGAGTTTAGTGCCTATATGTGCCAGGGATGTTGTTCATTGGGTTGGTAATGTGCAAGTCGTTTGTAACCTTGGGGGAAGCTGTCTCCCTCCCAAAGTGGGGGCAGAAGCCAGATTGCAGTGGGCTGTACAGTGAGACAGGGCAGGAGAATGAAATGTAAGAGCAAACCTGTTCAGGAAGTTTAATTGTGGAAGGGGCAGTCATAGGAAATTTTTTCTGTAAGGAGATTGTGTTGGTTTGCTTGGACTGCCATAGTGAAACACCACAGACTGGGGGGCTTAAACAACAATTTATTTTCTCATAGTTCTGAAGGTTCAAAAGTCTAAGATCAAGGTGTCAACAGGTTTGGTTTCTTTGGAGGCCCCTTTCCTGGACTTGCAGATGGCCACGCTCACTGTGTCCTCACATAGTTTCCCCTCTGTGCACACATCTCATCACGTATCCAAATTTCCTCTTCTTAGAAGGACACCAGTCACATTGGATTACGGTCCACCTGATGTTGACTAAATTATCTCTTTAAACGCCCCATTTCCAAATACAGTCACGTTCTGAAGTAAGGGGGACAGACGATGAGGGCTTCAACATATGAATTGCGGCGGGGGGCGGGCACAAGTCAGCTGATAACAGAAGCCAAGGACATTTATTTTGTTTAATATGTAAGAGACAACATTTGTAAATGTTGTATAAAGACCTGACAGAGAAAGAGAGAACAACTGATTGAGTAAAAGCTCTTAGGCCAGGGAAGGGGTAGGGTGCAGGGCCTAGAGGAAGCTGCATCCTGGGCAGGAGGAAGGAGGCCTGTGCCACTGTAAATGGAGGGAGAGAACAGACAGGGCAGGTACAACCTGTTTCTCTACTTGATTGTGAGAAGCTGGTGAGTCTTCCGTGACCAAGGGAGAGTGTCTGAGAGCATAAACTGGAGCCATTTTGAGGGCGGTTTGGCCACCTGTGTCAAAAACTTTTAAATTGTGTATGGAAATTGACCTAGAAATTCCACTTCAATAAATGTATCCCAAGGAAATACTTAGGGATACATACCTGAATCGAGTCATAAGAATGACTAGATAAACCGAACCACGGTGTTATTTATAATTTTTAAAAGAGCATAAAACAACCTCAATATCCAAACATAGAGGGCTAGTTAAACAAACTAGGGTATGTTCTTAAAATGCAAGTCACGTATTTGTTACAATATTATTGACTATATTTCTTACGCTGCACTTTACTTCCCCATAACTATTTTATAACTGCTAATTTGCACTTCTTAATCTTTTCTCCTTTTTTATCCAGTCCCTCAACCCCCTCCCATCTGGCAACCATCAATTGTTTCTATGAGTCTGTTTGTTTATTTTGTTTTTTAGATTCCACATATAAGTGAAATCATATGGTATTTGTCTTTCTCTGTCTGATTTATTTCACTCAGCATAATGCCCTCTAGGTCCATCCATATTGTCACAAATAATAAGACTTTATTCTTTCTTATAGTCAAGTAATATTCCATTGTGTATATGTACCACACTTCTTTATCTAATCGTCTATTGATTGACATTTAAGTGGTTTCCATATCTTGGCTATTGTAAATAATGCTGCAATGAACATAGGATGCATAGGTCCAATTAGTGTTTTGGATTTCTTTGGATAAGTGCCCAAAAGTGGAATTGCTGAGTCAATTTTTTGAGGAAACTCATTGTGTTTTTCGTAGTGGCTGCACCAACATACGGTCACACCAACAGTGCACAAGGGTTCCCTTTTCTCCATATCCTCACTAACATTTATCAGAGGTATCACTTTGCGGTTATATCTAACCAGTATGCTGCACACTTGAAACTGATATAATATTGAATGTCAACTGTAATTTAAAAAACTGTTGAATAAATGAATGAAAAAAAATGTAAGTGTAACACACATAGTAGTAGGACCCTGAGAGTATCTGCAGTATTAGTTATAAATGTATGCTTACGATGAAATGATGAGCTAGTATAACCTTATATGAGGAGATGAGGGGCAGACAATTATACAAAGAGTAATCATGCTTTTTAATAAGGCGGTGGAGATATATATATATATATATAAGAGGAAAAAGAGCCTGTGTGCGTGAAAGAGGAAAGGTTAACTGTGGTGATCTCTGGGTAGTGGGATTTAGAGGACTAATTATTTTTTTTGTTTACTTTAGTTTCCAATTTTTGCCACAGTGAACATATTATTTAAGCAAGACGGGGAAAAAGCAATTAAAAAAATTTTTTTATCCACCACCTGGATTTCTTTTCAGGGCTATTCTCTACAAAGAAGCCAGTTTTTTATTACCTCTTAAGAGTTGTTAAATGATGTTGGCACATAGAAGATAAAAAAGAGATATGAACTTGCTCCCCACAGATTGAGATGCACATACTGCATCCTCCAAGCCTAGGACAGCATTTAGCATACAGTAGGCCCACAAATAAACAGTTGAAGAAATAAATGGTTGGATGAATTGCTAAGGACAGGAAGGGTTACTAGGCTTCCCACAAAGTGGAAAAATCTGCTCAGGTGGCTGATCAACCTGGACTCCTGCCCCCATAAGAGGTGATGCATGTGCTTTCTAGAAGCCTTTGAGGCCAAAAGGCTTTGGCAATGATGTATCATCCTCAAAATTTCTCTATCTCCTTTCCAGGTATATTGTCATTACCACTACATCCTGAAGACATTACTTAGGTGTCATGAAACAACAGCCTTTTAAATTCATGTTATGGGCTGGTCCGGCTATTTAATCTCATTTTTAAATGTAAATGTTTCTGATGCCATGGAGAGGAAGAGAATGGGCGATGATTATTAAACCAGGGGATGAATCTAACGTCTTTTATCTGCCAGAGACAAGCTAAGACTGGAGATATTTATTGGTTCAGTACTTCAGCAACATGGTATTAATTGTCTCTGAGTGTTTTGATAGGTAGTTAGCACAAGGTATTAATGAAAACAGCCCCACTTCATTTTAAAATTAACTACTTGGCCATTGAGCAACAGAAGCTGATAAATGATGGCAATAAATTCGTGATGGAGATTTATGTCCTCGTAACTCAGAACAGGGCCATGGGCATGCTTAAATGGGGTGGGAGAAAAGGAATACAAAAAAAAAAAGTACCTTAATCCAAAAGGGGATTTCTCCCAAATTTTTGTAGAGCCCATTAGCTGTCACCTCTTTCTGGGATGCCACAGGTTGGTAGAGACCTGGCCCCCCGGGCACCAGGGGAGGTCCCAGGCCATTTGCTGAGAAATGCTTCCTACTGGGTGAGAAGGTATTTTCAGGGAGCCTATCAAGACTGTGCCTATTTTGTCCTGATGGTTGGGGGAAAGTCCTCATTCATCTGCATTCTTGAAAAGCAGCTCCTCCCAGGCCAGGTTGGGTGACACAACTAATATTTTCTCAGAGCTACCCCCTTGATAAGACAATAGAAAAGTCTATCCAGAGGGATACAGCAAGGAAGTATTTCTTGCACATTTATTATCAGGCTCTGGGCTAGGTGCCTAATTTACATAATTCCATTTCATCTCTCCAACAACCTTGAGAGGTAACTCTTATTAATTTGTTATTAACTCTCTGACTTCAGAGAGGAGGCAGCTGAAACTCCTAAAACTGAAGTGGTTTTGCTCTGGCCCATGCACTATACTTGCATGGAGACCACGTGACAGGGAGAATGTGGATTTTGGAATCACAGAAGCCAGAGTTTGAATGTTAGGTACCCCACTCACTAGATGGGGTAATTTTGAGAAAATGATTTAACTTTTTTATACCCACATGGGTTTTTTGTCTGTCAACAAAAGATGATAACGTAGTCATCATAAGATTCTTGGGAAGGTTAAATTAAATAATAAAATGAAAGTTGACTGGGCTGGTATTCCAAGCCAGGTTTTTTAGACTCCAAAGTTCTTGTAACTAAACCACAAAAACTAATGACCCTAGAGAGACACAGAGGCCAAAGCAGGATGCCGAATCCAGAGCTGCTGAGGAGGCCAGCAGGGAACTGAGAGTAGGATTTGGGCAGGTGCAACGTAGGGATCAGATTTGTAGAGGAGCAAAGCTGGAGTAGCATTATCCATGCCATGGAAAGGTCATCACAAGGTTAGCAGCCAGTCAAAGTTGAAGATGAATTACTATGTACCTGCCATATGGGAATGATACAAAAGTACCATCCCTCTAAGAAATTAAGACCAAGGGAAGTAAGATTGGCTCCTGGGAATTAAACTATATACAGCGGTAGCCCCAACTTAAATCTAAGCAAGTTCAAAGGTCTAACAAATGCGTGTCTGAGATCTAATGGTCTGAGAGAGGAGGAGCCTCTAAAAGGAAGATAAGGGGATAATAGAGAGTCAAAGCTGGTGGCCATGGAACACCCCAAATACAGTTTCCTTGGTGTGGGCAGAAGGCCACTGTCTGATGCATGAGACTCTGATGCAGGAAGTTATCAACAGAAGTCATTCTCACTGGGCATTTTCTGAAGCAGAAGTCATCTGCTGTAGGAAGACTGGTGGAGGACCATGACAAGGATCTGAGAAAGAAAGTTCATATCCAGGCCATCGAATTAACTGAGGGCAC
The DNA here is from genome assembly GCF_000325575.1 of Pteropus alecto. Classification (NCBI taxonomy): domain Eukaryota; kingdom Metazoa; phylum Chordata; class Mammalia; order Chiroptera; family Pteropodidae; genus Pteropus; species Pteropus alecto. Next base: position 12,079,726 of record NW_006441955.1, read on the forward strand.
TCAGCCCGAGGGAAGCTATTGACAATAAGGTTAAGGCATCGAGACTGTTTTTAAATGAAATTCAAATTTGACTGGGCATCCTGTATTTTTATTTGTTAAATCAAATAAAAATATTTTTTAATTCCCCCTAATAAATTTATCCTATTAAAACACACAAAAGATATGTGCAAGAGCATTCCCATGCAGCTGACAGAAAAATGTTTAGTCAGTTGCGAAATTTGAAAAAATATTTCCAAATAAAATTGGATAACTGTACAAAGATAATGGGAATTAATTCCAGTATTTGCAATGGCCCAAAGTTAGAAACAACTTATATGTATGTCAATAAGGGTATTGGTAAAAAGAAATAAAATTTTCTGTGAAACATAACAGTTCAATTAAAAGCACAGGATCTGGAGTCAAAATGCCTGAGTTCAAATCCTGGCTGCACAAGATACTGGTTATGAGACTCCGAGAAAGGTTTCCACTGCCTCGGTTTCCACATTTATACAATAAGAATAATAGAAATGTCTACCCCCTAGGGCTTTAGGAAGATTAAATAAACAACTCTTACCACAGGGTCTGGCAGATAGTAATGCTCAAATGAAAATAGCTATTAACATTATCATCATCGTACCTATTGTTGAATACTACAGTGCCATTAAAAATAACTTTATAGATTTATACTTATTATTGTGAAAAGATGTTCCCATTATACAAGTGAGAAAAACAATCGGAACAACATATATACAGCAGCCATTTAGCAAACAATTTTTGGGCACCATTTCTCAATTAGGCCCACTGTTGGATGTCACCAAGAACAGACACAGCAAGGAACAAAGCAGAAATGACCCCTTCCCTCATAAAACCTAGAGGATCATGAGCAGACAGACATTACAGAAAATATATACAAATTAAAGTGTAATTAACAATCTGATAAGAGCTATAGAGGAAAATAAACAGGAGAGTGTAATAGAAAGGTTTAATCAGAAAGAGCTATTTTACCTGAAACCTGAAGCACGAGTGGAGTTAGCCAGGCCGCAGCTGGAAGAATATTTTAAGCTGGAGAAGCAGCATGTGCGAAAGCTGGAGGAGAGGGAAATCTGGACAAGTTTAAAGAACCTGAGCAAGGCCAATGGATTAGAGCCCAGTGAGAGAATAGAGCAAGATAAAATCAGAGGGAAAAGTAAGGGTTTGATCATATTGAGCTTTGTAAAATGTCAAAAGTCATATTAAGTAGGGGTGAGTGGTTGGGTCTATATCCTGAGGTCCTCCAATGCAATCTCACTGTCTATCATTTTTATTTTACTTGCTCGAGATTCTGAATATTGAAGGTGAACAAAGTTGGGATGATTTCAAGACTTACTATAAAAGCTACAATAATCAAGACAGTGTAATATTAGCAAAAGAACAGACAGAATAGATCAATGGAACAGAATAAAGAGTCTAGAAATAGACTCATTTAAGTATAGTCAACTGACCGTTGACAAAGGAGCAAAGGCAATACAATGGAGCAAAGATAATCTTTTCAACAAATGGTACTGGAACAACTGGACAACCACACATAAAAAGTTGAATCTCTACACAGGCTTTGCATCCCTCACAAAAATTAACTCAAAGTGAATCGTGAACCTAGATGTAAAATGCAAAACGATATAACTCCTAGAAGATAGCATAAGAAAAAACTAGATGACCTTGGCATCGGTGATGACTTTTTAGATGCAACGCCAAAGGCACATGAAAGAAATAATTGATAAGCTGGACGTCATTAAAATTAAAACTTAAAAAAAATTAAAAAAACGCAATGTCAAGATGATGAGAAGGCAAGCCATAGACTAGGAGAAAATATTTACAACGGAGACATCTGATAGAAGATTCAGAGCTCTGGGGTGGAAAATCTCATTGGCTGAATTAAAGCCATATGTCTGTCCCCTAGGGAGGGGTCAGGAAGGATTCCTCCTTTCAGCTCCTACCTCTGCCATTGTGTAGCCACTGCTGCTCTGGGTCACTCCTATCTCCCATTGGATCCAGGGACCCATGTCAACTGTGACTCCCATCAGTATCCCCCGTCTCCAGATCACAGTGGTTATGGTGAAGCTGCTGGTGTTCTTCCCATCAAGGTATTTCTCAAGATTTTGGCGAGGGGAACGTCCTCTGTGCTCTCCTGGGAGACATAGTTAGGGAGTGAGAGGGTAAGTTTCACATGATAAATTCAATCCAGCATTCCTATCTCTCAGAGTCTGTGGATTCTTTCCTTTACTTGATATCAAGGAATTTATGACATCTCAACTCTGTTTAGTGTTGGCCACCATTGAGTCCAGATTTCTGTCAACCAACTGAACAAACAACGATGTCTACTCCCAGCTGCTCGAACTCGCACAGGAATCTGGAGTCTCTGCTAAGTACATCCATATCGATGACTTCAACTTGATCTAAAATTATGTTCTGTCCCGAGTCAACAGCCTACAGAATTCATTCCCACACATATTCCCCAGATCTTTGAAGGTGTAAATTAGCAAAATTTTGCAAATTACTTGTTATGTATGCCTTCTGTTCCCAGGTTTGACTTTTTACTACCCACACCCCCCTCGGGTATTCTAGGTCTGATCCTGAAGACAAGTGAGGATTGCTGCAATGCGGATCATAAAAATAGACTCCTTCTTTCAAGTGTAATTCTTTTGGGTAAGGGAGTTATAGTATCTTTGGATAAAAAAAACAAAGAGTCAACCATCAGAGAAGGAGGGCTGCTTTGGCTGGCATGAGAGGATCAGCGAGTTCTCTGAGTCGTCCCATATACTCCCATTCCAAGTCTTATCCATCAGCGCCTTAATTTTCTCCTAAGCGGCATGACAAGGCTGAGAACTCAGCTGATGTAATTCTACAAACCTGAGTCAAACTTTGAATTTGTCTTTCATTCTCTCAGCTGTGTGGGTTTTCGAGGTTGGAAATTCATTTAGCACTGCCATAGTAAGTTCTTGGGTGTTAATATATGCCTTAAATTGAGAATTCAGGCATTTACATTTGCAGTTCTCTTTTATGAGCTAACCAAGGCCAATAGGAGCAGCCACTCTGTTCTACAGTCCACAAACTCCTCTTGTCTTTTATACTGTCCCAGGACAGTGGTTTTGGGGTCTTGAAACCTTGAAGACTTCATACAAATGACCACAGGTAATAACATAGGCTGCTGCTGTGAACCACGAGAGTTTCCAGATTCCTATCTCTGAATCGTGAAAAGATGATCATTGTCATCAACTTCTCACTGAGGCAATATAATCAATCCCAGATTTATTCCCTAAAGCTCCCTGACTTGAAGAGCCTGTGACATACTCCCCAGTACAAATTTCTGTATCAGGAAACTGCAAGGAACAGAAACAGATTCTGACCAACTTCACAAAAGGGGAATTCATTGGAAGGTATTGGGTAGCTTACAGGTTTGGAAAATTGGCAGGAACCAAGCAAGGCTGGACAGCAGGAAAAGTGGCCAGGATGTAGCTACAACTAGTAACAGAGCTATCATCACAACTGCCAGGCTGGTCTCTTCATCCCTCTATCTTTGCTTCACTCACTCAAGAGTCAAACTTCTGGATAGAAGCATTCAACTAGTGACCAACGGGGAAAGAAACACTTCCCCTTAAGGCTTCCACCAGAATCCCAGAAAGGGATTTGGTTTTGAGAAGCCAAAAAATGACAAATGACCAGTATTGTGTGATGGTGTTTCCTTTCAGGGGTGTTACATAGGACCGTGATGTTGGCAGAGGGTTTGGGGGATCCTGACCCTTGGTCGTTATTCATCTCTGTTGATTCAATGAGATGTTGTTGCTTTTAGGTGATCTGATGTCATGAGCCCATGTAGGTCACCATGAAATCTGACTCCTTGCACATAAGAGCTCTATGCCACAGACTTCCTTCTATACTTGGGAAACATCCCTTCACCCCCTACCACACCGTGCTGTGGGAAAGTGTGTGGGGCCGTAGCAGATCTGTTTCCTTAGAAAATCCACGTGGCTAGTTCTACTCTGGTGTATTTTTTTTTTTTTTCACAGATTCTTTTGGGAAAAATGGAGAGGGCTCTAGACTTCCTCAAACCTGCCTGGAATTTCTGCTGTCCCCTCTCACCCAGGGCTTGACCTAAAGTGGGGTGGGATGCAGGGGTACATCTCTAGACACCCCACTATGTCCAAGCTCTTTATGTTTCTCCTGTGAATTTTATACCTTCTCCAGTCAGGAGAATCTTTTTGTTGCTGTTGTTTTGTTTTGTTCTAAAGGCAGAATAATCTGGCTTTACATCTATATTTACATCTAAATCTATTATGCCCTGATTTTTCTTTGTTCTCTGCATTCTGCTTGGTCATCTCTCTTCCAAGGCAGAAAACACAGAATACACAGCTGTTTGCCAAACTAGAGGAAGGTTTGAATAACATGAATAATAAGAAAAAAGTTAAAATGTAATAAATAATAAGTTAAAATAATATAAAATATTATCCTACAACATTACTTTATTTGCTTATCTGTATTTTTAATTTTTTCATTAATTAAATCAAAGTATAGGATAATTTAAAAACAAAATTGAGCCAAAGCAATCTTGAGAAAAAAAAAAGTTGAAGGCATCATGCTTCCTGATTTCAAACTAAACAACAAAGCTATAGTAATCAAAACACTATAGTACCATCACAAAAACAGACACATAGACCAATGCAACAGAACAGAGAGCCCAGAAATAAAGCCACACTTACATGGTTAATCAATCTATAACAAAGGAGGCAAGAAGATACAATTGGGAAAAGATAGATTCTTAAATAAATGATGTTGGGAAAACTGGACAGACACATGCAAAAAAAAAAAAAATGAAGGTAGGACTACTTTTTTTAATCACATACAAAAATAAATTTGAACTGGATTAAAGGTTTAAATATAAGACCTAAAGCCATAAAACTCCTAGGAGAAAACATAGTCAATAAACTTTTGATATCGGTGTTAGAGATATTTTTGTATATGCCTCCTCGGGCAAGGGCAAAAAAACCCCAAACAAAACAAAAATAAACAAATAGGACTACAACAAACTAAAAACTTTTGCACAGCAAAGGAAACCATCAACAAATAAAAAGGCAACCTACTGAATGGAAGAAGATATTTGTAAATGGCATATCTGATAAGGGGTTAATATTCAAAATACATAACATCAGAGAAAAAACAATCCAATTAAAAAGCGGGCAGAGGATCTGAAAAGATATTTATCCAAAGAAGACATACTGATGGCTAACAGACACATGAAAAGATGCTCAACACCACCAATCATGAGGAAAACGCAAGTCAAAACCACAATGAGATTTCACCCCACACCTGACAGAATAGCTATTATAAAAAAGACAACAAATAACAAGTTTTGGCAAGGATGTGGAGAAAAGGGCAGCCTTGTGCACTGTTAGTGAGACTGCAAATTGATGCATCCACTGTGGAAAACAATATAGAGGTTCTTTTAAAAATTAAAAATAGAACTACCATACAAGTGATTCCACTTTTGGGCATCTATCCAAAGAAAATGAAAACACTAATTCAAAAAGGTATATGCACCCCTATATTCATTGCAGCATTATTTACAATAGCCAAAATATGAAAGCAACCTAGGCGTCCATCTATAGATGAAAGAATAAGGAAGATGTGATTATGTATATAATGAAATATTACCTAGCCATTAAAAAGAATGAAATTTTGCTATTTGCGATGATATGAATAGAGCTTGAGGGCATTATGCTAAGTGAAATGAGTCAGACAAAGAAAGACCAATACCATTTGATGTCATTTAAATGTGAAATCTAAAAAAAAAACAAACAAATGCACAAACAGAAAAAGACTCATACATGCAGAGAATAAACTGATGATTGCCAGAGAGGAGGAGGATAGAGAGATGGTCAAAAAAGGTGAGGGAGATTAAGAGATACAAACTTACAGTTATAAAATAAATAAATCATGGAGATGTAAAGCACAGTATAAGGAATATAGCCAATAATGTTATAATAACTTTATATGGGGACAGATGGTTACTAGACTTTTAGCAATCATGTTGTAAGGTATATAAATATTGAATTGGTATATTGTGTACCAGAAACTAATATATTACCATATGTCAACTATAATTTAAAACATTTAAATAATTAAAAATAATAAAAACTTATGAATTGTTAAAAAAATTGTTTGCCTTATGAGAGAGTGAGCTCTCCATCAATGGAGGTATTTGAACAGAGCCAGGCTGACCACCTGTTAGGGATGGAGTAAAAGGAACTTTTCCATTAGTAAGAGATAGGATGAAATGATGTCTAAGGCCTATTCTGAAGTTAATATTTTATGCTTTAATTTTTTATTACATTTCTTATTTGCTTCATAGATTTTGGCATTTTAATGGGACTATCCCGAGGTCCCTACTAATTATAAAAATTTTAAATAGCCTCCTTGGTTTCTAACAAATTAATCAATATCTTTAATAGAATTTGTTCTGAATGCTCAAGATTGGCTATTTCCAATTCTGTTGGTGCTATTGGATTTGGTACAACTCTTTCTGTTACAATGGCTTTATTGTTCTTTTCCATTTTTTTGGCCTTTTCTCCATTAATCTTCTATTGAGTGGGTGTTTGCTGATTTTTTCCCAGGTAAAAAGTAAAAAGGATTGATCTGACCCAAGTTTGGGGAAAAGATCTTTTAGAACCCTAAAGACGCTCTAGATTTGAAGTAGAGGAACATGAATTTCAGTCCTAGACATGCTTCTTTCTTGCTATGGAAACCTGAGAAGTTATTCAACCTTTCTGAGCCTCAGTTTCTCCTATGCAAAGTAAAGATAGTCCTTACTGGACCAATTCAATCTAAATTAAACGAGGACAGACACTTCTAGGTGTGAAATGATCTAGAGGTCACAATATCATGACTCTGTCTCCATTTCTCTGCCATTCTTTCTCCCCACGCTGCTCTCTATGGGTCAGCTCCTTTTTCACCCTCCACCCACCCCTGGTGGCCTCCTCTTGTAGTAGCAAAAATGGCAGCAGTGTTTTCAAGCATCTCCTCCACATGCTACATGCTCCAAAGGAAGACTGGTCTCTTTCAGTAGTTACCATGAATGAAAGAGGGAACTTCTTTCCTAGAAGTCCGAGCAGCTGTCTCCTCACATGTCACTGGCAAACTGGATCACATGCCCATCCTGACAAATCCCTGTGGCCCAGAGCGGGCCAAGTTGAGCAATTTAAGCCAACCAGAGCCTCCTCTGGAGATGAGGTAAATGCCATACCCTCCAGAGAGGGAAGCTAAGCCTAGGAAGGAACTCCCTTCCAAATAAAGATCTGGGTGCTATTTCTGGGAGAAGGAGATAGAGAAATGAAAGGAGAGAAAGCACCTCCCAAATGACCCTTATTCCTATACAACTCTTTAGATTAATATAAAAATCACATGAGATTATGAAAATGGCAGTGCTTTCTATCTGGAAAATGCCAGACTTCAACAAGCAAAGTGGCATCAGGGGACTGATTTCAGGCCATACCTACGACCAACTTCTTTTAAACATGGATTCCCCATCTGTAGAATTGGGGATGCACCTAATAATGAGACATGCTCACAGAGACTCATTTATTACAAATTATTTTTAATTGAATCCATGCTAGAATTGAGTCAGCTGTTATAAAACCTACCTGGGCTAGTAAATTTGTAGGTCTATTTGTAACCTCGAGAAAACCACCCGTAGGCACATCAATAAGTTTCAAGTAACCACAGCACTGAAATTTCAGATGAAAAGAATGCTTTGTGAACCAAATTTTTAGTAACATATAGAAAATCATACTCATGTGTGCATAAGTCATCATGCCCTGAACGCTTAATCTCCATATCTCTGATGCAGAAAGATTAATCTTTGAAGAAATAACTGACAACCCTTTGCTTCAGCTGCAGAGAAAATAAAAATGTCTTCTAGAAATAGGATTCATATTCCAATATGTATGCATGTTCTGTGCTATCCAGTCTTGTTCAAATAAAGGAACTTAGTCAACTATTCTGTTGGAAGATATACATTTTTCTTTCTTTTTGTATCATTCTCAGGATTGTTAGAAGTTTAAAAAAAAAAAAAAAAGACCTGTTTCTTGCTAACAATCTTATCTGTGAGCCAGGCATTCCTAGGGAGGGAGTATGACTTCATGGGAATTTTTCAGATTGTACCATTACCAAATTCTGACTCAACTATTTTCTTAACCTCTGCAAACTTCATCGTTCTCATTAGGAAAGTTGGGATGATAACAGTACCCACCTCGTTGTGGAAATAAATGAGGTAGAGCATATTAAATGCATAAAAGAGAGCCTAACCGATTTAATACATGTTAGCTATCATTGTTTTGAGATTTCTGATAAAAAATAAATGTACTAATATTGGAAAAGTATCAGAGTAAGTTGATGCTTATTCTGATTTTAAAACTTGTTCAATCATGGCTGGTATGTTTCAATATTTGAGGGATCTGGAATAGTAGCACTGAAAGGGGCCCCTGGCTCAAAGTTAACCCTCTCCTTTTCCTACCCACAAATCAGTCCTGCACTATGAGGAGTCTTGTGCACATGTTTGGACATCTCAACCTGAATGTCCAAGCTCTTTCTGCACTTCCACTCAAATGTAAGGAGTAGCTCTTAGTCTACTCTCTCAAAATTAGGAATATAGACATTTGTGAAAAAGTCTGCCATTGCCACTGGGAAGAGACTCCACAAGCCATGAAAGCAGATTGGGGCCATTTGGGCAAGGATGCCAACACACCTAACACCAACAGCATGGCCTATAAGGGGCAGTGAGACATCACAGTGGGATGACTCCTTAGCCCCATGTACACTCAGCTTGTAGAGAAGGTATGGCTGTAGGTGGGCCAAGGAAAGGGACCTCTAAAGTATGGGGTTCGGGAAAGTAGCCTGGGTCTAAGAGTGGTACTGATTTCATCTTTTGGAAACTTATTTAGAAATGGAAAATTTAGGTGTTTTTTTTTTTTTTTTTTTTTTAAATAACAACCTTATTGAAAAACAATTATACACCATGCAATTCACCCATTTAAGGTATACAATTCAATGATTTTTAGTAGATTCACAAAGTTAGGCAATCATCACCACAGTCAGTTGACATTTCAATAGTAAGGGGAGATTCCACTCTCAATGCACTCAATACGACTAGCCCAGGGGAGTATAGGAAAGGGAGACTGGAATTTGTTCCTTCTCAGGGTATCTCTCTGCTCCATGGTCTCTCATAAATTGTATCACTACATTGAGTTAGGTTCTAATATTTAAACGATGAATTTCTAGTACCACATGGCCTCAAAATGCACCCCAATATCTCCATGAGAGTTCAATTAAGAAATAGTGATTTTTTTTCCCCTCCAAATTGAAAAAGAAAAGTGACCACATTGGACTTACTAAGAGGTAGTACATCAGCCTCCAAAATAGTATTTTCCTAAGGGATTTTCAAGTGAAATTTTGACTATCTAAAATATCCATGTTATACACTGATAACAGAACCTAATCCTCAAGAAAGATACAACTTCATGCTACACAGGAACACAAAAGGAGCATTTTGCTTGATCCGGGGCTGTTAAACATGGCCTCAGAGTTTTGTATGCATTGTCTGCCTGTGACTCAAAGTCAGACTTATCAATGCAGTCACCTGCAGGGATGGTTTCCTAACTGTTTTCCATAGTGTGTCTTAGTTAAAAACAAACAAATAAACAAAAACACGAACAAAAACAAACAAACAAACAACAACAAAAAGAAAACCCTGGCACCTCCATGATTACACACAACTATCCTTCACTATCCAACCTGGGGTAGAATATTTAAATAGTGAGCAATAGCAGGTTACCCAAATCTATCTCATCTCCCAGTTTCCGGTAGCAAGTAGTCATAGTTTGGATAGCAAAAAATTCATCCTAAAATTCATCTGAATTGATTCAGCTCTTGCATTCAGATAACAAGAGTTTGGGTAGTGAAGATAGCTATATTTATTTAAAATTGTATTTGTGTACTTCTATACTAATCTATTATGAACATCATTTAAAAATCACATTAAAATAACCAGTTTTAATAGATTAAATAAAAATAAATACAAATAGAAGTTCTACTCGTTGTGCTAGTTCTTTGGGATGTATGTCACTGCTTTGGAGATTACTCCAACTGGTCGAGTTGTCCTCCGGTCAAGTTGTCCAGGAGTGTCCTCAGGTCACCACGCAGAGTGTCCATAAAACAGCGAGATCTATTTCACTGATTTTCAGAACAGTTCTCTGTTCTCATATATATTCACAGCTATTAGCTTGCCTCGTGCTTGGGATGACTGCCTCTTCTTCATGTAGCCTCATTTTATCACTTTATAAGTTTTGATGGTATTAGCAAATTTATAATAGTTTCTCCCTTCTTTGTTTCACAGTAGATCAAACATTAGCGTTAAATGGGCAGTTTCTGATTTCTTTCTAAAATAGAATCCTAATTGTGTTTAAAGCTACCTTCTCCCTGGGTAGTTTCTCAATAATAATTGCCAAAATGCTGATAGATTTCCGTCCTTCAAGAAACAACAATCTAAATCTGGCCTCTTCTTGCCTGGTACTGAATTCTAGATAAGTGTCTGGCCTCTGTGGACTCCGAAAGAGGAAAGCAGGGGCCTCACCCATGAACTACAGTTGCCATTACATTTGAGACTTTCAATGAAATTTAATCAATATTTCTGAAAGCTTACCAGGTACAAGATTCAGTAGTCAGTTTGAGCCTGATGTTTCAGTTTATGTTAATATTGGGTTAGTGAAAGACATTATTTATGTGAGAAAAAAACTGGCTAACATATAAGAACCAGGTCTTTAGCTAACACTCATATTTTTCATTTTATCTTCCTATCCCATCATCAATGAAAGAAAAATTAGCTTATCTATTATAGTAATCTTCAATGCCTTTTAGTAACACAGGTCTTTTCTCTAGGATTGTACTTGGAACCAGCATGTGAGAAAGAGAGGATAATGTTCTCGTTAATTTAGAAATTTAGAAGCAGGAGCCCACCCAGATCCCACTTCCTTAGCCTACTCTTCCTACAGCTCCTGATTGTCTTCATAGAACACAGGGAAAAATTTGGGACAGAGGGGAGCAGTTGAGATGGGGGGAGGAGATTGAAACACACAGACTAAAATCTCTGCTCTGTAAGAAACAATATGAATGTGTGACTTTGAGAAGGGGACTCACCCCCTCTTAGCTTCTGTTTGCTTGTTTTAAAGAAATATTTACTTTCTGGAGTGATTATGAGCCTTGAATGAAAAGTTTAGCTCCTTGTTTTATTTTAGTCATTCTGTTCCAAGCAGGCCCAAGTTTCCTGAGCAAGAATAGGGCAGTCAATACAGCTGCTCTTAACCCAGCCAAGGTGCACAGGTGAAGAGAAATTTCTGCCTGAGGCTCTTTCTAGGCAGTAGCACTATGGGTAAATAAACAAACAAATAAAAATAGACCCGAAACTTGGATATGCAGCCCAGCCGTAAGATTTATGATCCATACCGACTTCTTCCTGCCAGTCAGAGCAGCCACAGGTCCTCAGAACCCCGGTGATATCCATGAGGTCTTACTGACCAGTCCACTTTCTCCTAAGTGTGTTAATAACTCACTTAATTTCTAATAACTAAATTTTGTCTTTTTCTCCTCCCATAACAGACTTCTCCAGATTCCTCTTCTGATTAGTACAGCCCCACTCAATGAAAATGATTGTGAATATGCTTTGAAATTACTACAAACTGTATATACATTAGTCACTATTACTGTGTCTTTTATACAACTTTCCAGAAATTCTACATATTGTACTTTCTGACATTTGTGAATCATCAGCTTAAGCCAGCTGTATTTTTCCTTTTGCTTCTTCCAGACATAACTGAGCTATCCTCATCCATTTCTCTACAGCTCTTAAAACCTAAATCTGACAGACCTATAGCCGGTGCCTCTGCACAGAGAACTTGGCTTTCATTGCTCTGTCTTTTCTTTTCCTACCAGCTAGTTTTGTTTTCCCAGAGTAGAGCCCCAATTCCACTCCAGATATGCAGCTGCCTGGGATTCATTTCATTAACAGGCCATCTGCCACTTGGAATTATCAATTGCTGGTATGGATTGCCACAGCCCTTCCCAACCATGACAGTGGTGGGCATACCATGCCTGGATTCATTTCATGGCCCTCTCTCATCTCCCCACTGGTAGGTTTCAGCATCTGCATTGTTTTACCAGGGGGATAATGGTCAAGATCCTAGTCGAGATTGTTTCCAGGGGCAGCCAACGGGAAGTAGAACATGTGAACAGGGAGTATAGACAGAGAGTGGCCAGAGCTGTGGGTTTCCCTTCAGCCTGGGAAACCTCTTGCTATGCAGCTGGGAGGAGACACAGCTGGGAGGTGTGGGCGAGGGGAGGCAAAGGTGCCAGGCAGCTCATTGCTCAGGCCTGACACTTCAGTCCCTATAGCATCAGATGTATTTGCCAATAGCCCCACCCTTCTTTGAAAGGGTGAGTTATTGACTGTGAAGGAAACACAGTCAAACAAAGGGGGTTATTTCCGTGCAAAGACAACATGAGTCAGAGTTCTGTTTTAGGTAGTAAGTCTTATCACAATGGCTTCCTTAAGTGCCTCTAAAGTGTCTATCCATTAGGGCTAAAGGAGGTGCTTTGATTCTCCCTCAGAGGGGAGAGCAGTTTAATAAATCAGCAAGTGAATGGAGCATCTAAATTCAATAATTGTGAAGTGCAGATAAATCATTGCTGTCAATGCTGACTTAGATGTTATTTATTCAAAACAGTTAAATTCAAACAGCAATTATTCCTATCCAGCATCCAGATACACACGGCTCAGAGCCCTGGCCACCAGACTCGAATGTCTCCCCAGAGTTGGGCCTCATTTCTAGCTGTTACAAAGTGGGGAAGGAGGAAGGAGATTGAATTACAGCCTGAGAGATGACCCATTCTAATGACAGAGAGATCGTGGAAGCTCCACGTGAATAATTCATTGTTCTGTCAGCTGTGCGTTAGGTTTCATCCTTGGAGCTGAGGATGGAAAGCAGATCAAACTCTAGCATCTAACTCCAGCTGCACAACTAGGACTTCCAATACATTACTTGTGGTTAATTTGCTCACCAACAACACGAGGGCATGAACAATGGTATGTGATCATAGCTAGAAGTTTTGTAGAGTTGAGTTGAGCCAAGACTGGAAGGATATTTCCAACTCCTCCCCCAGATTATTTTCCATTGAATGTGGGGCATTTCTAACCCCACCATTCGACCCTAAGAAAGTTTCTTGTAAAATGCCAGAAAGTGTTGCCTTTGTATTTATAAACATGTCAACTTGCATATGGTTGGATAGGTGTTTGAATTATTGATTGTTAAATATTTTAGCTGAATTCCTCATCCATCAGTTCTCGTGAGAAGCCAAGGGACAGATTTACGATGCTGGAGTTTTTCTGGTTTGTTGGTAGTTGGCATCTCCATTAATTATGGCTCATACGGTAGATTCCGCAGCGCTCGTTGAAGCACTCGGAATAAACGTCTCTATTATTTCTTTTAAAAAGGGTTTGTGCAACAAGAGCCGCTGAAATGAAAAAGAAAAGTTGTATTTCATTTCTGAATTATTGCTGCCATTTTCTGAGGTTCGTTGGGTCCAATTATATTTCTGACTATAGCATAGTTGACAGAACAAGTTTTTTAGAGGCAGGCAGACCTAGCTCCCTCACTTTCTGATTCTGTGAACCTGAACAATTTACTTCATTCCTCTAAATCTCAATTTTTTTTATCCCTATGAATGGGAACACTAATAATTAACGGATATGAATATAAATATGTCCATACATATACACATATTTATGTAGAGCTAGATAAGTAAAGTGTAGTAGGGTGCCTATGGTACAATATTAAACAGCCATAACTTTAGTCAATAAAAGATAAACTCTGTGACGGGAAAAATTTCAGTCTATTTTATTCACTGTTAATCCTCATTGCCTAGAACAGATACCGAGAAGAAACTCAATAAATACTTGTTGAATTAACAAATGAGCACATGCTACATTTCAGACATTATGTCCTATGTCATTTAATCTTAGGACAACCTTATAAGCCAGATATTACCATTTATTTTAGATAAGACCACTAAGAAGCCAAGAAGTTAAGTAATTTTTCCAGGGTCACCCAGCTAGTAGATACTCAATGAATGTTAGTTTCTATACACTCTTCTCCTGCTCCCACTAAAAGTTTCAATGGGGCATTGAGATCTGTTCCTTCTAAAGCTTATGGGCCCCATGACTGTGGGGCCTGTCTCAAGGAGGCCCTCAATTATTCACATGACAGGAGGGAGAAGTGTGAAGGAGAAGCGCGAAGCTTCTTTCCACTTTAAGTTTCACAGATGAAGTCTCGAAATTGAGCAAGCTCCCCCAAGCCAGCAGGGGTTGTAGGAGAGAAGATGGGTACCAATTTGTCATGCCATGGAAACTCTGAGGTTGGGACAGAGGTGAGAGCATAGGAAGAAAAATCCTCCTTCTTTCTCTAGGCTGCCTGTGGTCAAAATACCAACACTGTCCTCTCTTTCCTGAAGCAAAACACTCAGGGGGCAGAGAGACATGAGGCTGCTTTGGGGCAATCCTGTTTGACAATTGGATCTATGAGAAGGATCTGAGAAGGGGATATTGTTTTTTCTGTATAAATGTTGGGATGGTGTGTGTGTGTGTGTGCGTGGTGTTTGGCATGGAAACCATGAAGGCAAGGGCTGCACTTTATTTGCCTTCATATCCTTCATATCTTTGTGCTTGGCACAATGTCCAGCACAGAGCGGACACTCAACAATTCTTTATTGAATAAATGGATTCTGGTTCTGCTCCCAAGTAGGATAGTTACTATGAATGAAGTGCTTACTGTGAGCCAGGCATTGTGTTACTATACTTGTGAGAGATTATCAGCCTTATTCTATAAATGAGGAAACTGAGGCTCCAGAACTTTAAGTAACACTCCAGTGATTATGTGGCAAGTGAGTAGTACTGGCCAAGATTCAAACTTTGACTATCAGACTTCAGCTCATGCTCTTGGCAACAACTCTGCTGCCTGTAACACAGTTACCTCCTGGCACTCCTGCATCTCCTAAGCCAGCGTTTCTTTACCTCAGTACAATCGAGATTTTGGGACAAATAATTGTTTACTGTGGAGAACTGTCCTGTGCATTGTAGGTTTAGTAGCATCCCTGGCCTCTACTCACTGGAGTCACCAGACCCTACCCACAACAAAAAATGTCTCCAGACATTGTCAAGTGTCCCATGGGGGAGCAATATCTCCTCTAGTTGAGAACATCTGTAACGCTTCTGACTTCTCCCCACCCCCACTGCTCACCCCTGTCTATGACAAAGTATGTAAACCAATCCCTTGGAGCATCCAGCCTCATATATCCAATTGCCTGTTGGACACATTCATTTGAATGTCCTACTGACCCTCAGTCTTAAAACTGAGCTCATTATCCTCTTCTGGCTCATATGCTCAATCCTTATATATTCTTTGCTTTTATAAATGTCACCACCATCTACCAGTTGTACAAGATGGAAATCTGAGTCATATTTATTCTTCCATTTCTTCATCATCAACAACCAATCAGCCCGAGTCCTGTCTGTTTTAGCTCTTTTGTAGCTCTCGAATCTGTCAATTTCTTTCTGATTCCACTGCCACCCACCATCATTCTCACGCAGCCTCCTAATGAGTCTTCTTGAGTCTTTATTTTGCAGATTTCCCTGTACCTCTATATCTATTCTCCACAGCATAGCCCAAGGGTGTTCCCTCTAAAATGCAGGTCTAATTACACCCTTGTGCAGATAACGCACTTCAGTGACATCTGTCTCATGTGTTGAAGTTTCCTAGCATGATTTGGAAGGTCCTCGATGATCTTCCCCCTCCAAGCTCATCCCTTTCCCTTTGTCCTTGGTGCTCCATGCTCTGGCCACATGGAACCCTTCCAATATGCCAGGCTTCTTATAGTTTAAAGGAGCAGGGTATGTGGCCTAGCAAATGCTCGCCCCTTTCTCCATGCCTGGCTCATATCTTGGTTAAGATAAGAGAAAGTAGACATTCAAGTAAAGATTAAGAAATATAGGCTATTTTAGCATAATAAAGCAAAAGAGGTATGCTAAGAGGAGCTCAGCTCCATGAAGTAAATAATATTTTATAGATAAAGGGTTCCAAGTAAAAATCAGTTTAAGAATAATAAGTTAAATAATAGGCCATTTATTGAGAGCTTGCTATGTGCCAGACACAGTTCTAGGTGTTTTACACATATTAACTTAATTCTCACAACAACCCCGTGAAGTATGAACCATTTATTAGACCCATTTTATAGATGATAAAACTAAAGCATCAAATGTTTAAGGAACTTGTGTGAATTCACACAGCTGGTAAGTGATAGAGCTGGATTTTGAAGCCTTGCATCTGAGTCCAGTCAAACTTTCTGCAGAGCAGGAAATAAGCTGTATCTTCTCTGGCCAAATGGTAGACACTAGTCACATATGGTCATTTAATACTTGAAATGTGGCTCGTGGGACTATGGAACTGAAATTTTAATTTTACGTAATTTAATTATTTAAGTTTAAATATCCGTATGTAGTTGGTGGCAACTGTATTGGACTGTACAGGTCTAGACCCTGTGCTTCTACCTACTATATCAACAAAGGGAAGTTGAATAGCTTTCTTCCCTGCAGGACTTCTAAGAGTCTTTATGCATTAATAAGTATTGTGAAGCTCAAAGAAGAAATAGAACACACCCAAGGGAATATGATCACAGAAAAGTTTTTCCACAGGATATCTTGAGAGACAAGAGTTCCACCGAATACAGTCACCGAGGGGATGTGTCAGTCAGTGTCTGTTCTCTAGAGATGACAGATGACCTCTGCCCTCTCAGGGGTCACCTGAGAGGGTACCGATATCTGTAGCCAGAGCAGATGCCTGCCCATGCTGTGCCACAGAGGTTGCCGAGTCCCCAGATGCTTTCCTGAAACTCCTCCCGTGGGAATCAGTCTTCTGGTGTAAATACAAAAGCATTTCCTTCCAAAAGCACAGAAGTGGTAAGAGATAAACCTTATCCCATGAACACATCGTTATTTTAACACAAAATGGATGAATTAATTTAAATTAATTAAGATGTATACTTTACAAATTACAAAGTACTTTAACTTATATCCACTCAAAGTGTGGTCCCCACCAGCAGGAGCAGTCTGACCTGGAAACTAGTCAAAAGTGTGAGTTCATCAGCCTATTCCAGACCTACTGAATCAAACGCTGGGGGTGGGGCCCAGCACCTGTGTTTTAACATTCCTCCAGGTGACTCTGATGCACGTTCAAATCTGAGATCATTTACATGTATTTGTCTAATATAATTTTTAGAACTAAAGAAAGAGAAGTCCAGAGAATTTAAATAACATGTTCAAATTTACACAGCTGGAAAATTACCGAGCTAGAACAAGAACCCAGCTCCCAATCAGCAGATTGGAATCTGCCCAGAGGTCTTCCAGATGTCCTAGGGAAAGTTCCAGCTGCTGGATGGCCTTCTTCTCTGCCCTTGCCCAGGATTCAGAGTCAGATGGTGACCATAGTGCGGAAGATGAAGCGATGTGCCCCATTGTAGACTTTTCTTTCCTACTCCCACCTCCCTGCCTCTCCTCCAGTCCCTATCTGGTTCAACAAGTACACAGTCAGCAGCGTTTTCCATATTCCCTTTCATCCCCATCCTCTCATTCTCTCTCAATAAGGCTTTTATTTTTCATGTTGGAAAGCAGACATTTAATAGGCATAAGGGGAAGGAAATGGCATTCCATGATTAGGACAAGCTAAATTAAACAAAGCAGATTTCTTACTGCAGGTCTTTTCAGAGCCCTTATTTTGTAAATATGCTCCAAAAAGAAGGTACAAATAACCCACATGACCACAGAACCTTTTCATTCAGAGGAAATTTCAGAATACTAGGGTTCTGCAGAGGATGGGTCCTTTTCCCACAGGAAAAAAGAGCATGAGACCTAAATGGATATGACATGAGACAGATAGATTTTGAGGGTCATGGTAAAGGATAGAGAAAATTCTAAAACACAGAGTTATTCAACCAATCTTTGCCACCTCCAGACCATCCTCAAGTCTAACCCTATCAGAGATCTTTCTAAAGTGCTAAGTTTACTGAGCAGAGAAAATGCTAAGGAAATATTAGTACTTGGGGTTAAGGCCCAACAGTAAGTGATCCATAGCAGTGCTGAGCTAGGCACTGGGGCAGGTGTTAACCCTTTAGTTGCTAGATCATGGGAAGGTAGGATAAGGAGTCCCAAGTGAGAGTACAGGATAACTGAATCAGGGACGTATGTGTGGGGAGGTATTCTAAAGCTCAGGGCAAGAGCGTTCTGCCAGCTATAGAATTATTTCAGTGTTTGATGACCAATATAGCTATTCTGGTACATGCTGGCTAAACACTAGTCCTGAATTTAGGAGCAGGTTTCAGGAAATCTATGTCTCTTCTAGGTTGCATCACACAAATAAGACAGAATACATAACCTGTGGGAACATGATAAAATACAAAACATTGTTTTCCACATGAAATCAACTATATACATTATTAAACACAGGTTATATCTTTATTGTTCTGTAATAATGCCATTCTCAAATTTTGGTTGAAGATAAGCTGTCTTTCATTTTAGGTATCTGTTTCTTCTACTTGGTGGACTCAAAACCACATCTTTCTGTAAGAGTGGTCACACTGCCCAGGCAGAGGCTCCTGGCTAGCTTGGTTGCCCATAATAGGACAAAGAACACTTAAATTAGACTTTAAAAACCTTGGTGCTGGTTCTGACTCTGCCACCTACTAGCTGTATGGCCTTGAGAAAGTTGTATACCTTCTCTAAGCCTCCTTTTCCTCATTTGGAAAATGGAAATAATTATAAAATAATCTTCATGAAAGCAGCTGTTATAATGCATGGTACAGAACACGCTTTCAATAAATGCTGCAAGAACTAGAAGATCATTACTGAGACTTGCAAAACTGAAAAATCCAACTAACTAACTAACTAAAAAACCACATGCACACATATAGATCAGCTTATTCTGGGCCACGGGCCTCTTTAGAGAAGTAAACTGCTAGTTTGGATTTTTATGTGGCAAAGAATCTGAGATAACTGTCTCCCTAACTCTGCACTCTTGCCTTCAGTTAAGGAAAAGCAGGTGTACAGGAGAAGAGGTACCAATTTAAGTATCAATGCCTGGGCTGGAAGAAAGCATGCATAATACTCATCCCTAATAACTGCCAGAATGGAATGGTGCAGGAGGTTACTAAAGGCATGGAGACAAGGAGACTAATTGTGTGCTCTTGCCTTCCTTGGGCTGTGTTACATGGTCTTTAGCCTATGACTCGTTGATCACCAAAATTAGCTGCATCAGCACCACTGTCACTTTCCCATTCTCACCTGATAATATTTCACACCTGATCAAAGACTCTGAAGAGACCTCAGCTCAGTGGTCCCTCTACACTAGATAGATGGCAGCCTAGGTCTACGACACCTTCAAGTTCTGCTTTCTGGTAGTCTAGGTCCCCTTCTGGCTCTCCTTAGATTCGTGAACTATCTGATCAGGAAGGACCCTCATGTGTTCAATCCCTTCATTCCACAGGTAAAAAACCCCAGAGAGAGAATGTTCCTTATTTAATGTCACACAGTATATTAGTAGCATGTATCAGCATTTGCTAAGTAACCAACCACCCCAAAACTTAGTGACAATGACCACACATTTAGCTCATCGTTCTGTGGATCGGGATTTGGGGTTGGGCTCACTCATGCATGTGTAGTTAGATGCAGAGTCAGCTAGGGGTTGGCCTGCCTAGAATGGCCTTAGTTAAGATGGCTCCTTCCTGCTTCACATAGTCTGTCATCCTCCAGCAGACTAGTCCAAGCCTATGCACATGGCAGCTGGGCAGGAATCCAAGAGAGAGTGGAAGTACTCAAGACCTCTTAGGTCTAGGTTTAGAACTAGTATATCACTTCTGCTGTATCCTATTATTGGTCAAAGCAAGTGACAAAGCCAGCACAGACTCAAGGGATGGGGGAATAGTCTCCGTCTCTTGAAGGAAGGAGCTTTAAAGTCACATTTCAAAAGAGCAGAATACAAGGATGCAAATAATGGGCCTTTTTCGTAAACTATCATACCCTAAGTCTATCCAGGAATTTTCCCCAAGCCTCTTGATTTTGTAGTAAAATAGATATCTGTTGTTTTGTCCACCTAGCATCTGTTTCCTCTTCTTCTGTTAATCATACTACAATTTTACTCCGAATCCAGTCTTAGGAGAATATTTGAGCAAAGGTACCACCCATCCTGGCCAACAGGTAGGCATGCAACCTAATAAACCCATCCAGGTGCTCTATGCCTGGAATTTGAACATGAAGTGAAAGAACCCAGCAAAGTGACATTATGGCTCCAGAAACACTCTCCATTTGTTCCTGCTATCTTGCGTCCCCAAGTGCAGCCGAGCCACTTCCTTCTCAAGCCTGGCTGTTTGGCTTTATTTCAATTCTGTGCATTGGCTCCTATAGCGGATGCTTTGGTGCACTGCCCAGATACCCACTTGGGACTGAGGCACTCCTTCTCTCAGCTGTTGACAGTGTTGCCTACTGATGGCCACAGATAAGTTCCAAAGAGTTGCCCTTTGCTCATGAGTACTCTCTCAACCAAGGTTACACATGCTTCCTGGTGTGTTCGCCCTTGAACTGGGACAATTCTGAAAGGTCATCCCTCTGGGATCAAGTTCAACATCTCCCTCACTCCCTCATGAGTTTTTTTTTTTGCCAAGAGTCTTTTCCAGTGAAGGTCCTGCAGAGACCGTTTTCTGGGGCCTCAACTTAAGATACCCTTTATCCTTTCAATAAATTCCATTTTTGCCTAGATGAGTCAGTCAGTTTCTGTTGCCTAAAATCAAAAGCCATTATGAGATATTTTATTTCAAGATTCTTTTCACTGTGCGGTTTTCTAATTCTTTTCTATTATTTACTGAGTGCATACTATTTGACCCCTCAAAATAACTCTGCCATGGGAAGATCATTATCCCATTTTTTACCGTGGATAACTCTAACTCAAGGACCTTAAATGAACTGTCCAAGGGGAATAGCCGATAAGCAGAGTAGTTAAGAAAATTGACTTTGGAGCGAAGTTGCCTGGGTATGATTGCCACCTCTACCGCTTACTGCGTATATCACCTTGGGCATATTATATAATCTCTCTATGTCTCAGTTTCCTCCTCCATAAAATGAGGATACTTATACCTCATAGGGTTGCTGTGAGAATTAAATGAGTTAATCTTAGAACAGTGCCTGACAAACAGTAAGCGCTACATAAGCATTTGCTATCATTACTGTTTTCGTTGATATTAGTATTCGTTTTTGAAAAAAATAAAAGAGGCCATTATTTTACCAGCAAAATGTGTTTATTGGGGAATAGCAGAGGAATTGCAATTCAGAACAAGCAAATTATGGTGAACCATAGGCAAGTCCAAAGAATGGAGAGAGTCTTGCTTTTAAAAGGGAAAAAGAGGAAGTCGGGGTGTCTGTTTGGAAGAGTACAGGGTGGTAATGGCTTTCTCAGTAGCCAGGCTCTAAGCAGGAGCCTAAACCTGAAGTCAACCAGCTAAAGACATTCAAGTGAAGACTGAGGTGTTTAGCTGGGCAAAAAAGAAATTCTTCCTTCCTTCTGTTTGGGGTCTGGGTGGCAGAGCATGAGAGTGTCCCCTTCAGGGCTTCTTAATTCTATTTTTAATGAAGTTTCCTTTATTTTAACAGTATTATCAGTAGTAATGGTACAAATATTGATATTTCTAATTCCTAAGCCTGTATGTGCTCTGCCTACTAACATTCCCACATGAGCATCCACTTTCTGCCATCCCCCCCAGTCCATCTTGCTCTCCAAATACCAGAGCTTGAAGCAGAAAGCCGTGAATCGTTAATGAAAGGCAACAGCCGCGGCAGCTCTGCTGACAAGGCCCCTCTTTGCTGGCCTTCACATTTTTCTTTGTTGCAGGTTTGATATACTGTCTCCTCCCCACTCACTGGTTTTGCTGTAAGTAATTGTCTTCTTGGAGCAACCTGAAAGGCACTCCTGTTTAGGGCGTCCTGGCCTGACAGAGATGTAATTTATTAAAGTATATTTATGCACAATAGACTCCCAGAGTAAATGGGCCCAGTGTGCAACCAAGGAGCTGATTTAATTATTAAGATAGTCCTCGGGCCATTCTTAATCTAGGTCTGCCTCTGTTATCTGTGCATCTTATGATAGGACACATGTAAATATCAGAATCAGAAAATTACAAATTTTCAAGGATGGAGCCCAAACAACAATAACCTGGTTACTGGGCACCAAAGCCAGTTTCCCCTTAGAAACCTTAATCTTGGAACAAGAAGTCTGGGCAGTGGGACATACTCATGTTATGGGACACACGCTGTTCTAAAATTAAAAAAATGTAGGTTGGGCTGAAACTCTGGGACCTTGTAATTACAAGAGATGAAAGGCTCTTAGTGAAAACAGAAGTGTTCTCGGGGCTTAACCAACTTCCTTTTGGAAATCACAGTGCCAGGGTGAATGTAAGCAACAACATTGACTGAGCATCCCTGAGGGTACAAAGACAGGGAGGCTGGAGTCCTTGTTGTCCTTCCAGGAAATGAGATGGGAAGAGACACAAGAAAAGCATCTTTCTGGGAGAGTTAGAGAGCTAAGAAGGCAGTGCAGGGAACAGTATCTAAAGCCAGTTGGAGGGCAAAAGAGAGCTTCCCTGAGCTGAAGATTCTCAGGATGAGGAGATAGCAGATGCAAAATGAGAAGAGCCATCCAGAGAGAGGAGAAAGCTCTCTCACTGGCACCAATATATGAACAGTTTTGGGAACTGCGAGCATCTCTTCAATTCATTTCCCTCCAACTTTACCTTCACTCTTCTACCAGTGAGTGAGTTCAGACTCTCACCATTTCTCACCTAGAATCCTACAGTGGCTTTCTTACCGGTACTACTCTCTCCTGCCCTTCCCATAACCTCAGCCACTAGTGCCACCACCCTCCCAAATCCATTCTCTCCTGTGTAATCTCATTCTCACTCCCCTTCTCAAAACACTTGAAAGGGGCCTCCTCATCAGGATAAAATTTAATCAATTTAGCATGATAGCCAGAATCCTGGTCTCCCTGGGGAGCCTCACATCCCACCCCTCCCCTACCTTGCGCTCTAATGACACAAAACTAAAATTTGAGTGCCATCTGAATACTAGGCACTGTGCTGAATGCTTCTGTTTTATATATATGTTATGCCATTTGATCCTCACGGCATCCAGGTGGGATGGAGCTACATATCTTCATTTTACAGATGGGTCTAAAAGTTAAGCCAATTTGACCCCAACACCCAGGCTATTCCTAGGGCTATAGTCTAAATTAAATTTGCTTATGTTCAGACTAATGATTACGAAACTAATGATTAGGAAACCCTAAAGAAATAAAATTATATGTTAGTTATATAAAATGAAAGATAAATATTCACAATCATTAAATTAATAATCAATTTTCTGAAATTACTTTAAAGACATGGAATTGACACCTGGAACTATGCTCAGAATTTTGACCACCTGTCTGACCTAATTTCCTAATAGTCCCCTCCTGCTTACTGTACTTTAGAAACACTGGCCTCTGTTCTTCTCTGAATGAGCCAGCCATGCTTCAATGGTGAGATTTTTGTATTAGCTATTCCCTTGTCTGGAAGTGCTTGTCATCAAGTTTTTTCATGACTCATTTTCTCAGTTCATTGAGATTTTGTTCAGACGTCATCTCCTCAAAGAGAACTTCGCTGACCTCATCCTCTAAGATATCACCATCATTCTCAGTTTCTCTTTCCTGTTACCCTTATTCATAGCCTTACCACTACCTGACATAAGATTAGAGATTTCTTTATTTATTTGTTATTTGTTGTCCTTACTGAACAGGGTTCAACAATGGTAGGACCTGTATCTCCAGAACAACAAAAAAAACACAGTACCTGACAATTTATAGACACAGAATTAATATTAATTGAATGAAAGTAAAAGTGGCTCCCAATATTTCAAGCCTTGACTATGACCTGACTGAAAGTATTAGAGTAACTAAACATATGGGGTCATGCAGAAGGTGCCTTGGGTTATTGGTGGACAATGGAAGAGTAGAAGAAGCATGGAGGCAAAGTTAATAGTGTTCGCCCGAGAGTGCTTAAGGAAGAGGAAGTCCCATTAGGGTCATTCCGAGTGCTTCGATGGGAGTCTCGTCAGTTATTGAGATGAATACCTTTTTATTTCAAATGCCTGGCACAGAATAGATACTCAACAAATACTTAAAATGTGAACAAATCCTAGATAATTATAGTTGCCTCGGCTTGCCTCTAGCTGGTTCTACTCAAGTTCTGAGAGCTAAGGTGGATCAGTGACTTTACATTGTTTCCCAGTTAGGCATTATTTTAATCCTGTGCTTAGAGTGGCAGCATGACCACTCTGATTTCTTGCTCCTTTATTGGACAGAAATTTCCTTGTAACTTTTCACAGGTGACTCAGACCCAGACCATAACGTCTGAGAAGCTGAGGACTGAATGACTATCCAAAGACCTTCCCTGTAGGAGTGGTTACTGTTTTGGCAAGCTTGTTGGAGATTCTCACTATGGGAGCATTTTTCACTTTACTTCTCAAAGTGGCTTAGAATAGCTGAATGATCAGGGGGCACAGTCTATAGTAGTGTTTTTCAATCTGTGTGTTTACAATGGTTCATGGTGGACTTCAAGCCACTTCACTGGAGTGGTTTATGAAATCAATGCAATAAGTCACATGCAGCTTTCAAAAATAAAATATGGTAGAATAGAAACTATATTGGCAACCTAGAGTCAAAATATATTTCAAGAAACAAAGGCAAAATAAAGACACTTTTTGACAGCAGATGCGTATGAAAGAAAATGCTAATAATGTTCTTCAGACAGAAGGAAAATGATCCCACACAGAAGCATGGAGGTGCAGGAAGGAAAGAAGAGCAGG
>NW_006441955.1:12104778-12131463 GCF_000325575.1 Pteropus alecto
AAAACTTAAATTAATGTTGACTGGATAAATAATAATACTGTCCTGTGAGGTATAAAACACATAGAGAATTAAAATTCATAATGACGAAGCACAGAAATTGTGAGGGTATTAAATGAAGTCAAGATGTTCTAAGATTCCTGCATTTTTTGTATTAGATTATGTTATAGTTTATGTAATGATACATATTCTATCATATAAATACAGTTATATTAAATTTTAAAAGTCAAGTGTGCATATTAAAGGAATAATAAAAGAATGTATAAAAACAAGATAATAGAGGAGAAAATGAAACAATAACAAAATCTTAACCCAGAAGAAGAAAAGAAGAGGAAAAAAAATCAATATAGAAAAGGTAGAATAAATAAAAACAAATAGCACAATAGTAGATTTCAACCCAAATAAATTAGTAATTACATTCCATTTAAATGAACTAAAATTTCTAATTAAAATACAAAGACTAGGTTACTCAAAGAAAATTCCAATGAAAAGACATAGACTAGGTAAAAGAAAGTATGCTGCTTATAAGAAACACAATGTAAATATAAGCATATAGAAGGTTTGAAAATGAAAGTGTGGAAAAGGAAATGCAATGCAAATCTAATAAAAATAAGGAGGGCGTAGATAATAGAAAATAGATACTAAGGCAAGAGGTATACTGGAGATGAATAGTGACATTTCATAATAATAAAAGGGTCATTTTGCCAGGAAGACTAAAAATTCAATTTTTTTGTTCCTAATAACATACTTTCAAAATATACAAAGCAAAACTTGATCAAAAAAGGATAAAAACAAATTCATAATCATAGTGGGAGATTTTTTTATAGAAAAGATTTTTTGGAATATAATATCATATTCCAAAAATATAAACTATTTTATATTTTTAAAAATATAGTATCACATATCATGAAATTCACACTTTAAACTGTACAGTTCAGTGGTTTTTAGTATCTTCACAGAATTGTGCCACCATCACCACTGTCTAATTTTAGAACATTTTTATCCCCTCCAAAAGAAACACACATTAGCATACACTTCCCTTTCCTCTCTCTGCCAACCTCCTGGCAACCATTAAAATGTACCTTCTGTCTCTATAGATTTGACAATTCTGGCTATATCTTCATATAAAAAGAATCATACAACATGTGGCCTTTTGTGTCTACCTTCTTTCAAGAACATATGTTTTCAATGTTCATCCAGGGTGCTGCATGTGTCAGTACTTCATTTCTTTTTATGGTCAAATAATATTCCATTTTAAGGATATACCACATTTTATTCATTCATCAGTTGATAAACATTTAAGATGTTTCCAATTTTGGGTTTTATGAATAATATTCCTAAGACTATTTCTATATAAATTTCTGTGTGGACATATGCTTTCAATCCATTCTTGGATATATACCTAAGAGTAGAATTTCTGGATCATTTTCTAAACAACTTTATTGAGATATAATTCATATATCATACAATTCATCCACTTAAAGTGTACAATTCAGCAGTTTTTGTTGCTCTTGATTATACTTTTTTTTTAATTGTGAAAAAAATAATTAAAACATAAAATGTGCCATTTAAATCCATTTTTAAGTGTGCAATTTAGTGGCATTTATTACATTTACAATGTTGTTCAACCATCACCACTCTCTATTTCCAAGACTTTTATCGCTGCATACAGAAACTCTAACCATTAAGCAGTAACTCCACATTCCCTCCCTATCCCTGTACTCTCCAGCCCTTGGTAACCTCTGATCTACTTTTAGTTCCTATGAATTTGCCTATTCTAGATATTTTGTATCAGTGGAATCATACAATATTTGTCCTTCTGGGTCTGGCTTATATCACTTACCATAATGTTTTTAAGGTTCATCCACATTGTAACATGTACCAGAACTTCATTTCTTTTAATGGCTGAATTATATTTCATTTTATGTGTATACCACATTTTGTTTATTCATTCATTGGTTGATGGACACTTGAGTTGTTTCTACCTTTTGTATCCACAATAGTGAATAATGCTGCAGTAAATATTGCCATACCACTATCTGTTAGAGTCCTTGCTTTCATTCCTTTGGGTATATACCTATGATGTTCAGCTTTTTAAGGAATCATCACACTGTTTCCCATAGTGAATGTACCATTTTACATTCCTTCTAGCAACATGTGGGGCTCCCAATTTCCCCACCTCCTTGACAATTCTTGCTATTCTCTCTCTCTCCCTCTCTCTCTCTCTCTTTCTCTTTCTTTCTCTTTCATTCACTCTGTGTGTGTGTGTGTATGCGTGTGTGTGTGTGTGTATTTTACAGCCATCTTAATAGATGTGAAGTAATACTTCATGTTTTTATTTACATTTCCCTAATGACTCATGATGTTCAGCACTTTTTCATGTGCTTTTTGGCTGTTTGCATATCTTTGAAGAAATGTCTATTTAAATATTTTGCCCATTTAAAAAGTGGGTTGTATGTCTTTTTATTATTGGATTGAAAACATTCTTTATATATTCTGGGTATAAGTCCCCTATCAGATATGTGGTTTTCAATTTCACTTTTGTGAGGGTATACTTTGAAGCACATAACTTTTTTAATTTGATGAATCTGTTTAAAAACCATTTAACTTTGATCTAGCTATTTTTTCCTTGTACTTTTGTTGTCATAGAAATAAAACCATTGCCTAATCCAAGGCCAGAAAGATTTACTTCTGTTTTTATTTTCTAAGAGTGTTTTAGTTTCAGCTCCTACATTTAGGTCTATAAAGCATTTCGAGTTAATTTTTTAATATAATGAGGGCTCAGAGTCCAACTTCATTCTTTTGCTGTGGATATACAGTTGTCAAAACAACGTTTGTTGAATTTTTTCTATTTGTTGAATATTTGTATTCTTTCCCCCATGGAATTGTCTTGACAACCTTGTTAAAAATTAATAGACCATAAATGTAAGAGTTTATTTCTGGACTTCCAATTCTATTCCATTTATTTGTACATCTATCTTTTTGCCAATACCACACTGTTTTAATTACTATATTTCTATAGTAAGTTTTTAAATCATAAAGTGTGAGTAGTCCTCCAACTTCGTTCTTTTTCGGGACTGTTTTTGCTACTTGGGTCCTACCATTTCTATGTGAATTTTAGAATCAGTGTATTGATTTTGGGGTGAGGGGCATCTGAGATGTAGATAGAAATTGTGTGGAACCTGCAGATAATTTGAGAGAGTATCGTCATTTTAACAATATTGTTTCCAATCCATAAACATGAGGTTTCCTTCCATTTATTTATGTACTTGTTAATTTCTTTTTTTTTTTAATTTTTTTTTTTTAATTTTTTTAGGTGAGGCAATCCTTAGTTGACCTCATAGATTGCAAGGACCTTGTCAGCTTACAATTCCTTATTTTTTTATTTTTTATGCCTAGAGCACCTGGTCTTCCTAGGTGGTCTCCCATCCAAGTACTAACCAGGCCCGACCCTGCTTAGCTTCCGAGATCAGACGGAATCGGGCTTGTTAAGGGTGGCATGGCTGTAGTTTAATTTCTTTCAATTACATTTTATAGTATTCAGAGTTCAAGTCTTGCACATCTTTAGTTAAATGGATTCCATAGTGGGAGATTTAAACACACATTCTCAGTAAATGATAGAATAAGCAGACCAAAAAATAAAATCAGAAAAGATATAAGAGAAATAATTACATAATTGAGAAATTAATCTGATGGATATATATGGAACATTACAATCAATGATTACAGAATATAAATTCTTTTCAAGTGCACTTTGAACATTTATGGTAAGTTTTTATATACAGTAGTAGTATAAGTCCTCAAACTTTGTTTTTCAAAATTGTTTTAGCTATTTTTGGTCATTTATACTTTTGTATAAATTTTAGAATCAGCTGTCAATTTCCAGAAAAACTTACTAAGATTCTGAATAAGGTTGCATTGCATATCTGGATCACACTGGGAAGAAATGACATTTGTATATATATTTACATCTTTAATTTCTCTAAATAATGGTTTATGGTCTAGTGATGTTGCACTTCTTTCGTTATATGTATTCATTAACATTATAAATGATATCTTTTAAAAGTATGATTTTCTAATTAGTTGTTGCTGGTATATAAAAAGACTACTGATATTTATATATTGATTGTGTATGTTTAGTGAATTTTTTAATTATGTTTATCTTAGATTCTATTGGACTTTCTAGGTACACAATCAGGCTGCCTATGAATAAAGACAGTTTTTTTCCTTTGCAGTCTTTATCCTCTTATGTTCTTGTTTTATTGCACTGACTAGGACCTTCAGTATGATGCTGAAGAAAGTTGTCGATGGCAAGCATTTTATTCCCACCTCCGGAAAGAAGCCTTTAAATATTTTGCCTGTAAGTATATCTCCTTTAGGTTGTCTTTTTTTTTTTTTAACTTTTATATGACTAAGGATGTTCTTATTTCTAATCTGTTAAGTGTTTTTGTTCATTGTTACCATAAATGGGTGTAAATGTTTACTGGAATAAACCCAACTTGGTTTTGTTTACATTTCATTTGGCAATTTTATATCTATGTTCCTGAACAAGACAGAAACTAAATAAGACTGTGAGTGTTGTGTGCTGACTGTGAAAGGACCTGGTATTATAGGAGAACAGATCCTAGGGATATGTTCTAGTGTCTGAGGGTCAGGGAAGGCTTCACATAGAACGAGAACTCTGTTAAAGGGTTAGTAGGAGTAAGCCAATTGATGATGGGAGGTGTAAGAGGTCTAATGTTTTCTAAGCAGAGCAAACAACATGTTCCAAGGACTAGAGGTAGCAGAGATCTATTTATGTTCCAGAAATTAAAAGACATTCCATATATCTGAAATCCAAGGCACGATAGGTAGCCCAGAGAGTAGAAGAGATCTGCTGATGAAGGAGGAAGGTAATATTAAGATTTATTTGGTTGATTTTTTTATTTCTTGCCACTTACATTAACAGAGACCGATACTGTGACTGATACGGAAAAAGTGTCATTTCAGTAATTTTTTTCACATCTGCTCTAAGTAACTCTGGGAGTTCTATAGAGATGCCCATGAACCATGTCGGATAAGAAGTGGGGAGGCAGAATGAGCCCTTCTTCTTCATCATCTATTTTAAAACCATTATTTCAAACAGAGAAGCAGTTTACACTTATTTGATTTATATAATGACTGCTAGATAAGATTTCACCTGAAGAAAGGGTTCTGTTGTCTAAAATTATATCTATGAGTTAGATAGTTCCCAGGAAATGAACTATTATCACCATGAAGCAAAAAAAAATCTGACCCTAGGAAAGGATGCAAACTCTGTCCTCCAAAGGTAACCAAGGGTGGAGGTCTTGTTGGTAGAATGGCCAGATGTTTGTAATGTGCTGCGATGCAAATTTGACTTGAATGTTCCCAGGGCTGAACTGCAAAAACTAAGAAAAGGGAGAGGAATGAGAGAAAGAAGAAAAGTCAAGCACGTGAATATGAGTGTTTACAGGGACTTGGAAAATATGTATTCTGAAAGCAGAGAAGCTGCAGAAACTCAGATGGGATCCTTCTTAAAAGGACTTTCTGGACTAAAACGATCTTCTCCTTGTTACTATGTTTTTATCTTACAGAGCCAAAATGGTGTGTGAAATCGAGCATTTCTCTTCCCACCCTCCCTGTCATCACTCCCCCCACACACCTCCAACCCTCACTATTTGGGAGCGGATAATTTGAGTTTGGCAGAAAATGCAAAAACAGTTCATTTTTCCCAGACTTTGAAGAACAGCAATTAAAACCATCCCAAACACCCTGAAAATTAATTAATTCTTTTCTAGTTAGTCTGATAGCCATGCGAAAGCAATGAACTCATCTTGTTAATATACGTAGGAACATTTACTCATTATTTCTCCATATCTACCTGTCTTATCTATCTTTATTTAGACTTTTACAAAGTAGTTACTAAATTGTGTGAACCAGTAAATACGTTAACTTGGTGTAATTTTATGGAGATTTATGCACCTGCAGTGTCGAATATATTAAGTTCCCACAGAAGCTCGGCATTTTGGGTATGTTCTTTCCAAAGACCTTCTGGGGTACATTTTCAGCATGGAGAGCGATATGCAGGAACCAAAATCAATGAGCTTAAATTATTAAAATTCTAAACAGTCGTAACAGATCAAGTCAGGTATTATAAAACTTACAGTCCATCAATTTACTTTCAATAATAATTTTAGTCTGTGCCTTGCCATGAAAGCCATGAGAATGGAAGGCATGTAACATCTCACTTACAGCTGACACAGAAGGGAAGCGACTCTGAAATATAGACCCTTTCGGCCTCTGGGGAAGATTTATGTAGTGAGGATCACTCTCCTCAGAGTAAGACTGCAGGTGAGTGGCAGGTCTGCATTATAAATGCCTGAGATAACTATAAAAACATAAATGGCATCAAGTTATTGATTTTTTTCTTTCTAGAGCTCACAAATTAGAAAAATCACTGCTAAAAATCACTGGTCTACCCACAAATTTTAATTAAAACATAAATAAATCATTTTGGTTGCTGCACTTGCATATAAACAAAGGGGGAGATGGCACCCTTACAAATGCTTGTCAACATTTGGTGACTAATGGCTCACAGTGAAAATACAATCTGAAGCAACTGAATTGAAAGCAGATTCCAATGCTAACTAATATCACATGCAAACCATCTAAAGCCATTACAGCAAGAGGCATTGAAATCACAGATCAGGTTTTTGGGGGTGGGTAGGGGGATAAAGATAATTTTGTTAAGTGGAGCAATACTATTTTTTTGTTGTTGTTAAAGTGAAGCCCTGTAATGAGATATTACAGCTGCTGCACTTTCGCCACATGATGGAGAAATGGATACCCTGCCCCTTAGAGGAAACACTAACCACATGCTGTGATGATTTCGAATGTTGATTTTATTCCTAAATAAAGACATGGCAAGGACTAATATAAATAGGTCTTTAGAAAACAAGCATTGAAGAGGATATTCTGAGCACTCCCAGATCCCATTACATCAAAAAGAAGACATTAAGATGTTGAATATTAAAGGAATTGCCAAAGGATTTCCAATATTGGCATGGTCGCAGGAAGCCCGAACCTGGCATCCATGTTCATGTTGTAATCCGGCTTTTGAGGAAGCTTGAGGAATTCTCCTCTACAAGCATCATGGGAGAGCACCCCTCTGAATTTCTGGATTTCTCCCTGGGAACTGGTATGTGGCAGAGGCATTGGGACACTAAGCCCTGCAGTTGCTATAGAGAGGGAGCTATGACTGAATGACCCATGGCCAACACATCTTAATACACCTTGTATACAGCGGGAGGATGGACCTTATGTGATTGTCCTTGCAGCTGCACTGGAAGCTCGGAGAGAGCAGTAAGTGTTTTGTCCACAGCAACACCTTATTTCTCAAATGCTAGTAAAATAAAAAATAATTTTTATTCATTCATTCATTCATCGACTTGTTCACTTAGCAAACATTCATTACATACTTAAGTATATGCAATGCAAGAGGTTAGCTAGTTGAGGATGTAGAAAAGCATAATACAAAGTCTCTGCCCTCAGGAAGGGCTCAAGTCAGAAAAAAAAAGAAAGACTCAACACAAAGTGGTAAATATTTTAATAAGAGCGTTCTAAGGATGCTAGGGGAGCCCAGAGGAAGGCAAGCTTAACTTAGGAAGAAAAGACCTGGGGCAAGTTTCACAAAGATGGTGATATTTAGGCTGATTCTTGTTATATGAATGTGCTTTTGCCAAATAAAAAGATGATATAAAATTTCTAAGCAACTGGAACTTAACCGTCGGTGTGCTGAAACTTTTTTCTTCACCAATTGCTAAAAGAAGAAAAATATTATTTAAAAAAAAATATCGAAAGCATAGAGAAAAAAATCTTGAAGCCAGACTGCCCAGCTTTAAATCCTACCTAGTTCCACCACTTTCTCGTTCCGGAAATTTAGGCAATGTTAGCATCTCTGTGCCTCAATTTCCTAATCTTTAAAATAAGGTAGCAATAGTATATACCTTGTTCATTATTGTAAGAAGTAAATGAGAGATAATACCCGTAAAGATCTTAGAACAGTGCCCAGCATACAAAAGGCCTTATAACCCCTTCATATACATGTTAGTATACAGACACACATCACACATACATTCTCATAGACACACATAGCTTATTATAATGATTATACTTTCCTGCTGGCAAATGTTTATTGAGCTTTGATTATGTGCCCGTTTTCATGAGAGCCACTAAAAATGAGTGGAAAACAGAAAAACGGAGTCCCTGACCTCAAGGAGCTCACAGTTTTAACTAATTCCCAATGTTATTGACCGCTAATTCTGTCTTCAAACCTGAACACTCCACTTAGTCACAGATGCCACCTCCTTATCTGACAGAACCCTCATACTCGACAAGTACACAATCATACACATTATCCTTCTCTCTGAACCTGTTCTTTTTCCTTTTTTCTCTGCTCTAATCGATAACATTACCACCCAGCCAGTTGTCCAATCCCAGAATCTAGATATCATTCCTGATTCTTGTCTCTCTTCCTCACCCCCAAATCCAATCACCTAACCTTTCTAATTTTAGCTCTAAAACTTTTTTCAAACCTACCTCCTCTTCTGCATCCTGATACTGACTCTTAGAGTTCGAGCCTTCAACATTGCCCTTCTGTATGACCGCCACTGCCCCTGAGCCAGCTTCCAGTTTAAAGACTTGCATCAGACACCTGGCTCCCAGAGGCAACTTTCCAAAATGCATTTTGGCTATGGCCTATCAAAGTCTCTTAAGTGAATGCTTATTGCTTGCAGTGTACACAGGATGACATTCACAGTCCAGCTGAATCAGATATCATTACATCAAATGAGGCTAAATACCTCAAGCCTCATCTTAAACCACTCCCTGCCTCGTATTTTATCCTCCATCAAGATGGAGCCACTTGCATCTCTATCATTCTCCTCTTCTTCCCTTAGACCTCTATGTTCTACTCCTCTGGGAAGGCTTCCCTGACTCCCTCTTTCTGACTTGTGCCCCTCTCTTTGCTGCCACTCCCTCCTGTGCATGACACTTTCACTGTACAACGCACGTGGCATCGTGAATAATTATTAAGTGTTCGTATCACTGTGCACCATGCTGCACACCGAGCCTAGCACAGCTGCCTGGCATAGAGTAGAAACACTATCAACATTTGCTGAAAGAAATCAGTCCTTCATCAACTCTAATGTGACTTTTTGGTGAGATGCACTATTACTTTATGTACCCCTAAGGAAGAAAATTGCTGCCAATTAAACTGATACTACATAGTCTTATATCTATTATATAACACATCCTAACTGCAGAGATGTTAAAATGGGAAAGATAGGCTTCTCAGAACTCAAGTTGCCTTTATGACTTCATCAGAATAATGCCGTGATTCAGGCATGGGCTCTGGAATCAGACCAAAATTCCATCTGCACTGTTTATTAGGTGTATGAACCTGAGCAAGTTATATCCCTCTCTGTGCCTTGGCTTTCTATTTATAAAATGAGGTTAATAATCATCAAATTCTGTTTTGCCCTGCATCATTCCTGCATTTCGTACTTTGAATACCGAAGTTATTGCCTTTCTAAAATGGCCTGTTATGTAACTATGGTTGTCGGCTCAGCGTCACTTCTTTTGGCCAGCCAACCCTCACCCTATTCCAGTTATATGGGTTCTGATAGAACCCATGACATTTGTCTTAGCCCAAAGGAGGTGAGCAGGCTGAGGTATGGGGTGGGCGTGAGCAAGCAGTCACAGACAGCAGGCTGGATCTATCAGCACACCAAGGTACTTGGCCACAGTGACTGGTTCACTGTGAAAAAAATAACACTGGGGTTTCAATGAGGGTTAAAGAAGCTAATGAACAGAAAGCAGGTGAACAGTGCCTGGCAGATGGTATGCACAGTACACCTATCCATTATTATCATCATTATTACTGTGCCGAATGAGCTGTGCTATAATGAAGTCCGAAGTAACTACCAAAATCTGTAAGGCATGTGCCAATATTCTAAATGCACCCAGGGATGTTATGTAACAACTGGAAACTTGCTAGAATGTAAGCTTTATGAAGACAGAGATTTTGATCTGATTTGTTCACGGAGTTCACCGATCTATCCCAGGTAACTAGAATAGTGGCTGGCATACAGTAGATGCTCAAAAATATTTGTTGAATGAATAAACTCTGCAGTTTTCTGTTAACTCCTTCATCGTCTAGATGTAAGATGTCATTTGTGCTGTTTTCAGCGCATCTACCTCTAATGGTCTTTCTCCTCCCTCTTTCTGTCTCTTTCTCCTTCTTTTTCTTGCTTCTTTGACTTATAGTGTGCTATTAGCCAAAAAATAAAAATAGCCTTATTTTAGAATTGTTTTTCAGCTTAAGTAGTGTACCTCTATCCCTGTTCTTTTCTACGTGTCAATCCTCAGGCCCGTCCATCCCTCCTAGAGTACCACTGCTCCCCACAGGGAACACAGGTTTTCCCTCCCTGAACATATCACCACAGTCGAATTGGCAGAACCTTGCAAGTTCGGAGACCACTGTTATACCAGTGTCTTTTAGGTTTTGCTTCTGGTATCATGGCCCTGAAGGCTTGCTACCCTCGGAGACATTCTGAAGAAGCTTTGGGTATTCAGATGGACCTGGTTTGCTTTGGCCTCTCTCCTGACCTGTTTGCAGTCCCATTTTCTATTCCTGGTTGATTGGAAACTTGAAACTGAGATGGTTGATGCCGTTCCTGCCCAAGGGACCTCAGAAATAAGCCTTCTCTCCTTCGTCGCAAGAAGCGCTATTTGCAAGGGAGAATGGGGCCCATGCAGGTCCAAAAAACTTAAAACTGAGATGGTTGATGCCGTTGCTGCCCAAGGGACCTCAGATATAAGCCTTCTCTCCTTCGTCACAAGGAAGTGATATTTGCAAGGGAGAATGGGGCCCATGCAGGTCCATTGCAGACCTGACACAGTCTCTAGGAAGTAACACCCAGGCTTGTCCTTACTGTCTGAGACCATGGGGAGAATGGGACTGGCCCACAGTTATGGAGTGTGAACCCAGGGAGAAATTAAGGACAATGTTGAAGGGCAAACTTCAATCCAAAGGGGTTGGCCAGAGAGGTGACGACAGGGTGCAAAGCACTGGAATAGAAAAACAGAACACTAGTTAGATGTTTACCCTCTAACAATGGGTTTGTGTGTAGCTTGGTGGTTTCTATCACAATTTCGAGAGTTTACATTTTTTGCCCCAAATGTGGGAGGCACTGTAGTGTAGAGGTTCCCTCTCTGATCGCTCCTGAGAGAGAGCAGCCTTGGGCATTCACACAGGCTTCCAGATGGCCAGGGAAGAGTGTGATTTGATTTTAAACCTGGCTTCCTAGAAGTCATCCTTGGTCAAAGTCACTTCTTGCTCAGTCAGTGGTTGGTCAGAGGTTGTGTTTAAGCCCATGTGCTATTGTAGTTTTTGCCCTATGTTAATAACTCTGTGTGCAGCTTGAATGACACTTTCAAGTTGGCCTCTCATGCTCTGGTTGTTCCTGAGGAGCTGAAGCCTAGCACATGTGTACATCTTTCTTGACTCCAGAAATGACTGTGATTCTGGCAGGGCTTTTTCTTAGTTGTCTCTTTCTTTGATTTCTCTCTTCTGAACTTCCACCATGCCATTTTTCTTGTATAACGAAGCTACCAGCCTCTTTCAAATTGCTCTCCACCAAGATGTCCATTATTTTCAGCAGCGGCTTTGGGTATGGAGTCCTCCACACTGTTCCAAGTGAAGTTAATCCCTCCGGCAGAGCTAGAGGTCTTCAGTCCTTATGGCCTGCCTTGTCCTGGGTGCTGCACCAGAGCTGAGGGCAGAGACCTGTTTTTACCAGAGTGACACCTCCACGCTATAAGTGAGCACTGTGGGGGCAGAGGGAGGTGGCAGCCCCTGATCTTCTCTTGCCTCTCCTGGCATGCAACTTCCACCCTACAAGCAAATTGGGATGGGGGCAGTGGAACTCCAGTGTTCGCAGCCTCTGCACCTGAAATAAGAGCTTTCATCCTGAGTTAGAACTGGGTGATGAAGGGAATCTCTATCCTTTTGGCCATGACTGCATAGAATAGAGCTTCTGTGACATGGGGCTGGGGAAGAAATAGCAGCCTATTCTGCCCTAGGTGAAACTATAGCTCCAAACTGGGGGCTAGAGGGGGAAGGAACCTCTGTTTTCTTGGCTGCACAGGCCTGGAGAAGAGCTTCTGTAACATGAAGCTGGGGGGAGGGGCAAAAAAGCAGTTCTGGCTTAAATGCCGCAGACTCTCACTGTACTTAGCATGATTTAGATTTTTGCAAATGAATTTTTCTCTGTTTGTTCTATGCTCTTCGGACCATTTTTAGAGACTTTAAATGATTGTCTTTTATAACTTTCACCAGTTAATTTATTTTTCTGGGAAGGAGTTCTCCCAGTTTCTTATTCTTTTATCCTGAAAGTTTTGAATCCACACAATCTATTATTTGATTAGAGTTAGGCAATATTCATCTAGTTGACAAATATTTCTAGTGTATCAACTATGCGGTAGGCAATGATTTTGTTGTTGCTTGACCTGTATTATTAACTTTCTGTTTCGAGTTACGTGTATCTAACAGTCATATCTCCAACACGATTGAGTGAGCCTCAATGGATGAGGCCAGGTCTATTTGGTCTTTGTAAATCTTTGCAGATCTTGGCATAAGGTGGGATGTATAGTTAAGACTTTTGGTCAATTCATTCTTTTCTGATGTCCCTACTTGACTAACATCACATTTTCAAAACTATGTATTTTTCTGTAGTGCATTTCCTCTTTGCTTTATTAACAAGTAGCTGGATTTTCTATCATTTGCCTGTGATATCAAAGTTATGTTGCTTGTATATCTGAGTGCCTCACATGCATTAGGTCTATATATATGCAATCTCATTAATGCTAGTTTTAATCCCATGATTGAAGTACGCTTATCCCATTTAGCAGATGAGAAACCTGAAATTCAGAAAGGTTAATGAATTCACCTAAAGTCATAGCCAGTCAGTGGCAGAGCTGTGCAGCCTGACTCCAAAGCCGGTTCTCTTTCATGAGTGCTAACTTACCCTGACTATACTTCTGAGAGAAGAGAACTATAGTATGTTTAAGAAAATCATTTTTGACACTTTGAATCATCTACAGCATCGCATGTTTTGGAAACCTGCTGTTTTTCCCAAAGCAAATATGTGATCTGGCCTCCTTGTGCTTGTTGTACTTAGGCACACAAAATGACTAATGAAGAACCACTGGAGTGAAAAGGAGTGACCTGTTGCACCACCCCAAACCCCTAAATGACCCCAATTAAGGCATTCATTTGGCTGATTTACAAAGATGTAGCCCACAAAATGGCAAATATAACTCAACCACAACCAATCTGGCCCTTGTTAGCTGCACTGTAATGAGAATTTGTATGAATATCATTATGAAATACTTATTTAGGACAAGAATTGTGCTGAATTCAGTATTTTCTCCTACACACACACACACACACACACACACACACACACACCATACCACACCAATTAGGAATGATGAAGCATATCTATACCTCTACTTTTTTAAAGAATCGATTCGAAATGAACCTCTTCAAAAATCTGT
This sequence comes from Pteropus alecto, assembly GCF_000325575.1. Lineage (NCBI taxonomy): Eukaryota > Metazoa > Chordata > Mammalia > Chiroptera > Pteropodidae > Pteropus > Pteropus alecto. The sequence goes on from NW_006441955.1 coordinate 12,118,396, forward strand.
ATCTCTGAGAACCTTCAGTCCTCCAATGAGATCGAGTGGTTCAGTTGGACCTCATTGGTTGGTTCCTTTAAACTAATCTAAACTCATACCTTCTCCACCAAGCTGTAGAATCAATAAAACAAGGAGGGGTAAAACTGGAAAGAATTTAAGTGGAAACTTCTAAGGACAATGTGGTTTTTCTCCTTCTATGGCAAGAAGAAAAGTTATCATTTTAATAAATTGCATTAGGCTCTAAACTTATTAGGTGTTAGACTGCTTCTCCCCTAAGTTCTATAAAACACCTGGAATAGTATCATTTACCTATCAGGAGATCTTCAAGTATTAATTGATTATTGCAGCCCAAATATTCCTTTCATTGTCATAACTGATGGAACCAGGGTTAAGTTACTTTAAGAGTTTGCCTACAAACCTGCTCTATTACCGGTCCTTACCTGCCAGATGGCTTATTCAGACCTTCTTTTTTTGCATCTCTCTGGGAGTTCCAAGGTGAGGTTGGAATGTGTCACATATAATTTGAGCTGCTTTCTAATGATCTCTCCCTTCCCTGTCCTCTGGAGGTTGTTTCTGTTGTCTGGAGTGTGCTGTTTTTCTGCTCATCCATATTGATACCTCTGGGTTGGATTGGGAGGGACCAATAACAATAATCCTTTTTTTTGCCACCCAGTCCCAAGGAGCACTGAACCATTGCATGTTTCCCCACGTGGGGTCAGTTTCCTATGCCACTTGTAGCATGGAGAGGTAGAATAGAATGTTTGGCCCTTGGGGCAGCTTACTTTCAGAAGGAGTAGGGAGGAGTTCAGCTAGCTATGCCATTTATTCTTCCCCAAATTACAAATCAGTTACGTTTTTCAACTGGGCTGGGAGGGAGTGAATAAAGGGGCAGAGAGAGGTCAAGAGTATCACTCTAATTGAGCTCATTCCACAAAAAAGGAAACATCAGCAGTAGTGGGGAAACAAGTACCCTCTAACGCCCTGCAGTGTTTTGCTGAGCACTCCCGTCACGGTGCTGCTGATCTGCCCTTGGCCTCCAATGCCTCTGGGGTTCCTGAGTCTAGATCTTTGGCATTCACCTCTCTCTGACCAACTCACCCCTCTCCCTTCCTCTTTTTGTATTCTGTTCTTTTCACAAGGAAGAAGGCCGCAACCAAAATAAGGTGGGAGGAGTGCTAGAGTTATAATTTTAGCTATTTTTTTTAGTGCATAACCAGTTTACAGAACTCAATAGAGTTCAAACATGAAAAATATTATTTCTTCTGGTGACTATCCCTAAAAAAACTCTGTCGAATCTCATTCTTCCTTCCCTAAATGACATTTTAGCTAAAACTTTATGCTCATTTTCAGATATTAAAAATGCAATATAATACAATCTCCAGATTAAAGCTTCAGATTCATATCCAACTAAATTATCTTCCTCCTGACTTGGGATTCTTACCGTCTGCTGTGGAAGGAAGCATGCTTTTCTCTTTCATTTTTCTTTCTCCCTCCCCTTTCTTCCCCAGCATTTTGGGACCTTAAAGATGGATGAGGGAGGGGGAAGCAAAACTCTTCAATTTAGGTGGTGGTATTTGGCCTCTTCTTCCACAGCAGTCAATGCCCATGTATGGCAGAAGTCTAAATGTTCAGTCTCCCATCAGCTCAAAGTGAGTTCTTAAAGGGAATCCGCAAGGCCCTCACCCTGCACAGTGCCTGCTATGGAAGATGCACTCTGGCATGATTTCTTATAATCACCCACTCCACTCTGATTGACGTTCCCATTGGTAAATCTCACAGCATTTTTCTGAATGAAACCCCTGGAAAATAACCTAAGACTTATAGGTTGCCTTAACCAAACAGCAGAAGTTTGTTTCATTCTCACGTAACAGAATTGAGCTAGGTGAGCTCTATACTCTGGGTGGGAAGCACTACTCCACGGGATCACTTGGCAATCTAGGTTTTTTCATTTATCTCTGCATCTCAGCCTGCAGGAAGAAGAAAGAGGAAGTTGGCGTAAGCAGCTTTTTTTCTTTAAAATGATAGCTTGGAAGTTTCCAAACATCATTTCTGTTTTCATCCTATTGGCCTGAACTTAGTCACATGACCAAAACTAGCTGAAAAGAAGACTGGGAAAACGTAATCTTTAACTGGGTGGCCATATGACCACCTAAAACCCTGGAGGGGTCTATATAACCAGAAGGAAAACAGAGAACAGATATTGGGGCAGAGTTTAGCAGTCTCTGCCTTGAACATTTTTGAGTACATCCTGACACTGTGCTCCAAACCACTTTGCCCTTGAGCCCTGTTGCCAAGTGTGGACCACAGTACTAGACTTCTTCCTCATTTCCTCTAAACTCCCAATGACCCTCCCTGCAATGTCTTTCTGCTTCCATTTAACCATCCATCAGACCTATCTGTAGATACTGGAACCCTGATTGTAAACAAGTTTCCATGTTCTTTCTTATTGTGACACATGAAATTCAAATCACAGTGATAACTGACTTAGATGTAACCTGCTGTGCTCTGGGAATGCACAGCAGAGACATCACACACACCTAACCCACAAGGAGAGAGCAGAGTTGGAGAAGTCTGCCTCAATGACAGTGTCACCTGGGGAAGAGTTCTGGAAGAGTAGAAGGTAGTCCATGGGAAGGCATCTGAGCAATAAGAAGACCATGTGCAAAAACCAGATGAGAAGAGGGAGATGGTGCAGTTGCAGAACAGCAAGCAGGACACTATTGCTTGAGAGTCAAGTTTGGGTAGAAATGAAGGATGTTTTTATAAGATGAGGCTTACAGAGGCAAGCAAGATGAAATGATGAAGGCCCTTGTAGATCTGAACTTTAAACTGAGAGAAAAATGGGACTTAGCAGAGAACTTTAAGCAGGAAAGTGGCTCAAGCTGATCTGCACTTGCAAAAGACGATTCTGACAGCTGGGTGAAGGATACATTGAAGGAGGCAAGAGCAAGTGTTGCTGGAACAGTTGGGAGGCAGTTAGAGAAATCCAAGGGAAAATATTAAGGGCCTAACGTAGAATGATGACAGGTCTGCCTCCAAAGCTTACATTGTTTCCATGATAATAATGGTTTTCTTTGCTATTTGTTTGTTTGTATACTGTCTCATTTCAAAAAGGACTTGGAATAGCATTCACAAATCCATTAAGTACTAATGAATATAAATCCTAGTCTCGTAATTCAGGTATAAAAGAAATATTGAATTTCTTTGTTTTCTATATATGAATCTTAATTTCTAATCTAAGCCCACTCTTCCTAGCTAGGTGGACTGTCCACTATTCCCACCTGGAGTCTCGTCACTTTTGAGAGTTCTGCTTCCCTCTGCTCTCTAAACCAACAGATCTAGAAATCTCTTTGTCATTCTTGGAGAAATCCGTCTCTTTTCAAGTTTTGTCTCAGAAGCCCTTTCTCTTGATGCAAACACTTAGCTCATCCTCCTTAAAGATTTCAGACTTTTCAAAACCAGAAATGGAAATCAACCATAGTTTTACCACCCCTGAAGCAAGAAGGCACAGAAACTGAAAGCTACTTTCATGGAAGAAGGAAGAGAAGAAAATTCATGAATTAACATGTCAAAAATGGTCCTCTCATGATACCATATAATTATGTCAAATATAAATAATTCATGGTGTTGAAAAAAATAAAATAAAACTAGTGAGAGAGTTAACACTTTGAAAACTCTAAATACTTTCCAAAGTTAGAACCACTTCAGCTCTGAGCTATCTAGTGACCAAAACAAAAATGGACCTGCAAACTAATATTAAAACAGTTTATGTCATCCACTAAAGAAAACACACCTGTTTTTCAGGAGTAACCTGGTTTTAACTGCAGCTCGGATAAGAGGAAGTTTTCTCCACTGGATCCTTGCAAAGGGGACAGATGCTGTCTGATGCTGGCCATCTCATATCCAACATTATCTCCGCAATAATGAGTTGTCAGATTGTTACTTAAAACAATATAGGGACCAGAGATTAAAAAAAAAATTTTTTTTAAACTCAGAAACAGTCCCTGATCTCAGTGTGTCCTGGTCTAATCAGGAACACAGATAAATAGACAATTGCCATGTGTTATTAAAGTATGGTGGTGGAGGTGTTGTACCAAGTGCAAAGGGAGCACATCTCAAGTTCCTAAAAGAAGAAAGGACAGAAGCAGCTCTGCACCCAGAGATCATGGAGGCTGGAATGAGGATGGAAAATGCTCCAGTCATAATAAATGCAAAGAATACGATATCATGTTCAAAACGAACTTATACAAAGTAAGGAACTAATAACCATTTAGTAGACTGTAAGGAAGTCTACTAAATGGTTATTAGTTGTTATTGCTAAGTGATCGTATCTAGGTGATTTTTATATTTTGCATTCAGCTTATCTACATTTTCAAATTTTTATTAGGAGAAAGTTATCAATATTTAGAGACTAGTTTTTGTTGTAACAGAAGACCCAAATAAAAGTAGCTATTAGTTTTTGCCATGCATCAAGTAATCCAGTATGATATAATATGAGATCTGGGATCTGCTTCAAAATAATGTGAGCAGAGAAAAGTGGGCAGGGCATAAATGAGTCAAGACTGGTCAGGAGTTGCTAATTATTTAAACTGGATGATTGATGGGTACATGGAGATTTATTTAACTATTCTCTACTTTAGTATACACTTTTAAAACTTCTATAATAAAAAGTTAAAAAACAAATAAATAAGGAGAGTAGACTTGGCATATCAATCCCTCTCTGCTTCGGTTTGCTCAATTTAAAATGAAAATAATAAAAAAATCCCACTTCATAAGATAGTTGTGTGGATTACATGACTTAACATACATAAAATGATCATAACAGTACCTGACACATAAGTCACAATTATCATTGTTATTATAATAACTTAAGCCAGGGACACAATGACTTCTTCAAAATCCCAGGTTTCTTTCATCTTCATACTCTGCCATCTCATGTATGCCACCAAATTTCATGGTTCTATGATGTTGAGGCTGTTCTAGGTATCACCTCCCTCCGTAGCTCTGCCTAGAAGCAGAAAAGAGGTGAGTTTCTATCCTTTTTTGTGTCCTCTTTCAAGTCTCAGGAAAATTTCAAAGAAATCCCCTGGCAGTCTTCTCTGTACTTCTCATTGGCCGGGATTGCCTTATACGCCCCTGCCTAAACCAATCACTTACTAAGGGGATGGATCGGCTGTAAACTAGCCAAAATCTACACCCTGGAGCTTTGTGAGGGCCCCTGGAGCAAATAGTATACAAATGCCAGAAGGAAGAAAATCATAGTTCTGTTAGGAAGAAAGAAAGTGAGAAAGTTGTTAGTGGACAGTCAGCTAATAGTGACTTCTCATGGCATGTTATAAATCTGTGAGTAGTGCTGTGTATAAAATAATGTAGGGAACAGGAAAACAAGTGGTAGGTGATAGCAGGACAGTTGAACTGGGGACCTGGCAGAGAATATTACATTTTTTACCAGTAAGCAATGAGAAGCCATAAAGACTAAAGCACAGAAGCTAAGGAAAGCAAGGAAAATAGCACTAATTTCATTTTAACTTAGAATTTTCTTGAGAATGGTATGTAATCGCATGCAAATTATATGTACATACTTGCAAATGTACTTACTGCTCTCTCAAATATTTTACATATGGTCTTTGCAAAAAAAATCTTGGTGGAAATAATTGACTCAGCAATAATATCTCCAAGTGAGGAAGCAATATTTACATCTTAACTTCAGTTTCTATTGACTAAGAACTTTTTTCAGTTTCTTTACTAAGTTCCTTTATGATTTCTCTTCAAGGATCTAGTGACTATCCATATCTCTCCCCACAGAGCCCACTCCCAGTGCTAAGTGTAATTATCCCTATGTGAAAATGAATTCCGCAGGAATCTTTTGAGGAAGACAAAGCCTTTTAAGGTATTATCTAATTGCAAATGAGAGATACATTATTTGATTCATTAAAGAAGACTATGTTGCAAAGAGGCTGACCTCAAACTGGTGAAGAGTTTTCAAATTAAGATGCTGGGAGCTTCATTATTGGCATAAGTTTTGCTTACTTGGGGGCCTGTGCATGCAATAAAATGCAAATGGATCAGGAGAAATTAGGAGGTGTGCTTATCACAAATGAGACTTTCTAGTATTTCTGGACAAGAAACCTTGATTTCAAACAGATCTTAGCTGAACAAAGGAAGATTATTACTTTTGTTTCCATGAAAGTCTAGCTGTATCTTCTCCTCCATTGGCATAAGTAGTGTAAAATAAGAAAGGTAGTAAGTTCTCATATATCTGGTATGTTTGAGGATGAGGATGTTCTACTTGATGCATAGTACCTTGCATAAATTAGGTACATACTCAAATTTGTTGAATAATTAAATAGTACCCACCCTGATTTAAGCCAAATCCAAATTATTGTATATTTTACATGGATCACTAATTGTATCCTTCTTGTCATGTGTTCATTTAATTCAACATATTTTTATCTAAAGCCTCTATATAACAGTTACTATTTAGGCACTGGGAACACAACATTGAACAAAACAAGCAAAAATCTCTTTTCCCTTGGAGTTTACATTCTAATAGGGAATGATAGAAAACAAATGAGGTAAACAAGTGATATGTATAATATGGTAGATAGTGAAAGATACTAAAGAGATAAGTAAAGTTGGTAAGGGAAATTAGGAAATGGTCAGGAAGTCTTGTAATCTGTATACCATAGCCAGGGAAGGTCTTAGTTAAATGATGACTGTGATAACAATTAATATCATAGTACTGTTCTTCAATATTTACTGCTCTTCTTCTGGTCACATGATATGATTGTATTTCCTTGCTATATTGAAAATAGAGAAGCTGATGAAATGTGAGTAGAGGTGATGGATGTTATTTCGGCATGGAAGCTTTAAAATCTAGTATTTGCTTCTTCCTGTTCTTTCATTTCTTCTGTCTCAGCAATGTTCTCATAGTAGTTGTTGTTCTGCTGTCTTGGAACCTGGAGTGAGGATAACACGGAGAAAAACAAGGCCGCCTCAAAATGGACAAGTATTATGACTTTTTTAAGGTTATGGAAGTTTTGATGTTGCTTATTACTTCAGCATAACCTAGTCCATCCTCTCTGATACAATGACAGTTGATTGAAAACCCGAAGGAAGTGGAAGAGTGAGAAGTGTGATACCTAGAGAGAAGCACTCCCAGCAAGAATAACAATGCAAAGTCCTCAAAGTGCAAGTATGTTTGGAATTTTGAATATGTTTGGAATTGTGAATGAGAAAAATCATAGCAGAAGATGCAATCCAAGACACGATGGACTTCCAGATCATATAGGGTATTATGTACCTTTGTAAGGACTTGGACTTTTTCTCTGAGAGCCATTAGAAATGTAGAATGATCTGACTTAAAGTTTTTATTCTTTTTTTAGTTTTATTTTTTTCCATAGATGTCAATAGCTTATTTACATATCATTCGTGGCGAACTTGAAAAGATCATGTACATGTTTATAGAGCTGCATGGGTACTATCCTTACACAGAGGTTATGAGACAACACATTTGTATATGTCCTTCCTGTCTTTTTTTTTAAATTAATTAATTTAATTTTTTTATGGTGACATTGCTTAACGAAATCCCATGTTTCATCTGTACACTTTAACAGTAAGGCGTATATATATTTATACTGCGGGTTCACCTCCCATAGTTAGATTTCTTTCTGTAACCACATATTTAACCCCCTTTACCCCGTTTACCTCCTACCTCCTCCTTCCTCCCCACCTTCTGGTAATCACTAGTCTATAGTCCATGTCCATGGATGGACCTTGAGATAATCATGCTAAGCAAAATAACCTAGACAAAAAAAGTTGAAAATCACATGATATCACTTATATGTGGGATATAAACCTAAAAGCAACAAATGAACAGGACAAACAAACAGAGACTCATGGACATAATTTAAATTTTTTAAAACATTCTATTTGGTTTTCAAAATAAACTGAAGTAGAGGCAAAGTAGGAGCAGGGACAATAGTAAGGAGGCTATTGCTTCAAATTCAGGTGAGAGAGGAGGGCTGCCAGAATCACGGAAATAGAAGTGGAGTGGTGAGAAATGGTTGGATTCTAGATACACATTTATTTTTTATATAGAGCCGAATGGATTGGCGGATGGATCAAATATGAGTTGGAAGAAAAAGAATGAAGTCAAAGTTGACTCAGTGGTTTGGCCTAAGTAAATGGAAGAATAGAGCCGCTATTCCCTGAAATGAAGACGACTTTAGTAAATTTGTTGGAAAAAGTACAGGATTTCAATTTCAGACAATGTTAAGTTTGGGATACCCATTAGATTCTGAGTGGAAATGTAGGGTAAAGAGGTCCATGATAGAGACATAAATTTGGGAGCCATTGGTATATGGATAGTATTTGGAATCATGAGACTCGATGATAGTACCAAAGGGAAAAGAGTAGAGAGAAAGATATGCACCTCTTCCTCAACCTTTTTGGCATGAGGAAGAGGTGCTCTTATGAGAATCTAATGCCTGATGATCTGAGATGGAGCTGAGGTGGTGATGCTAGTGCTGGGAAGTGGCTGCAAATACAGATGAAGCATCTCTTATTACCTATCGTTCACCTCCTGCTGATTGTTAAAATTTGCTAGACTTATAAATATATTAATAAGATTGAAGACAAACTTAAAAGCTTAAGAACTCATTTTCAATTTGTAACTTTAATAAAAAAAAACAACACAGTTTTAAAAACCAAACTAAGTTTCTGATTAATCTTTCTGTACACTAAAACTGCCCTTGAGGATACCCCAAAACTCTTATCAACATTGACGAGGAAACTGAGGCAGTTTTTAAGTGGCAGAGCTGGATTTTAGTCTTAAATCTGCCAGCTACAAAAACCTATGCTTTTCCTGTCATTTTTCATTGCCTTCCCCTGACAAAGAATTAGACAACAGTAACATACAATTAACATAAAACCTTGAAGAGTACATTTTTTCTCCCATGTCCTGCAATGCCACAAGGTTATAATTATATCATTACCCCACAGTGCAGACTGAGGCAGAGTAGGTGTTTAAGGATTTGGCTGAATTAGTATGACTTTAATTATAACATACTCTAAAAATGGCTTTTCTTACTAAATCTCTAATGTTGGCATGTGTGTATATGTACTTTGCCAGTTTCTCATAAAAGTAGAGTATAAATAGAGAGAAGAAATCCAATAACCTGTGGCAGATTATTTAAACTATAAGTATGTTTGTTTTATAGATAAACTGGAGTTTCCTGTCCTTAAGCTTTTTCCTTAGATTGGTTCTCTGTATTCCTAGGAATAGGGGTTGCATGGAGGGGTATTCTCCTTTAAGCATTCTAATGAAAACAAAATCCAAATCTCTAAACAGATATCATTATTCTCATTAGCAGCCAGCATTATTCACGCTCCGTTCAGAGCACTCGGCCCTATTATCAGGGACTGTACTCTGAGGGTCCACCTAATTCTTGCAAAACTGTTTCAGAGTGCTCTATCTACAGCTTCTTCAGCAGCGCCTGTCTCCCATCATCTCTGCGTCTTCTGTTAACAAGGAGGGAAGCCAGTAATAGTGTCAAGGGACACAGTTGGTGGCCTTCCCAATAACCATTAAAGTCCTTTCTCCATGTTAACAAATTGTCAGTGTTGTGCAGGTATCAGACAGGCAGCCCAGGGAAGGGCTCTAATTATTCCAGTCCTTTTTGCCAGTGATAGATGTAGAAGTGAACATGTGACCTAGTTTTAGCCAATGAGACACAAGGGTAAGACTGCACTAGTAGATAGGCGGTTTCTAGGAAAGATTTCTTCCCTGGTATAAAAGGGAATGCTCTGAGCAAAAGCTTCTCTGACTATGCTCTCCCTCCCGGTGAGATGCTGTCCTTTAAACAAGTGATGCTTGGAATTCTAGTAGCCATCTTGGAACTGTCAAAGGTAAAATTTCCTCCTACATCAACACTTGCCTAGGAGATATCAAAATCTATCAAAGTACTGTGAACTTTGAGAGACCTAGGGAATTAGATCCCTTCTGGACTGAACTCAAGACTGCTGACTGATAAATTTAGACTGATTTTAATAAATCATCGTGAGGCTAATGAATTTACTCTGCTCTATATAGAGCATTAGTTTTCAATTCTTAACTACCGTGAACCATTCTTTCTCATAGCCTGGTGTCTTTCATTTGCTCAAATGACCACAAGAGAATCACAGAGCTGATTTTCCAGCTTCCTCATCTCATGATGTTGCTGAACCAACTCTAAAGACACCGCTACTAGACTTCTTGCTAAGCACATCTTAAATATCCTATTTTATGACAGGGATTGACAAACTACAGCCATGGGCCAATAAATAAAGCTTTACTGGAACACAGCCATGCTCACTTGTTCATGTATTGTCTATGGCTGCTTTCATGCTACACTGACAGAGTTGAGTAGTTACAACGAAGACAGCATGGCCTGCAAAAACTATAGTATTTAATATCAGCCTCTTTACAGAAAAACTTTGCTAACCTCTGTTGTAAGTAATGTTAGTTGGATTTTTTGTTGTTGTTGTTACATCATATTGAAAGCTTACCAAAATGATACAGCTGCATTTTGGCTACTTCTTCCAATTCCTGGATTCTCCCAGTAAACTCCCAGTAAGATCATGGGTATTCCCATATACACTGCCTGGTGGGCCATGGACTGAATCCAATACCTACTTAATCTAAAATCGTGTACAACTGACCTCACTACTGTCCAGTCATCCCAGCTCTTTTTCAGGTCTGTCTCAATAGAAATAACACATATTTAGTCTGGAACATTCTTATAACTCTTCCCTTCCCTTTGGCTAGCTTTCATTTATCTTTTCTAGCTTAGCTTAAATGCCATTGCTTCAAGAAAAGATTCTTTGACCCACCAAATAGATCATTTCCTCATTTTATGGTTTCATGGGACTGTAAATTTCTCCATCATAGTATTTATCAAAAATTATAATAAGACAAGAATTGCATAATTAGTTTTATTCATTCCCTTCCTTTTTAGAATAAAAGCTTTCTAAGTGCAAGGGCTGTCTGTCTTGTTTATGTTCTCTATCCCTAGGGCCTAGAACATTACCTCATTTGTAAAACACAAAATAGATAAGTAATAAATGAATGAAAAATAAGTGAGTGAAATAAACAGTACAGATTGTACTTTGAACCATATAAATTCCTATGGCTTTTACTGGAGCATGTTTATCTTTCAGAAATATAGAAGCAACTCATTTGTGTTAAGCTAATGTGTTTTAATGAGTTTGAGAGTGTCCTGAAAAGTGCGCCAAGATCTGGCACCTCAGCCACACACCCCAGCCAGCATGTCCCTCAGTTTTCTAAGATGATATGTCACTTACACAGTGGTCTTACATTTATGCACATCTACCTCTGCTCACCCACAGAATGGGTTCTGCCTCTCACTAGCTATGTGCCCTTACAGGCTACCTAACTTCTGTTTTCTCACTGTAAAACGAGGCCCTGAATCATGGATTAGAGAATTCTCATTCCAAGAGAAAGGGATATGTAAGCTTCTGCCTAAACTTAGACACCATCACAGAAATAAGGAAGAAAAGAGGGAAATAACATGAGAAAGAAGATGTAGTCCTGACAGTCTTATTAATGGAATCCTCTGATTATTTACCTGAAACCATTTTAACTTAAAGACTACATTAGCTTTCTTTCCATCAATCTTATTTACATGTTCTGTTTAAGAGTCTCTGGAGGAAAAGCTTGAGACCACTCACTGGTTGCTCCTACCCATTCAGCTGCCTGAGCAGTGGGAACTTCAGATAAGTCTTTAATGACAGCTGAGGGCTCCAGTCTATAGCAAGGAACTGCTGGAGGGGCACTTTCAGACCACTCAGTGACCTCTCTCTGGTGGAGTAACAGTAAACTGGAACAGTTCATTCACCCCGAAATTCCTCCTTGATCACAGCCTTTTCAGTGCCCCTCCCCCTTCCCTTTTAATAGCTTCAAGATCCCTGTAGAGGTAGAGCTCAGGCATGACTTCCCATGGGTGTTAAACGAGGGACGGTACTATGCATGCACACAACTTCCAGGGCCAGCGTCTACCACATCAGACCCACTGAACGAGCTCCTTTGCTGAGTGGGATGGCAACGTCCGCATAGCACAAAAGAGAGTCTGTGTTACACAGGGTGCTGGTAGGCAGGTTAACAGAAGACACCTGTGTGGTCATTCCTGGGATCAATAACCACTAGAAGACGGGGCTCCTAGAAGGCTTTCTGGGTCTGGTTAGTGCAGGTTCTGGGAGTGAAGTGTCCAGCAATAGGAGTGGCTCCGGTGGCAGCAGCAAACTTCAGCACAGCTCACTGGCCAGTATTCCTGGAGGATATGACACTGATATCAGCCAGATTTTCAGTGGTAACAATGGCACAAGCCACCAGCAGAAGCTTCTCCTAGGTCACCTTCAGGTTTATGCTCTAGATGCTGTCACTTTTCCTTTTGTAGATGTGCTGTTCCATTCATTTGGAAGTCAAGATTGGCGTCACCTAAGTGGGTTCCTGCTGCAAGGAATTTGAAGACATCCTCCTTCATTTGTAGGACACTCAGGGCTCTGGACATTACAAAGGGTTCATTTAAGTTATGGCAGGAACCCAGAATGATGCCACATGAACCCCTCTCTAGGTAAGTGCAGAAAGCCTATATTATCTTTTTTTTTTTTAGGCCTACAGCACCTGGTCTTCCTAGGCGGTTTCCCATCCAAGTACCAACCAGGCCTGACCCTGCTTAGCTTCCGAGATCAGACGGGATTGGGCCTGTTCAGGGTGGCAGCCTACATTATCTTTTGTTAACAAGTCTGAAGTTTTCCTCCTCCATTATCAAGAATGGGATCTTGAGAGCAAAATATCACTTTCAGTTACAATCACAAGTTCTATTGAGTGTAAACCAAAGTTTCAATGTCAATTTACTCCCAATCTAAAACGTCTGCTCTTCTCAATAATCTCAGTTTGCAACCCTCAACATAGACCTGAGTCATGGTCAGGAACCTATAATGGGGAGTGGGAGCTGGGTGTTTGGGCCTATTCTCCCTCTGCTGGCTTTCCAGAATTGGGATGGAAGGGAGGGAAAG
>NW_006441955.1:12131474-12133231 GCF_000325575.1 Pteropus alecto
TTTCTTAGCTGCTGCTGTTTGGTCTCCCTTGGCTAACACTGCCTGTCTCCTATTGGAGGCTTCCTTCCATAACTTGGATCTCTGGTGGATTGGATACATGGATTACTTGAAGGCACCCTGAGGACCTACACACTGCACAGCTCCCTGTCATCAGCCTGAGTGACATACACTCCAGCTGATGTGTTGCCATCAGCTTTTGCAGTTACCTTACTATCATTTTCTGCTGGGGTGACCTTCAAGGATCTTTAGATCTGATTACCTTCTAAAACATCCTCTTGGCCTGTGGAAAACTCAAGCATCCCTTCTATGCTGAATTGTGGAGTCAAACTGCTCCTCTGCCACTTTTTCTCCTTGTCCAGCTATTGCAAACTGCTCCTCTGGCGTCCCACCTTCAGGCTGCTCAGACAGGAAGTAGACACAACTCTCTGGGTTCACATGTGCCTCCCACATTCTAGGGAAAGGAGTACATGTCAAGCTCCCACAAATTTCTCACTCTACTCTGCTTGGGAGGCAGCACCTCCATGGGCCTAGTAGTGTCTATAACTCAGCATTTAGTGAAGAGTGGAAAGCCAGGAGGGGTACTTGTAGGCAGTCCCAATTTCTTGGAATTGTTTACTTAGAGCTACACTCACTTGGCCTGAGAAATAGGTAACTCATGGGAAACAGAGAAGATATGACACAGGAGTCCCTACTCAGCCAGTATCTCATTAGTATAAAGTTCCTACTGAAGCAAATTGAGTTTGAGTCTCTATTGTTTTTTGTTTTTTGTTTTTTTTTGTAATATGGTAATCATAATAGAACTTCCAAGCCCTCTTTGGTATCCTGACCATTAGAGGTGAATAAAAAGGTTTTAGGGATCTTTTACATATTTTCAGTGTGTCATTTTAGATAACTGATGAGCTCAAATTTTTTTCTCATGCAGAATGGGAAACATTTCTTTCATGTAAGGTTATTACTGCGCACAGCAAATTGAGTGAGAACCATCAAGATTTTTGTCTTGTTTTAGTTCTATATCCCAGCTAGCTATTCAAAACTCTTCTAAAAAAAAAAAAAAAAGTTTTAAGAAATTCTGAAAATAGTCTCTTCAGGTGTTTTGTTTCTAGACTCAACTGGGAATACTAGGAAACTAGCTTAATATGAAATATTCCATCTTTTGGTTGAATTCACTTGCTGTGATCAGATTCAAGTAACATTGATTAAGTACCTGAGCATTTTCTACTTACCAGCCCATGTGCTGGGTTCATTCATTTTTCATACATTATTTTCTTTAATCTAACAGCAACTCTTTCCGTAACCTGACACTATTAATTAGGTACTATTTCCTAATTCTACAGATGTGGATACAGGTTCAGAGAAGACCTGGAACATATGAAAAATAGAACCAAGAATTAAACCCAGGTCTCCTGGCTGTAAACTTGTCTTTTCTTATGTAGACTGATTGGGGCAGTGGAGTGTTACAAGACTATCTGGTCTACCTTTTACTACATTTACATATCTGCAGGTATGTACCTAGCATCTCTTCTTTAGAATATAAAGATTCCTTCACCTTTGAAGCTATAGCCTGAAGTCCAGGACAAGAAGAGTCCCATTTATCATCCTGTAAAATAAATTTAAATATGCAGACATATAATATTTTACCGAATTTGGATTGTATTGCTTTTTCTTTCTTAAAAATGTGTAGTAAAATTTCCCATGCTGCTAAATATGCTTTGAAATGTTATTTTTAATACCTGAGAAAGAAGCATCAGAAATATTTG
>NW_006441955.1:12133281-12148965 GCF_000325575.1 Pteropus alecto
GAAACCTCGTATTAAAAGATATGGAAGCGAGAAAGAACATTAAATGTTCTGGGAACTGGAAAGAGAGGGAGGAGATTTGATCTATACAATCCTGTGAAATTCATGGGTGAGCACTTATTATTATTATTGCTATTATTATTATTATTCAATTTATTTTCAAAAAAGGAAACTGAGACTTATACAGATTAAGAGATTTGTCTAAAATGAACTAGCCAGCCAGTGGCAAAGCCAGATTTCAAAGCCGAGCTATCTGGAATCCAAGAGGAAACTGAATGTAAGAAGGCAAGGAAGACATCAGGAAAACAAAGTCACGGGAGAGGAGAAAGAGTGCCCTAGAGGGAGAGAGTGGAAAGGGAAGGAAAACCTCCTGCTCTGTTTCCAAACTCAATCCCTTTTGTTCTCAGAGAGGCCTGGGAAATTAACCGCCAACTTCCCTCATCTGATGAGTGAAGTGTCATGAATGTGTGCTTTTCTTTTTTGTATAAATGTGAAGTAGTTTCCAAAATTAGCCCTGCCCAACTGTTAAAATCCCCAAGTTCCCAAACTCTCTCAACAGGAAACAGCCGTGGACATCCAGATGTTTCTCCTCACAGTGTTTGTCTGTGCAATGTTTACATTTATCTTTTTCTTGTTGAATCATGACTTTATGAAATGCTTTATTATGGCAATTGGTCATCTGCACAAAAGTACTGCGAAGGGGAACTGAGGGATGTATGGGTACAAGGTGACACATGGCTCCTTGGCCAATGATCCATCTCAGAAAACCATTTTTGAGAGCCACACTTCCAGCAAACGCTCAGAGTTAAGAAATTCACCAAATATATGACTCCGTTGAGACTGTCCCTTTTCCGTATGAAGAGAACTAGCATAAGAAACAAACTTCAATGAATCCACCCTTTGGAGATTAAGAAGGAAAATGATCTGTCTGCAAATTATGGAATATACCAAGGCTATGAATAACAAAAGAACATCTTCCTGCAGGAAGAGAGCTGAACAGAAGCCAGAGATGTCGAATAATAAATAGGCTATCACTTTGGGTATCATTAGTTATCCCTTCCCTTGTGCCTGGAACTGGGCTATAAGAGGTAAGCATTTTGCATACATTTCTCAGCTACTACCCACAGTAGTCCTAAGAAAAAGGCACTATTTTCATGTCCTGTTTGTAGATAAGAAAACTGAAACTCAAGAGAGGTTAAATGACCTTCAAGTTTACACACCTAGTAAGTAGCTGAGTTGGGAATCCAACCTAGGTGTACCTCAGTTCAAAGAGACTATGCATGTAACTAACCATTATATTCTGAATGTAATGTTACATAATCCTGTTCTTAAAAAAAAAAAAAAAGGAAAAAGAAAGTAAGCAAGAAAAAAAAAGACGGTTGACCCACTGTGTTGATTCTCCAAGGAGATGGGATTTTGCCTCAGTTTCTAACAACTATCCTTTTTTTCCTCTCTATTTAATGGGACTCATTCTCCACCCTCTGCTATAGCAGCCATTTTGCTTAGGCAGTGAGGTCACTTTTGACCACTTTTCTTATTTCCTTTTGGGCTGCCATTGTTTCACTTTCTTTGAACCTCAAAGAAAGATATAAAAGGCAAACAGCACATACCTGGCAGGTCACAGTGATTAGCAGTGGAATAAAAAAAAAAAAAACAGCTGCAGGATTGCATCATGGAAGCCATTCTCCTGCCAGGTAACTGGTGACCAAAGAGATAACTTATCAGACGTTCGACTGAAAACCACATTTGATGAATTAGTCTTTATTCCTCCTCTTTAATTGGAGGAGGAAAAACTCCATTATTAAAGAGAGGAAAGGAAGAAAAAAATGAAGATAAATATAACCCACTTTATGGGATCTGCTATGTCTCGTTAGCAATTTTATGGTTTTGGTGAAGAGTTAACACTTAGTACAGAAAAGGCATTTTCTCTTTCTATTTTTTTTAACTGAATGTGTAATTGGTTTGTCCCCTTTGGCTTAGCTAGAGAAAAGCCTCTATCTGACATGTACATACTGTATGTAAGAATGGGCATAAACAAAAGTCAAACATCTGCTCACCAGACCTGCCCCTCAGTCTTCTTCTTAAGCACCAAGGGAAGCATCTCAAGTTAGACTCCAGTTTGAGTTTGCTGGAATGCTAGGTTCTCTGTAGCGTTTTTGCCTCTCACCTTTCCTGGGAGTTTATAGGGGGCTTTGAAGTTCTTCTGAACAAACGAGGTCTCTGTATTTCACTTATTGCTGAGCCAACCCTGGGGCCTTGGTTCCATCAGCTCCTTATTAAGTGTTTAGTAATTTCAGTTTCCACCTTTTGGTCTTGCTCACTTTGCAAACATCTGGAGAGAATTAGCTCCCAGGCCTCTGTAACATACCCATTTTGTGGTTCTAGGGAGAGTTGTGTGCTAGGGGATGTTGTTGCCCTTAATGAGCTTTCCTTATGGTTCTTAACTGTAAAAGGTACCCTCGTTAATATTAACAGACAAAGAGAAAGCAAGGTCACTCCGCCTCTATTTAGCTCTTGCCTACTTGACTGTGAGTGAGGCCTTCATACTGAGAAGGAAAGAATAAATATCATGAAAATGGGAACAAGGTACAAGATAAAAGGATATATAATAATAATAATTATAACAACAATAATGTCCGGGTACTTGAAATCTCTGTATGTCTATACCTCTGCGATTCAATGTAAGTGCTACCTTAGCTACATGTGGCTTTTGAGCACTTGACATGTGGATAGTACATATTAAGATTTACTGTTCATGTAAAACACACACTAGATTTGGAAGACTTAGTATAAAAAATTTAAAGTATCTCATTAATAATTTGATATCGATAATATGTTGAAATGATAATAATTTGGAGAGAAAAGGTTAAAATTAGTTTTATCTTTTTATTTTTTTAATGTGGTTATTAGAAAATTTTAAATTCTATAAGTGGCTCATCTTTGTGATTTACATCAGGTTTCTATTGCACAGCGGTACACTAAAGGACCAGACAAATTATTTAATAGGAAATAACTAGGACTTGCAAGAGTCCCATGACTGGGAATGCACGTGACAATCAAAGCAAATAAGAGCAGTATCAAAAGAGGTATTAAGAAAATGTCATTCTGAACTTGAACAAACTGGAAAAGGTGGTTGTCAGAAACTATTGATTGGTAAGTTATTTCTCAGGACAAAGTTCTAGAATCAATTATTAAATCAACATTTAGAAGCAAATTAGGAAACAAGTAGATGATTATAAAAAAACTGGCTGAGTCCACTGAAAACAAGGCATACTACATTAAAGTCACTTCCATTTTTGATTAAGTGACTGGACTGAAAAATCTAGGGAATTATATAAACATGCCTGATCTCAGCAAACTATTGGACAAGACTTCTCAGAGCATCCTTGGAATCAAATTTCAGAAAGTTGTTTTGGGTAACAATAATTAGGTAAAACTGTAACTGGTGGAATATTTTTATTTAGTATTGAAAATCTATTTATAAGATAGCCTATAGGATAGGTTACAAAACTAAAAAATTAATTAAGTGAATATGATGGTTACCAAAAACAGTGCTCAAAAGATAATGCATCAATAATGAGAATATGACATACAATCACCATAACTATGAAGTGCTGAGTTCATAAAATGAATTGTGCAGGTAGAGCACTAAGATGATCCAGCTTGAAAATGATGCCCATAAAAAGAAATAATTTTTTTTAAAGTACACACAAACTAAATGTGTACTATGCTTGTGGAAAAATATCATAGAAAGTAGTAGTCTCACTTTATTGTACCAAACTGGCCAGATGCAGAATATTTTGTTCTGTTCTGTATAACCACAATGGTGAGGTGGTCTTAACAGCTGGGAAATGAAGACCCCACTGCCTGACAAGGAAGAACTCTGAGTGAGTGACATGATATCTAGTCTTAATGCTATCACTTGGAGAGTGCGTAGACATTCTGCTTGGCTACAAAAACACAGACAGATCCAAGAAGTTACAGAAAAGGTAGGAACCGATCATTATGAAGGAGAATTTTTGAATAATCTTGGCGCTCCCCATGGGAAAGATCTCCTGGAAGGTAATAAATGAGCCCCCTATCCTTATGGGCATTCTGTAGAGGCCAGATGGGCATTATCAGGAATGTTAAAGACACTTCCATATTGGAAGGGAGGCAAAACTAAATGAGATCTTTAAATTTCCAATTCTAAGGCTAGAAATCCTGTTATCATTGCAGGGAATCTTAAGATACTCCTTGGGCTTCTGCTTTGGCAAAATCAAGCTATCATCTGGAAGCTTTTTGCAAATGATGCACCAGAAATTAGACTATCAAGAAACCTAGACACAACTAGCTCTGTGTGTGTGTTTGGGGGTAGGAAGGGAGCGAAGCCCTGATTTGTAGTATTCGACAATTTCTGTGGTGTAAATACTCCTACTATAGCAAAATTTAAGCTATCCACAGTTTAATAACTGGTTCACAAATTTCCTGAAAATTTAACACGACTCTCACAAGCCATTATCAGCTGGCTCCAGTACACCACTGCTAGCACATCACTTAGCAATCAGAATATGGTGTAAACAAAACAATCAATCAAATTATTTTTTTAATGTTTGTTGCGGGTCGCACACTCTGAAAGGTGTTAATATGTGACATGGTCTTTTCCCTCAAAGAACTTTAACCGACTAGTAGGGGAGGGGAAAGGGTTAAGGGGACACAGATTAACACAGGAAAAAAAAAACCAACCATAGTATTTTAGGACATGGGCATTTAGAACAGTGCTGACCATATAGGTCTGTGCTAGCAGATTGGAAAGCAGTGAAGGGACAAGAGCTAATGTTTATTGAGCACTGAAATGTTCCACGTTCTGTGTGAGCCACCACTTCTTATATAACAGGAAACATAATTATCACCCCGTAAGGTAACTCTTGTGCCATCGTACGGATTAGGAACCCCAGGCAACGCCACCAGTAGTAGCACAAGTCCATCTGAATCTACACACCAAATACATCCCACGATTCCCTCCTCTGCATTGTCCGGGAAGAAGGAGGTAAGACTGAAGCTTAGCAGGAAGGACAGAGAGAATTTAAAAGCCTCTTTCAAAACTAGAGGTCTGCAAAGCGGAGGAATAGCCCCACCTGACGCGAGGCAGCCCTGCTGCAGCTGACGCGGACAGCTTCTCTGCGGAGGTATCGCTCCTGAGTCAAGGCTGACTGCAGAAGCCAGGCAAAGATGGCTATGAGGAGGTCCTACCGAAGCCCCGGCCACTGCGCTGAAATGCTTCTCCCTGCTCTCAAACAGACTCGTATGAGGGAGTTGAGTTTTTATTCAAAGTTCCAGCAGTGTGAGTTAGGGAAGTAAACAGCTCTCTATGCCTCGATTTCCTCTAATACAAAATGACAAGAAATACTATAGAATTCATACTTTGTTGAGATTAAATGTGTTAATTAAAAAACATCTAGCACAATGCCAAGCAGAGTAAGCATTCAATAAATATTAAGTTACTTTCCTTCTATGTAGGTGCATGGTCGTCTCCCTAGCTGGACTGTCATATGTATTTTTGTGTCCCCAGCAACTAACTCAGTTCCTGGCAAAAAAGAAAAACAACAACAACAGCAACAACAACAAACAAATTTAAAAAAAAGAGAGAGAGATAAACCTTGTTCAGTTACAACGCTGATTCATTGTTCTGGGCCCAGAAATGCTTTTTACATTAAATAAAACAAATGTATATGCACCTGTAAAAATCCTTTCCAGTGTCCAAATGTCACTGTACGCTTTTCTCAGAGCTGATCATTCCACGGAGATGAGAGAGTGTCCGCTCTCTAACAAGGCATCGTGACTGTCCAACCTCCTTGGGCTGAAAGCTGCCTCTATCTGTTCATTTACTTCAACAAGGTGTCATCCTTCTGCCATGATCTTCACTTCTGGTGATCTGTTAGTCCCATTACACTAACAGGTCAGAGTGCTGGGGTTGCCACTAAGGGTCCAAGGAAGGGTGTCGGCTGGATGCCAGAGATCAAGTATTACGGCAGCTCAAGGCTAGTTCAGTCAAGAAAACAAGTGGTGGAGCTGTTGGGGAGGCCCTCTATTTTTTAGGAAAGGCTTCGTGCGTGACCATCACCGCAGAATGAAAGGATTGACCAGTAATTGCATGAATGGGAGCTGGAAGGAACTGCAAGCTGAGGCTTGTCATGACTTCAGGCGATCTGAAGAAGACAGAAAAGTGGCTGGCAAAATACAAAGCTCCACAGGATCAAGCACAGGCACCCAACCATGCTAATTCCCCCTTTCCGTTAATTCATCTCCCTCACTCAGGGCAGCTTACCAGGGTGTGCCTACAGGCGCTCCCTACATGTGTGCTGCAGCAACCAACTATGAAATCCACCTATGTATTTTCTGTGGGAGCTGGCTCTGATTTTAGCAGACAGAACGAGCTGTCGTCTGGTTTTTATTAAATTCCATAAGTGAGTAATTCATACCCCAAAATGTTACAGACTCACTATTTACATAGTAAGACTCTGATTGAAAACTGTTTTGTCCTTTTCTGCTTTTCTCTATTTTGCAAATTTTCTTTAATGAGCATGGAGTACTTTTATATTTTAAAAAAGTAAACATTTTTTAAAAGAATAAGAGTTTCATTTCAGAAACTGAATAGGCACAGAAACTTCTATGGCTAAAGGCTTTGAGAACCATATTCCTACAGTTCTGTTGATCAGAAAGTCGTCTTATTGGAACATTTTCCTCTGCTTTCTGTGAATTTGAGCCAGCTTTGTTCTGAGACTGCCAGTTGAAGAATACATACATAGTATATATGTATTATAATTAGAGGGGTGAATAATTGATTGAATTCCCTTGGTTAAGCGTTTGGAAAATAATGGCTTTTCAAAAGCTGGGCTTTCTCAGCACAGAATAATGAGATATATGACAGCTCTTTGTCTAATTATTTATTGAGTATCGGCAGTGCATCAGGCACGGTGCTAGGCACTGAAAATACAAAGATCATTCGTGTCTTCACTCTAATTAGGAAGATAGATGTGAAAACAATATTGCAGTCCCGGGGGGTGAGTTATGTACAAAAGGCTGTGGGTGAGTGGTCAGGACAGGTTTCACAGAGGCCAGTACATTTCAACAGTCTTTATTTATTCTTATTTATTTATTTTTTAACAGTCTTTTACTTTAGAGTGGGCATTTGCTAAGCAGAACACAAAGGGTTGGGTAGTAAAGGAGTGAGTAGAGGTAAGAAGAATCTGGACAGGGACGCATAATCAGGACCGCAGGACCTAAACCTATAATGTTCTCAAGGACAACAGTTCGTATCTCAAATAAGTAGCTAGGCTACTGGGCCACTATGAACCCCAACTCCATCAAACATCTATTAGCCCTGCCATGTACCCAGCATGAGTATGGTGGATGATACAAGAAAACAACATGATATCACCATCTAAAAGCTCTCGATGACCAGAGAGTTGTCTCACTGTGTTATTTCCTGTCCTTTCAACGAAATTGTAAACTTTAAACTCCGAAGTCGTCCATTGCACAATGAGGATTAGCATAGTAAATACTTATGTTTTGTGTAACCTGCTGGAGATGCTGAGATGGCCTTTCCTGAAAGAAGTTAAAATCTGGGTACTATCCTCCTACCCAGGTAGGCGGGAAAGAGAAGCGGGTAGTGCTCCAACATTGCTTGCTGTGTCTTCAGTGGCCTCCCAGTCCCAGAAATAAAAATACTTGTAAGGCAATTTTAATCTTTATTGAGCTCACTTGAAGCATATCGAAGAGAATCCCAAATGTACAGCAAAACATCTTAAAATTGCCTCCCCCCCATATATGTATATCACACATTTATGCCTCTCTCCTCCTAATTTCTTTCCTTCTTCTCCCTGTGTTCCTCCAAACTCTCTTAAACCCAACGAAAGCATTTGTCTTTTCACCCCCAGTTCCCATCCCCTTTCTGGAATAATTCTTCCTGTGGCTGGTAGCTCCTTCTCCTCTTTCTAAAGTAAATCAGTTTCTTCTTTCTGGCCCACTTCTCCAGTCAACACCCCAGTATTTTTATGTTTGTGGCAGAAGTTTAATAGGCAGAATGACAGAGGCTAGAATACCCCGGAGAATGATTTGTTTTCCTTGTCAACTGAACTGCAAGCATTTTTAACCCCTACTGGCAAAATTTCTTTCGGGTAGCTCCCATATTTTAGGCCTTGCTCACCCTAAAACCATTAAGGCTTCTCATGTCTGAGAAGTGTGATGCAAAATGATCCTTATAAGCCTATTTTCCCTTAACTTACTTCTTTCCCTTTTATTCATAGCAAGTTTGAATCTCTGTTCCTTTACTCATTCAAGATGGTTCACTACAAGATACTATTCATTTAATGCCTGTCTTCCCTACGTTCCCCAATTAGCACTGTCCTTGGAAAATGGAATGTACTCATTTCTTATTGTATTTAGTATTTGTTGAAGTAAGTTGAATGTGAGCATAAACTTCTCAAAGGATCTTTTAGACCCTTGAACCAAGTGTCACTGAAGTCATGAAACCTGGAGCATACACAATGCACCACATGAGTAGGTGACTAGAAAGCAATCTGCCCCCTCTCCCACCATAGAATCTCCTCCAATGCCTACACTGCAAACCAAGAATCTTTGAGTACAGAAAAAAATTGTTTCTTTTTCCTTTTCTTCGGGGGAAGTGACCAGCTGTAAAGTTTTCACACCCAACTCTTGACTCTGAGCCCTTTCTGGCATTTGAAGAGTTAATCTGCTGCCACCTAGTGGCTCTCAGTCCACCCACGGGACCCCCAGCTCACAAGACAGAGATAAGTGAAGGTGACTGGGTAGGGTTGCCTTGGCGAAGGGGTCCGGTTCTGGAGTGGCTTTGCCTTTGTCTTTTCACCCCTGAGTACAAGCTAGAAGGGTTGGTTTTTTGAAAGCATGTTCTCTCTCTCTCTCTCTCTCTCTCTCGGGCCTGTTTCCTGTAGACCTGAGGCAAAGCAGTAGTACAAGCTAGGATTTCTTGCAAGTTTTTCGCTGTGGGGTGCCGCAACAGCTGTGACCCTGGCTTGATTTTGATGTAGACTTCAAGGGCACCGTCCCCAGCGGGGGGAACATTTTTACCTCAGGAGCCTATTCACATTGGTAACCTTGGCAGGGAAAGTTCCAGAAGCTTTGATTACACAAATACCTCTGCTAGGTACAGGCCCCTTCTTGGCAACCTGGGGAGAGAGAATGTGCACGTGGTCTGATTAAACCAAACGACCCGTTTCCTTTGCTGGGGCTTGGGAGCTGGGGGTCTTCAGCTTAGAAATGATTTTTTCCTTGGCTGCGTTGCCTGGAAACTTGGAGGGTTTAATTAGGACTGGGGAGGTTTTTGGCTTCTGCAGCTGCCTCTGCTCTCCCCCAGGGTTACAGAGAGAGAGAGGGAGAGAGGGAGGGAGGGGGACAGAGAGACAGAGAGACAGAGAGACAGAGAGACAGAGAGACAGAGAGACAGAGAGACAGAGAAAGACCCTTGCAGTGCAGGCCAAAGCTGTCTGGAGAAGTGAATTGTGGACCATGGCAGATGTGACTCTTTTTATTTCAATTGATTTCAGTTAATAACTTTTAACCTTCTGAACCACAGAGAGGCTGTGCGTGGTTTATGTATCATGTACTGGAACCTAGACAACAGGGTGGAAGTAGTAGCTATTACCTTATTGCCTACATCCATCCAGGGCCAATCTTTGGAAAATTTTCTAAATGTTCTCAAGCAAGTCCAAGAAGGACTGCCTGGGTCAGTGTCTTGCTGACTCTGTGAGTTCCAAGAGAGAAATAAGACAGAGCCTGGCCTGCCCAATCACTTATCTTAAATTATTACGGAAATACTTATAGCAAACAAATTTAAATACAATATTTTGAATTTTTTTTATTAATCTCAGTATCTTTTATTAATCTAGACATTACCAATTAGTCGTTCTCCCATTTGGAGATTTTGAAGGATGAAGGAAGAATTTCCTGTTTTTCTTTGTTTTGCGTATATGTTTGTATTTATTTTTCAACTATAAATGTAATCCATAAATATGTTCCGGTTATAAAAGAATTAAAGACAGAAGTATAAACCACTTCTGCTCCAAGTCAGATTTTCCAGTTGGGGTCAAGGTAGATCTAGGCACATTTTGTTCGGCCTTATCCTCTCTCCCCTTCCTCCACTTTCCTTTCCTCCCTTCCTTCAGAGAAAGATTCAGAGACGTGGTCCGTGCACAGAAATGAGCCGTCATATACTATGTGTATTAATTTTCTAGAGCTGCCTTAATAAAGTACCAAAGATTGGATGGCTTGGACAAAAATTTTTTAAAAAATGCGTTGTCTCACAGTTTTGGAGGCTAGAAATCTAAGATCAAGCTGACAGTGGGGTTGGTTCCTTCTGAGGGCTGTGAAAGAAACTCGGTTCCATGCCTCACCTCTAGCTTCTGATAGTTCTCTATTGATCTTTGGTGTTCTTCGGCTTGTAGATGCCTCCTCACCCTGATCTCCACCTGGAGCTGACTAGTGCAGGCTTAGTATGCGGCTTTATTGTCAGCTAGGTCAGTCACCGGCCTTTTCACAGCATTTCAGCTTCCAAGGTTCCGCTGTTTTCTCCTTTTCCATTCTTTTCATTTTTGAATTAGTGGGTTTCGGGAAGAAAGAGAGCTAAATATATAAGTCCAATATGCCAGCTTTAACTCTAAAGCTGTTCTTGTCTTTTAACCAACATGGTCTGGAGATGTTTTGGAACCCCAAAAGAGTGATCCTATTCCTGGGTTGTCTGGAAGTTATAGGTGAGTTTATAGAGAAGGGGAGACCTTCAATATGCTCTACATAATCCATAAACATTGCACACTCACGTACACACACAAATGCACACTCATACAAACTGTCCACTCTGCATAATCTACAGCCAACCTGGGCTGAATATTTAGATTCACCAGCTCCAGATTCCTATTTTGCTCTCTGTATCATTTTCGTACATTCCCCAGTTATTTTTTTTTCCTCTCCAATTTATTCTTGACAGTAGAACTGAAGCGTTCCTTCTAAAAATGCAAATCCAATTATTGTATGTTATTTCCCTGCTTCAAAATGTTCAACACCTTCTTTTTGACCTTAGCATAAAATCCAAAACTCTACCTTTATCCGGTGAGGCCTCCACCACTTTAGTCTGGGCCCTGATTACCTGTCCAGTCTCATATGAGTCTCCCCTCCCCAGCTAAGCTTTGGCTTCCTTGGCCATATCTCAGTTCCATTAGGCCTTTGGACATGCTCTATTCTCTACCTCAGCTTTCCATAGGGTTCTATTGAAAATATTCATTTCCCAGGGGGACCTTCTCTGACTACCCTTCAGCCCCATCCCATATACACTAAGTTGAATCCTGCATTACACACCCCCGTGACACCCTGTACTTTCGCTTTGTTAACACTTGACTACATGTCTGGGCTAGACTGGAAGCATCGTGAGTGCAGGATCATTTTCCGTCTTGTTCACGTCATAACCCTGGTACCTAGAAACAGGTATGGCACATAGCAGGTGCTGAATGAATTGCACTTTTCATCTTAGCTTTTTCCAATCTTTGCTCCTGCCCTCACATTAGTGTACTCTCCATTCTAAATCTACTGTTCTAATAGGGGAGAATATTAGCTAAATATTGAAAATGTTTGGCTTAGAAAGATACTTATAACTTCCTTTCTGGAAAACTGGGCTTGATGCCTGTCTTATTCTCTCTCTTATGGAAAGCAGTCCTAGATGTCTTCAGGATACCGGAGCCGGTGACCAGGCATCTCTCAGCTTATCCTGCTGGCCCTACAAGCAGAAGATCCCCAAGACTATAAAGAGAAATGGAAAGACTTAATTTTCGTTTTTCATAGGCAATTGGGGTAGTTGGTTATAGTGATAAAGTTAGCAGGTCATATGAGGGTTCTCATAAAAGAAACTGAACAGAGGTCCCCATTACAGAATTATAGTTACAGTAAGACATGTAAAGGTTGCCTCAGATTTCTTTTCATTGCTTTTATTACATGAGAAAAAAAATTCTCCCACTGTATGCAGTAATTGAAAGTTTGAAAATGAAACTATTTGTTTCCTCATCTGTAAAATGAGGAGGTTGAACTAAGTGCCCTCTAAGGTGGCTCTAAAATGCTATGACCTTATTCTATGCTTCTTTATACGAGTTGTTCACAAGAACTTCTAGGTTTCTGAAAATATATTGCTCTTGAGGAAATCAAAGTTTTATTGCAGTGTTTTTTAAAAATATAAACACCTTTATGAACTTGGCAACGAATCATGTGAAGAATAGCGTGAATTTGCGATCTGCCAACAATGGTACCATTCGAAAGAGTTCCATAGCCAGCATTTTAGGGCTCAGCATAGAACTACATGAGGGCTAGAAGGACTGAAATCTTCTGCAGCAACTTTGGAATTTTGTATCTTTGCACATGATCAAAAATGAAATAATACCTGCCTCGATGCAAGAATTGCATATTCCAGACTTTTAAACCAACCAACCAACAAACAAACAAACAAATAAATTTGTGTGATGATTTGTATTATTATTCAGTAAATATTTATTCCCCTCCACAGCCCATCATAGGTCTTCACCTCCCTCCCCTATCGATGTGGGATTTAATTGTGCAATTTGCTTTGGCCAATTAAATGTCTGAGGGCACAACACGTATCTTAAATGCACTTTCTCAGTTTAGTTTTAATTTTGTGCACTGGTGACCTGCCATAAGATGCCCTGGGTAGCATTTTCCTTTTAGCCTGGACTCCAGAATAAACAAGCACAGGGCAAATATAAACTGAATGCACAGACCCTCCCAGCTGAGCTCAGCCAAACAGCCAGATCGCAGTTAACCTGAAGACCTTTGAGCATGAAAATAAATGTTTGCTTCAAGCTACTGAGTTTTAAGGTAGTTGTTACACAGCGTTATTGTGAAAAAGCTAATACGTGATGCAATGTGAGTTCTCACGAGATATTGTAGGATGACAGCTAAGAGTATGGTTTCTAAAATTTGGTGCATCGTGTTTTGAATCTCACTTCTGTTATTTACTAGATATGAAATATTCTGCAATTTACTTAGCCTGTCTGAGACTCAATTTCCTCATCTGCAAAATGGAGATGATCATGTTGCCAACCTCATAGCACTATTGTGTGAACCAGATGAGATAACACATACAAGCAGCTAAGACAGTATGTGGTATGTAATGAGGATCCAATAAATGTGTACTGTTATTAACAATAATAATAATTGTAATTTCAATAAAATGACTCTTACTGTCCTGTTAATTTCCATTATAAAACTAGATGTATTTTTTCCTATGAAATTGAATATAAAGTCTTATTTAGAAATATTTGGTAAAGAAGGATGAAGCAGATAAATATCCTACCACATGGCTGATAAGTTCAATATGATACTAAAAGTTCCTTATGTATGGGATGTATATTTTCTTCCAAACAAGCCTATCTGTGTGTATGTGCGTATAAAACAGTTTTGAGTTACTGTGCGACTATTTCCCAAAGCTGAGCTCCTTTTACAGTCAGAGTTTACATTTCCATATCCCAGAGTCTAGGATATGAAGTGCGGTGTCAAATATTAACAGTCTAGATCTGACTCTATATTTTCAGTGTCCAGAATCATTCCTTAGAGTTCACATCTAAAAGTGTTGTCATACTTTGCCATTATGTATTTAACAAACATTTATTAAGTATAAGGTATTGCATTAGGTACTGGAGGTAGAAAAATAAATAAGGCATGGTCCTGCACTCATGGCAGTCATAGTTTAGCTATAGATTGGCAAATATGTTTCACTCTGGTATCAACTCTGATGGATTTAGAGGGACTGCCCAGAGCAATGATTACAAATAACTAGACAGCATTTAATCTTAGTGAGGAACAGAACCATAGACATGGCAAGAAGAAATGGTTTTGAATATTTGCTAACCCAGTTACAGTTTAGACAGACACACATACAACAAAATATAATTTAATGTGATAAGTGCTATTTGTGAGATAAGAATAAAGTAGCATCCAACACAGAGCAAGGGGTAATTAATTTTGCTAAGAGGGAAGTGAAGTAAGGAAAGGCTTAATTGAAGAGGTGAAATTGCAGCTGGGCCTTAATGAATGACTAGGAATTTAGTAGGTGATGAAGAGGAGAAAGAAGGTTTCAGGCCAAGAATATATCATGAGCAAATGTATAGAGGTGTATAAGTATGTGGGGCATTGAGGGAACTGTCCCATTTGGTTAGAACATGGGGTATGAGAATGTTACTGGTAGGAATGAGTCATAATAGTTTGTTGGGACCAGATTGTACTGGGCTCACTGAAGGCTTTTAAGTTAGAGAATAAAATGGCCAAATACTTGCTTTAAAAAAATTACTCAAGAAGAATTAGGTTGGAGATAGAGAAAATGAGAAAGGCAGGAGGACAGAGAGAAGGCTATTGTAACTGTGCAGGAAAGGGACATGGGGCATCTAAACTGGAGTCCCATGGGACGAGAGCAGAGAGAAAAAGGAAACAGCATCATCACATAGCACAAGGATGTTCTTCTCTTAAAAATGACCTACCAATATGGGTTCAATCAATATAAAGCAAATTCAGTTGTCTAACATTTCCATTGTTCACAATCTAATATTACTGTTTGGATATGTATATACATCATTAATTTACACATATAAATGGGACCTCCAGGAATAATTTCAGATTTTTCACTTTATTTATCCTCATGACAATCCTATAAACTGTATTCCCATTTTACAGAGGAGAAAATCGAGGCTCTGTAATTTAAAATGCCCAAGATCAGTGATCTTAGACTACCTATCTAGGTGTCAAAGATGATATTTGAACCCAGGGCAACTGGACTCCAGAGTCCATGCTCTTGATCACTATTGTATACCACATAAAAAATTAATTCCCCAATGTTGTTGTCCATTTCTACTGTATGTTAAATATCTTACACCATTGGAAATAGCCCTGATGATCTCAAAAGTCCTTACCATTCCTACAGCGTTCTTGTGCCTGCCTTACAGGATTCATCTGAAGGAAAAATAAAATAGCAGTTAGTACTCACATAAAGGTATGGTAATAAAACACATTCAATTGCCACAACTGGTTTAGCAATCACTTGGCCTCTTCTGAAACAACCTCCTAAATATGCAAGGGGAGTGTTTATCATTCCGGCTCCTACTGTGCCTGACACTTCAGTGAGAGAATAGGCGTTACAGTTTTTACTTTTTCAAAACTGCTGCATTTGAAACCTTGCAGGATATTGAAAACTTGTTTTAGAGGTCCTGAGGCACTTTTAAACTGAGTTGCTCAATGATTTACCCCTCCCTTCTTTTCATCTTGCCCACGGAACCCCCAGTGGTGATTTTTAAACATGTTAAGGTACTTAATAGAAGCATTTGGAGTTTGGACACTGCATGGTTGACTCTGAGGCAAAGTATTTTGAACAATGGCTGGATATGCTGTTTTTCTGGAGCTAAAGATCGCAAATAGATTTTTGCATCCTATTTCTTCCGGGGGAAGACTGTAGAGTGAACGGAAACACAAACTTGCTTTTGCCACTTCAGTGGCACCATCAGTGTTCTTGTAGCTATCATTTTAGCTTCCAGAGCAGCAAAGGTTGAACCTTGCAACAGTACAATCCCAGCTGCCTTCCAGCTCTAACCATCAAGAGACAAGTCTCCAGAGAGCACGGGCTCC
>NW_006441955.1:12149138-12193012 GCF_000325575.1 Pteropus alecto
ACTGCATGCACTGCCCTCCAAAATAAACGTTTCTCTTATGGTTTCACACTATGCGTGATTCCTTATATTAACACAGGAGCTGACAGATTGGTTGAGAAGCTGCAACTAATATTTTTGAGGTCATAAGGGATGATTGTGCTAGTTATAATTCCAGAGCCGATCTTTTTCGAAGATTATGATGGATGACTCACTATGGTGGTCAGCGCCTCCTGTATATTTTAGGTGGAATGCTTTCTTTTGACACATACTTTACAGAGACATATGTGTATCCTATTTTAATTAATGGAAGAAATGATTCATTCACAAGTGAAAGATTTAATTAAAGAAAGGGTCAGTATGGGTCAGCCACAAATTGTAAAATACCTCTGATGTTTATTATACTCTCCGCCATCCCTGCATGCTGTCTAGAGTAGTACATGGCACTAAAGGCAGGCCCTGGAAAGAAATTAAATGAAGTTTAATTCATTGATTCATTCAGCAAATATTAATTGAGCTCCTACCGCGTTCTAGGCACTGTGGTAGGCTCTGGAGACACAATGGTGAACCAACAGACGCGGTTTTTTTGCCCTTATGGTAGCTACGATGCAGTCAGGGCAACAGAAATAAATGAGGAACAAATAGAACACCATTATTATAAATTATAACATGTTTTATGAAGGAAAAAATTGTAGGCTGTTCTCCTTACAGTATTCTGAAATTGTTTTTAAAGATCTTAATACTCATCTTATTAGCACCGTATTTGGAATGTATATCTGGAGACAGTCTGATCCAAGTCTGGTAGATAAAGTGTCTTATTTCTAGAGGTAGCAGTTATATGTATTGACTTACCCAAATTTTGTCTGCATGTTAGCTCCTTCCTCTGAGGAGGTAAACCTGGCACTTTAGAATCAGACAAAACTGGATTCAAATCCTGGCTTTGAATCTTTAATCACCTTCTGGCCTATGGTATTAGTATTTTGCTTCTCTGACCTCAGTTTCCTCATTTACAGTGACTAGTAACAATAGTATATAAAACATTGATTCGTTGTGAAAAAATGCACAAATAGTACCTAGTGCACAGCATTAGTATTAATTAATTAGCATTAATATTCGTAATTTGTGTTCTTATTACATTATTCATAGTAGTATCATTCCCTCTCTTCAGGGACTTTCCTCATCCTACTTTTGTTCCAGTTGTTCGTGTTACTTTCTTATCCCCTCATCTGATGACAGAGGTCACAACTTTTTAAGCACAGAGCAAAATATATGGTTAGTGCTCAATAAATAAGTGGATGAAATTCTTTCTATCTCTTTTTGGAACTGGGTAGAGAGTAAGCTGATTGTAAACAAAGTCACTCGAAGACTTCCCACAACACTTGGAATAAAAATCTGTATTTCTTATCAGGACAAACAGGAGCCTGGCTTCTGCCTACCTTTCCAATCTCAACCACCACCGCTTTCCCTCCGACACTCAGCTTAAGCCGCCAGCCTTGCCTAGAATGCCCTTCCTCTGGAATAATGTATGGCTCACTCCTTCCAGTCTTCAGGTGTCGCTCAGATATCTTCTGTTCCAAGGGGTCTTCTCTGGCTGCCTTGACTATTCCTTTTCTATGTCCTTACCTTGCTTTATTTTTCCTCAAAGCATCATCACTGTCATAAACTACATGGTATGTTTCCGAGGTTACAAATTTATTATCTATCTCCCCCACTTATCACCTGTGAGATCTTGAGGACAGGAGTCTGGTCTGTTTCTCTACAGCCCTGAGTCACTATGCCACTGAATGAATCAAAGATATAAGTGTCTATAGTATAGCAGCCTCCAAAATAGAAGAAATCTTTCCCTTTCTTACTTGTAGTGCTGAATTTAATTTTCACCACCGAATGTCAAGACGAGGGACAATAAATTGTCCCAGTCATATGGATTATGAAGACACAGCCAATAGAAAGTCTCCCAAAGCCCACATTTTAATAAATTTTCTACATGCTTCACTTTCTTGCCATGATTCTGGCCCTTTTTGTAACTCCTTTGTGCTTAATAAGTAGTTTGTTAGTCCTGTTCTCAAAACCAGAAAACATTGATTCTTTAGTTTTCACATGACCTGGCTCAAAACATCAGGAAACTTGGATGTTTCATTTGGCGTCTTTCACTGACAGAATTGAAGAACTACAAACAAGAAAGGTGTCTCCTCTGGCCCGGGATGTCTTAGCGGTAGAGAGGAAAGGTGAGAACCATGTATACCGTGATACTGTCCGGAAACGATGACCGTGATCAACTCTCAGTGGACTGGAAGAAAGGAGGAGACCTGGGATGTTTTCCTCCACTCCTGAAAATGTGAGCGATAGGAGGCTGGGTGTGCCATGTGCACGATCAAGGTTACATCGTGTGGGGGCTTTGCTGTGGTTGTTTGGAGCATTTTGTCCCGGAAGTCTCTCCAAAGAGCCAAACAATGCCGCTGTTCCTGGCAAGGCTGAGCCTGGCTTACTCAGATTCGTGTTTTAAGAGAGGTGCTTTGGGGTAACAGAACTGGCTCCAGTTCCATCATGACCACATCAGCCCTGGTTTCCGCTGTGCAAAAA
Organism: Pteropus alecto; assembly: GCF_000325575.1. Taxonomy (NCBI): domain Eukaryota; kingdom Metazoa; phylum Chordata; class Mammalia; order Chiroptera; family Pteropodidae; genus Pteropus; species Pteropus alecto. The sequence continues at coordinate 12,151,695 of NW_006441955.1, forward strand.
CAAAATTCTAAAAAATGTTACCATACCAAATTGTATGTGGCTTTTGTTTTATAAACAACTTTTTTTTTTTTTTAAGTCTGTGGAAACTGTAATAAAGACGAATACCATATCCAGTTGTTTTCCAGAGAGCCAACTCAATTTGGGAAACTTTCTCTCAGCATGAGGTCCTGTTCTTCGTTTCTAGCAGATATTGCTAAAATTGGACTCCACATGCTCAAGTGCACAGCAGGGGGTTCTCAGAGCTTCATCTTGGGACCATGGGCTTCTTTCTGCTTTTGAATAGAGCAGCAGTGGGAGACAGCCAGTAAAGGAAGTGTTCCTGGAGAAGATCTCAGTTCTACTCCACAAGGGAGAGACTCCCTTGTGAAAGGTGCCATGCATTTTGGGCTCACAAAGCCCACGGGCAGTGAGAACACTTCATGAAGTTTTTGCTATTCTCAGATGCCTGGATAATTCCCCTGAAGCTCATCACTTCCAAATCCCTTACTTCTTTCAGTACAATTTCATTTAAGACAAGTAAGAACAAAGTTTCTAACAAGATGTCACTGATTTTCAAACACAAAGCAGGTAAGGGTGATCATATTAATGGAATAAATATGTTCCAGAAGAAAATCTAGTAGATTCTTACTGTTTACACACAATGACAAGTCACAAAATAAAGTTGAGGACCAGGAGCCTTTCTCTTGTGACCAAGAAAATGTGGGCTATCCGCAATAACTGCCTGAGGATGGGTTCCATTTACAACTCACTCCAGTGGAAAATTGATTACTGAGAGAATGTGTGTAGTGCATTTTCATTCCAGATTACATGAAGCAGCAGTTAAGATCAAGACTTCCATTTTCAAATCTGGCTTTGTCACCTGCTAGCTGTGCCCCAAATTCCACATCTGTAAAATGGGGATAATAACATGCTTATTTTCAAGCATTGTTATGAAAAACAAATAATATAATCATGAAAGTTCTTGGCATAAAGTCTAACATATAATAAGTGCTCAATAAATGCCACTTATAAAAATTATTATTATAACAATTATAATTTATGGCATTATTACTAAATCTAATATTTGTTCTTAATGATTCCTACTCATTTCTTTCTACTTTTTCCTTCCATTTTTCATTGCTTTTTGAATTCAGAATGTCTGGTGGCCTATTACGTAGTAAACACAAAATCACTGTTCCTCAGGGTAAATTTCTCTGAGAGATACTATAGATCATGCTACAGATTTTTTAAAAGCATCTTGTTTTGCTAATTCAAATAACAAGGTAACACTAAAATAAGCATTTTTTTCTACTACTGGATTATAAACATCTTTTTAGTGTCTTCTTTACTATTCTCTCTTCAGTTCCTAACACATGTGGCTGCTCAAAAATTTTGTGTGTAAATAAAAAAAAATTTATTTTGAGTAAATAAATGATCTTTATTCGTACAGAGAGAAAAACAGCAACAACAACAACCACAGCCTAAGTAAACTTTATTATTCTTCCATCTAACGCTTTTCTGATAAAAAAAAAAAAAATTGTCTGGTGAGTTTGAAAGTTCTTAAAGAGGTGATCATGAGCAAGGGAACCTCTCCATTCTTGCATTTCCTTCTTTCTGGGGGTCTATGTGAAAGAAGTCACTCTTAGGAACAGAAGCAATATGACTGGCTAGTATATCTCCTTAGATGTGTCATTTAAAATACTGACTCATTATTTTAATAGCACCTTTCTCAAATTACAGTCAGAATTCTTTTCCCAGCAGCACCCTTTTCATCTATTTTAGGAAAGAGCTGTCACTGTCTCATGTCTCCACTAATTGAATAAGTGATTCTTCTTAACCTTGAAACAACTAAGTAGAAAGTATACACAGTGCCCTTAAAATTGACAGCTTTCTCCTTTTGTAATTGGCATGTGTAATCTAGAACTTTTCGAACAGGGCTTTGAGTTGCTACACATTCCTATAAAGGGGGGTTGGTGAGTTGGTAGAAGATAGAGAGTAGAGATGACGGGGTCCATCTCCTTTATTTCAAGCCAGATGAAGGGGGCTTTCATTGGGTCATATGGCAAGAGTAGCAGGTTGGCAGATACAGCCGTGGCCTGTACTCTGCCTCCCACTGGGAAATCTAGAAGCTGAGCAATAGGGTGACTGCTCACTTTGATGTGGAGTCAAGAGAGGGCTGCTGAGTTGGGGAAAGTCCTGCACACCCTCAGTTTGATGGGACAAGAGATAAGTATTTCCCCTGGGACAGACATGACGATGCTGAAGAGAGAACTGAGCTGCAGACCTTTCAAGCCCTATCCAGTTGAATCTCCTGGGTGAGAGGACTCAACAAGTGTGAGCTCATGGAGAGTGGCCCCGCTCAAGCCAGGGTCTGCAGAAAAGAGAATAGTCAAGCCAAAGGAAAATGTGCAATCAAATTTCTGGTGGAGGGCCAGACCGGGAACCTCCACAGGAGCCCTGGAAAGCACTGCACTGGAAAAAGGTCAACTTTATACATCTTTCAGGCCCAAGAACATGGGGTCAGCCTATGATAGAACCAGTTCAAATAAGGCTTTCCTGACCTTTATCTCTCCTCCCCTCCCTTGCTCACAAGCCATATGAGCACTTACCTAACTATTGCAGTTGTTTTTATGTCCATCTCCTTCGCCACACTCAGAGTTTCTTGAGGAAGGCATTAGCCTTTCCCTGTGAGCATCAGTTATGTTTGTCTGCCCAGGACCATTCTTTCCATTAGGGTACCACTGCTCCTTCACCCATTTGGTTCTGCTGAGACTATTCATCACAATGCCCTGTCTACCTTCTTGCAGCAGGCTTGGCGTCTGACTCGGACCAATCCTGGTACTGTATTTTCTTGACAACAGTGACTGATCTAAGCATAGGCATATTATTGGACAGAGACTTTCTGTGACGTTAATATATACATCCTGGAAAAAGAAAGTTCCTCTTTTCCTTTTCGATTGGATGCTATCATGATACAGGCCTTGGACCACCAACAGTTATCTTTCCCATCTCATGGAGTGAGCAGTTCCATAGAGTTCAGCTAACCCTAGAGAGAGAAGCACAGTTAGAATATGGAAGTAAAACCCAAATAGCATAGTAGCCCCCTGGATCTAGTCTATGAGACGTAAACACATTCTGCATTCCCCAGTTATATGAGCCAATAAATTCCCTTTTTTGCTTAAGACATTTGAGTTACATTCTTATACTTGCAACCAAGAATCCTAATATATCTTTGGAACTTGTGTCCTCTCTGAATCACAATGACTGGCACATAGGGCTCAATAAAAATATGTTATATGGATGAACAAATAATTTAGCAAAAGATTTAGGAGTTACATCTGGTTAAGTGAATTCCTTCTGCCCCTAAAATGGCTTAGGGCTGCTGTTCATCAACAGTGCACCCACTCCTTCTACTTTGATTTGGAGGCCACACCATTCATGTCTACATGTGGTTTCTCCTTAAACAGTATTTACCTAGTTAGCAAGTGCCTAAAATGTCTATTAATCTATAAACACTTGGAAAGACTCCAGTTTGTATTCTTATTTTCCAAGTTTAAAGTATTAAATGAACCTAAAGTTAAGAAAGCTCTTATCAGAAAAGCCATCATGACTGATCCAATGTACTGAACAAAAAGATTTAGGATCTCTCCGTCTGACATTGGACTTCATAAGGGGGGCCTTGACATAAGTGTGCTTGAAACTTGTGACTGTGGGCGACAAGTCTGAGGAGTGGTTGTCCTTCCTGCAGGTATTGATTGGGTAAGTCCTCAAGTGTATTGCTACTGAGGATTCTGCTTCAAATGGAAGGAAGTAGGGCTTCTAAACCATTAGCAGATTAATCCTCTCCTTGGTTTTTGGAAAGGAAAAGCCAGGGGCTTTTTTGGTGAGCAAATTTTATTTAGTTTTGAAACATTTTTTCCATATAAGGTAAATGTCCTATTCAAAGTTATTTCTCCCTTTTTAAACACAGCAAATCTAATCCTCTTTCAACATACAGATGAAAGTCATAGCATTTTATATACTAAAAACAATTCAAGGTTCTTTGCATCAGAAACAATCCTGCTTGAATCCACTTAACTCATTATAAATATTTAGCAAGGTCAGCAAGGATGCTTCTGAAATGTTTCCTTTCAATTATTTCTTAAGGTCAATAATTTAAAATCACCGAAAGTGTGACGTATTTTTACAGCAAAAGATAAATACATTTTAAAAATAAATAAATAAAAGCAAAAACAGAACTGCCTTATTTATGTAGTCTTGAGTGGTTAGGAAAATCTGAAAGTATCTGATGGTTTCTGCTTGAAAACTAAGTGTAACAAAAAAGCCTAAATCAGGCATGACCCACTCCCCAGCAGAGAATGAGGAGGATTGTCAAAGAATGCAGTAGTGTGGGCTCTTCCACACAGTGATTTTTATGCTTTGACAGAGTTCTTGCATTTACAAAGAAATCCAGGGATTTGAAATAGGGTAGAGAGAGTTAGATTGTTCTGCATAAACATTGAGAAGAATGTGAGAGACTTTTTGTTCCTGAAGGGAAGAGGGCAGATAGGATATAGAGAAGGGAAACAATGGGCAAACTTAGAACAGGTCTAAGTTTTCTTTTAATCTATATTATTGTACCTCCCATTTGTCTTACCAAACTTTAGTTTGCAACATATACAGAGGCCTTCGGTGATTTAAAAATAAATTTTACACACACACACACACACACACACACGTGTGTATGTATACATACACATGTATGTTTACATGTATGTATGTATTATTTATATATGCATGTATATGGAAAGAAATTGTGTAAATTTGGAGGGAGTCAATACCAAAGTAAAGAAGGGAAATGACCAGCTACAAAAAGGCAAAATGGAAAGTAAAAATTGAGTAGAAATATGAGATGGGATTCAGAGATGACTATAAAAAATTAAGCTGCCTGAGAATTTGCACAAATGCTGAGGAGGACATTAGACTTTGCCATGGGGAAAGGAATGTGATTCAGGTTAACCTTAGGATGATATTAAGGGTCAAAGATGCCCCCAGATAACACTCATATTATATAAACATTTACATGATGTGATTTCCCCCAAAACTCAAGATCTAAGCACTCAACTAACTGGGGATGGGTCATATTGATGACACAAAATGAGTTTATTCTATAAATAATATAAATAATAGGAATTGACAGAAATAAGTGAAGATGATTGGAAATTAGACCCTGAAAACAGAGAGGCATAAAAATGTAGAATGGTACATGTAATGTAGCCTTTCAAATCATGTAGAAATAGAAGAGTCTTTGAGGACAATTGTGAAAGATAATAAAAGGTTTGGGCTGAGAAGGTCCAGACTAAAAAAAAAAAAATCTATATATTCCATATAGGAATAAAAAGGATTGATACCGTATCATTATTTCACTCTGTATGTAAACACACCATTTATAAATACAGCTAGAAACTGTAATTATAGAAAACATCTCACATGGTCTTTAATATTTAATTAGCCTCCCCACTGGAAATCAACCACGTAGAAAAGAAACGTGTTCTCAATAGGTTAATATTAATTACTTAACAACCCTGACATTGATATTTATGGAATACTTATGAAACAAGCATTCATGAAGTGGAAGCATGTTCATCCATCTACTGGGAGGCTTACCACATTTTTCAAAGTGTCAAATTCACTTTGCGCTCCGTGTCTTTACGTTGTGAAAATTTGAAATTACTGTTGATTTGAAGGCTCTTCAAAATGCTTTTTTTTTTTATTCCTAGCTGAGAAAAAAATCGAAATAGATTAATTTGGTATTCGTTAAGGATGTCCTTTCTTAGTCTAGCAAAAGGAAGATGATAACCATGTGAGGAAAAAAAGCCTTATGGAGTAGAAGAAACTAGAGAGGTAACAATATCAGTGTATGACAGTCAAATGACACAAAAGTAAAAATTATTTTAAGCCAGCAACCAGCCTTATGAGGAAATAGAGGAGAAAGGTGAGTATCTGATGTGATTTGAAGAATTTTAGGAAATATGCCTCATCAATAAAACAGCTTTGCTCAGAACCATGAAAGTGTGGTACCTAGGATTCTAACCCTGTTGCTGACTCTCATTCATTGTTCATGCGTTCTTTCAGAAACATGTAGTGAATCCCCACTCTCTGCTAGACACAGAGATAAATACTGGTGAGAACAGGAATTCTAGTTAAGGAGTATTAACTTTATATATAAATGTATGTTGAATATTAAATAATATGCAATTCAAAACATTTTTCTTTTTAGTACCTAAACATTCTATTATTAACTAATCATGCCGTGAGACCTTGTGTGCAATGGTCCAAGGCGCACTAGACCTCAAACCAGTTCCAGTTCTTGCTCTTCCCTTTACTAGCCCTGAAACCCTCAGAACGTCCTGTGAGGCCTTGGAGCCTTGGTGGCCTCCTCTGTGAAATCAGTGCTTTTGTCCTGATGATCTATAAGCCACTTGCTGAGCTTGACAGTCTAAGGAGCTTCATTTAAAATGCAAATGTTATCTTCAAAGAGCAATGTATGAAACCAGTGGACTTTACTGTGCATTAGTTAATTAAATTTGCTAGCCAGTCACCTTGTGGAGCTATGAGAAAAAGTGACACAGGTAGGACTCGTCTTAAAAAAAGGACCCTAGATTTGGGTGAGTAAGAAATAGGAGATCTTGGCAAACTGAGTCAGTGACAAGCATTCAGCCTTTAGGGGATGTATCAAGAAGAAAGGAGAATCACAGACCAAAGTTTTAACACAAGACAGGAAAGTGTTTTTAAATTTTGTTTTCAGAATAAAGCATCAGAACATATGATCAAGGGCTGTAGTATCTCCTGACTATCTATATAAGAAGGGCTTGAGGCAACTGCTGGTTGAAAAGTCTTGCTCAGGGTCTGTCTTGAGTACACATTGACATTACATTTGCACAAACCACTCTTAATTGGATTGTAGGTTTATTTAGGATGATGGGTATATAAGAGGAGTGAGGATGAAATTACATGGATCAATTTAGGGTCTACCCAAGAGACCTCTTGACGCCAAGACTGACCAAAGAAGAGGAAGATGAGAATGGGAAATCCTCTTACTTTCTTTTGGAAAGCTCCCTCAAGATCACCATTCCCCTCAAGCGTTCTGTTCAGCCTTCACCCCTCTGCTTGCCACCTAGGAAGACTCAATTAATTAGCTGAGAGTGAGAACTGACTTACTCTGCTTTCCACTTTCTCTGACACGCAAAAGCCCTGCCCAAGGTGCTTTAAACCAGCAACTCTAGCAAAAGACAGATGTGAAGACAGGTTGTATTCTGCTCTAATCACCCACTTTGGGTCTTTTTGCATTAACCTAGTTCAAAATTTCTGTTTTTATCAGATTCACTCCTAAGGGTAGACATTTTTACAGTGGCCATAACCTCAGTGATGTATTATTTTTCTCAACCAAAGCTAACTTACTTTTTGGTGGCCACATCAAGTACAGCTAGAGTTAAGTTATAGAGATCTGCTGGCTGGCAGAAATGGAGGACTCTGTGTAAGAACTAGGCTTGGGTAGCAAATTTGAGTCCTAACTAGTCCATTGATCAGTGTTGGTGAGTTTCACACGTTTACAAGGGTGGTTGTGGAACAGTGTTCATAGTTTATACAATACAGGTTGAATTTCATCTGTCCTGAGTAAACTCCTGATAACAGGCAATGTATTTGAAAGGTGAGATGCCTCTAAACAAATTATTCATTTAAAAAACTGAAACTACATGCATGTCTAGTCATCTATTTTACACAAACTGCTCTTGTATGACTGATGTAGACTCATGTTCATCTATGATCATGCTCTCTGATTTCTCGCATTTTTCAGGTTCCTTGCATGTATTAGATCCCTTGACATTCAAGGTCCTTGCAGGACTTCCTGTAGAGTAAAGCTGCTTCTCTTGCTCCTGTGTTTGCGGCCAATCCTAATGTCTATAACCTTGATTCATATATTTGCACTTCTGCCAGACCTCATTCCATCAATTGCCCATAGAGTACTATTCTAAATCTTCAACCAATCTTCTTCTCTACTCTTTCCTCCTATTTGGCCTATGATAATGCTTAAATCTCTTAGATCTAAATAGAAGCTGTCCCTTTCCTCTAAATTCTCTCACTAATTACCATCTCATCTCTCTCTTCTTCATATATAAACTTCTTTAAAAGAGTATACTATTTTTGTTGTTTATATAGACTCATCTCCATTAACTCTTCACCTCACTACAATTTATCTCCCATTTTGCATGAAGTAACAGAAACTGACTAACTTAAGCAAAAAAAAAAAAAAAGCATTTAATTTTTTGATGTACTGGATAGCATTCATTTTCACCTTAGAGAGCCTTGAAAGTTTTAAAAATACATCTTCCAGACTCTTGCAACAATAGTTCTGTATGCAAAATAGGTCTTTCCAATTAACACACTCACAAAAGTTTGGGAAGACAAATAAGAAAAAAGAGGCTATCTTCCCATTGCTCTTTCTGCTAACAAGCAAGCTTGTGGAAACATGAGTGTCAAAAAACAAGTGGAGAGAAATGATGGCCAGACTCAGCACCTGGTTAACATCTTCATGAGTATCGAGAAAATTTCAATGGTGACAGAGGAAGTGGCTTCCTCATCTCAAGTATCTGATCTCTGAATAGCAGCTATGATGATGAGCACTGAACTTAACAGTGCCAGTGGTGGTCTCCTGATTCCTGCTACTCTCGCATTGCCAACCATTTTTTTAAAGCACCCAATTTCCTATTCGAAATTGTTTCATGTTTAAAATACCTAGGATGTTTTGTATCTCCTATCTTGAGCCCTGACTGATATAGCTTGTAAAACTGCAAGTGGTTATAGACAACAGACTCTCAACAACAAGAATTTAGGAGTGGTTACCCGATTTGGTTGGATTTGAAGGCAAAGATGATTCAGTTCCCACCGAAAAATGGGAATTGGCAGTCCATGGCATACTTGCAAATAGTTATTGACTTACCACATATTTGGAGGACTTAATTAAGTGCCTATTGAAGGTAAGCTTTTTGGTGGATTAATATGATAAAAAGGGGCCAACAAGGACTATGGGGCAAGCTGGATACTTCTTAAGCCCTGGTGAGCTTAAAGAAAGGTGTTATAAACAATCTCATGCCTTTTCATTTCATTAAATTATATGCTATAGGCAAAATTATAGTATTGCTATAATTGCTATAAGTTTCTGTAATCACCATTAAACAATCTCTAATCTCTTAAAGCCAATAAGATGATATGATATGCCCAAAAGTAGGATGCCAAAGCTGATCACAAGAGTTTTGAATTACAAATTAAATTAATTTCACAGCTTCACCCAGGTTGTTTATTGTCAAGATAGTTTTTGATTAGGGAAGAGTAGAACTCTGAAAACTGAGATGAAAACAATTAGATAAATTTGAATGACTATGTGTCCCTGGAGCCCCCATTATTCACTGAGCTTCACTTGTCAGAAGAAGCAGTCCTTCCTACTCATCTCATAAAGCTATCTCTGCCTCCTATGGAGACCCAGCTGACCTCATCTGATGTATCTACCTGAAAAAGGGTGCCCGTTAACTTCATATTCCACCTTAACATTTTTCATTGTCCCTTGACCTACAAAAAGAAAGTCAAATCCCATTATGCCTCACAGAGACAAGAGAGTTAACCTATTAAAATAGTTATAATTTCCTGTTTATTTATATCTGTAGAAACCTGGGAAATATGTGTGATAATGGATATGTGTAATAATGGATTCAGATGGGGGAAGGGTTAGTCAATGAGAAGTAATTATTAACACAGATGCATTTATTAGAAAATTTTAATTCAGCAATCTAATTCAAAACAATGCATCTGTTTACTCAGTTGATTAACTGAAATCTGGTTTCATCAGAAGCCTATCCCAAGTGAGATTGAAATTTCAAAATTCCTTGATATAAAGAAGGTGAGGGGAGGGGAACAAAGACTTAGGAAGATAATAATGTTGAAATGGAATTATTATTTATGACTTGCTCATTCACCATCTAACTATGTTTGCCTAGAAGGTCCAAAGGATGATCCCTTAACTAAGACACAGAGAAATACTTCTGGTTAAAGCACCAATATCTTTTAAAACACTGTAGTGTCTGCCTTGCATAGGAGATGCTATCGAAATAGGCTCTCTGAGTTCAGTGGTGATAATAGGAATCTAGAATGGCAGAATAATTGGGACACTGATTTCAGTTGCCACAGTGGAAAGTCAGATTCCCTTTCCCAGTTCCCAGAAACTAATCCAGTTCACAGTTTGAGCCCATTGAATAAAGAAGCCAGCTATTACTAATAATTATGATAATAAAATTTAAATGAGAGTGAAAAGGGAAAAAAAGAAGCCAGGTACTCACAAGGAAGGACTCTGTGGCACTGTCCCAAGTATGAATTGTGAACTTCCTCTTTTTCCCCTTAAAGAGACCAAAGGCATTTGCCAGAGTAACTGTATACTAGGAAAAGGGAAATACCAGACTTTGGGGGTTATTACTGGACACTTGCTTTTAGCTAGCATTAATCCTTAGGGACACAATAGACAACTGTGATTCACTAGTAAGAGTAAGAACTTAAGAGGGTCAGTAATACATGAAGTTTTGGCCAGAATCCATCTTTCAATGGGCCAAGAAAGTCCATGAACTCATTCTGTCATTATTTGCCCGTTCCAGAAGACAAAGTTATAACATTTTGGCAAGTGATAGAATCTCCATGTTCATTCCCTTATCATAAAAGAAAGGGACAAGTAAATATTAAATAGTGAACACCCCCAAAAAGGCAGCATATAATGACTAAAGTGCAGCAGGCCAATTTGAAAATCACAACAGAAACTCCAGTAGTGGGTGAGTGTAAGGAAGTAAGACCTAAATGGGGTTAGAGCAGTCTAATCCCTCTGAACTCTTGAAACATCTGACTGGGCTTCCTTCCAAGGCAGACCCCCATAGGAGAAACTGCTACAAGGAGAATCAAACTTGAGTAGGACACTAATAACAGATATATGTAAAAAAAAAGGTCAAAGTGTGGGAAGAGAATAGAGCCCAGAAATCTCAGAAAGCAAGCCACCATATTTTTTAATATTACATAAAAATGACAGAAGAGGGAGCTCTGTAAAGTTAGAAAATCTCTGTGAAACAAGCCTCCTTTTAAGAGTTTAACGAAGCCAAATTTTCATTAAAATGAGTAACAAAAAAGTATCAAGATCAAATCCCATAAAGTTTACTATTTAAAAAAGAAAAGAAATGAAGCAGAATAATATCCCTGCAGACAATGAAAATGCACTTGAAAGAGGTGCTCAAATAGAAACTGTAATATACTATTTCAAAATGAGCTCAAAGATATTAAGAAAATAATACAATATAAGGAAAAATAATACAAATAAATCAGAAATAATGTAACAGAACTCAAGAAAGAATTACCAATAAAATGAAAAAAACCACTTTTTTTTTAGAGTAAAGATTGCTCTTATAGGAGAAAGACAACAGCAAGTAAATAAGACAAGTAATGCCTTTAAAAACGGAGAGTGAAAAGAAGGGGAAAATTTTTATTTAAAAAGAAATGAGGAAAAATGAAAGAGAAGTCAAGAGGAAATGATAAATATTGAAGTTAGACAAAGAAAATCCAACATATGAATAATATGAATCCTGAAGAAACCCAAAGTAGGAGAACAGACCCAATAATAAAATCTTTCCTGAAATGAAAAAAAAAATAAATAAAAGTATTTGAAATTACACTGTGTGCCTGAGAAAACATATCTAAAATGGCCACGCCATTTATAACTTATTATCTCTGTTTTATAATAAATTCTCTCTGTTAGCCACCATCAAAGAAAATTCTATTGGGTAGCACTGTCTTGGCCAATGAGGTTCAGACAACAAAAATGACTGGAGAAATATTGACATTAAAACTGATGGTGGGATTTAAAAACATACTTAATTAAATAACTAAGACTAAATGAGTTAAAAGGGAAAGATTATGGGATGTAATAGCTACATAATTTGAAAACATATAGTAAAACCATTAAAAATGGAGAAGATGGAAATAGCATATGAAAATAAAAATATTTTTATATTATGTTTTCAGTAATCATAATTAATAGTGATACCTGAGATTACTATGTGTGTAATGAGAGACAAAGCAAATGAATAATTATGGAATGTTCTAATTCTATCATGTCCTTGAGGACCAGGATTCTCAGTGTGGAAGTAAGAAGATACAAATATAATACAGAAGTTAAGTAAAAAATCCTACAGCCTGAACTTAAGTTGAAAATATTAGTATGAACTAGAACCCACTACTGACCCAGTAATAACTAGCATCTCTAGAGTCCAGATGGTGGTTTTGAAATATCATTTCTCATTCAAAGAAACCAGGGATTTTTGGAGAAATGACTGGTTCCAGGCCTGGGGAATAATGTATACAAGATGTGCCTGGAACATCTTGACATAACAGATAGCAAGTAAGCTATCAAAGATTACTGGCATCCTGTCAAAAAGTTAGGAGCGAATGTGAAGAGGTTCCTATGAGCCAAAGATGGAACAATTTCAGCTCCAATAAAAATTGCAATAGATTGAAATTCATCAAAGATATTTAAATCTGTGAGTTTATAATAATAGTAAAGGAAAACAACTAATTGGTCACCTTCTGAGGATGAAAAGGACCTCAGTTTACTTCTTGATAAACAAAAGAAAAGAATCAAGCATTTATCTTGCCTATTCTAAATGAGCTGGCTAGCCAAGTAATAGATTAGTGTAAGTATTCCAGCTAATAAGAAAACAAAATGATAGAATATCACAATTTGAAGCCTCCGATAAATGAATGGGTCAAGGCCTTGAGCCTCACCAGTTGCTGAGATCATAAAAAAAAGTGAAAATCAGATAGACATCATGTGTCTTTTGATGAAAGAACACAGCATCACCCATAGTATTGCCAAAGGGATTGAATCTGGGTCCGGTCAGGCCTTTAGAAAAAAAAAAGGGAAAGAGGACTGAATTGCTCCATGAGTATGCAATAAAAATAAGCAGACTGTGGGAAACTGCAGTTCAAATGGGCAAGGATAAAGGATAAAAGGGGGCATGGGGAAGGAACCTCAGATTAAACACAACTTGAAAAACATAAATGAGCATAATTAAACTCTAATATTTAAGGCCGCACACTTAGGTGATAAAAGCATTTCAAAAATGCAAGAAAGTGATCATTCCATAGCAGTCAGGATAACTGTTACGTTTGAAGGGAGGAAGAGGACTGTGGTTAAAATGAAGAACATGTAGAAGCCTCTGTGGTGACTGGCAAAGTTCTGTTTCTTGACTCATGTGTTGGTTAGAAGGATGTGCACTTTAAAGTAATTCACCAAGCTATTAAAAAATAAGATTGGAAAGATACTAGTGTGGTGATTTTTATCATAGCCGCATTTAATCCACCACTGTGGCCATTGCAAAAGATGTTTATGTTTTGGAGAATGACAATGGATTCTCTTAAATTCAGTCACGTGGCAGTACTTCAATTGTAATTGCTTCTTCAGAGATGGTCTCTTTGCTAGAGCAAATCGACACAGACCCTGGCACTTGGTGTGTAGTTATTGATCTGATAAATGCTTCGTTCTGTATCCCAATAGGGAGAGGATACCAGAAGAGTTTGCTTTCATCTGTCAGGAAAGCAGTTCACCTGTACTGTTTAACCTCAGGGCTACTAGCAACTCTGGCTCTCTGTCAAAAAATAGTCAACAGGACATCGATAGCCTCACCATCCCACAGGACATCGTGGTAGTTCAGTACACTGATAATACTGTATTCTTAAGACATCCTAAATAAGAAGCAGCTGTAATCCTAGACTTCTTGATAAAATATGTGTGCATGAAAGGGTGTGAGATAAACCTCACAAAATCCAGGGCTCTACCACCTCAGCACAGAGATGCTTGGAAGGCCTCTTAGGGTTTTGCAGACAACTAATACCACATTTGGATATGCTGCTGGACACATTTACCAAATAACACCTAAGGATGTCAACTTTGATTAGGTCTCAGAGCAAGCGATGATTCTCCAGCTGGTCCAGGATGTGGATCAAGCAGCGTGGACGTAAGATCTAGCAGAATCATGGTGCTCAAAGTGTGTGTGACTGATGGAAACTAAACAGACAGCTCCAATAGCAGAATCAAAATACAAGCCCCTAGGGTTTGGAGCAAAGCCAAGCACTCTTCCACAAATATCTAGTCTCTTTTTGGGAAACATCTCCTGGTTGGTAGAAACTGAATGCTTAGCTATGGGATACCAAGGGACCATGTGATTTGAGTTGCCCATTATCAACTGTATATTGTCTAATTCATCAAGCCATAAAACTGGGCATGCACACTAACACTCCAAAATCAAGAGGAAGCATTAAACATGAGATTGTACTCAAGCAGGTGGTAAAGGCAGTGGTAAGCTACATGGACAGGTCGTTCACACTCCTAGTGTGCCTACTTAAGAGGACCTGCCACCTCAACTCATTCTAATAGCTCTGTGAAGAGTAGCTTATGAAAAATGACTTGAGGAAGTAGAAAAACCTGCAGGAATGTGCACCAGCTAAAAGTGGATTGCGGGAGCAGTATGTCCAACTTAAGAGTGACTCAAGGACAGTAAAGAAAGGTCATTCTTTCAGTAGGCAGAACCTCAAGCAGTACCTTTGCCTGGAAAGAAACAGAAGAGGCACAGATCTATAGTAATCTGTGAGTAGTGCTGAATGGCTTAGCTAGATGGTCACAGACTTAGGAGGAATGAGATTGGAGGGTCGGTAACAGGATGAATGGGAGAGAGTTGTAAGGATGAACTTCACAGAGTGGCTCCAGAGTGTGAGAATATTTGTGTCCTGTGTGAATGCTCATCAGAAGGCCCCTACTGCAGAGGAGGCTCTCAATAACAGTAGAAAAAGTGATCTGAACTGTGAATATGTAAGTCAGGGTCTTTCCTAGTTATGCCAGAGTTTGCTCAGTATGCTCACAAATAAAATAAATGGCCATAGTACAGAGATGGCTGTTATTTGTGGTTATAAATAACATAGAAAAGATTTTTCTTCACACCATGTTGGGTCTGGATGGCAGTGCTGCTGAGTGCTCACTCTTCCAACAACAGAGACCCAAAATTAGCCCCTCTATATGATACCATATCCTGGGGAGATCAGATTGACATCTGGTGGCAGATTAATTGGACAATTCCCACAATGGAGGGGGCAACGATTTGACCTCATTGGAACAGAAATTTGTTCTAGGTATAGTTTGACTTCCCTGCCTGCAGGGAAGTACCACCGTCATACTCTATCTTAAGAATAATAATCAGATAGCGATGAATAGGAAAAGGATTAGAGATAGGAAGATCAACTACAAAGAACCATTTAAAAAGAAAATCGACTCAAAGTCAGGTTATATTTGTCATGTTTTTCCCCAACCCCATGCTCCATTATAACAAAACTCGTGAGAGCAGGACAGTCTGTGTTGTTCTTCATCATATCTCCATCCCCTAGCTCTGTGACCTAGTAGAGCTCAACGTGTTAAAGGTTTGTTGAATGTCTTCTACATTTTAACATTTATCGTAATGCTTTAAAAGTCTTTTGGTCCAAGTAGGTGCTTAACAGACATTTATTAAGTGAAGAAAATTATAACCAACTAGATCAGGAGTCAGCAAACTACAGCCTGTGGGCCAAATCCAGCCTGCCACCTGATTTAGAATGATTTTTACATCTTTAAAGGGTTGGGAAAAAATGAAAAGAATAATAATATTTCATGACACCGGAAAAATATAATAAATTCAAATTTCAGTGTCCATAAATAAAGTTTTATTGTAACACAATCACACTCATTTATTTGCATGCTGTCTGTGATGCTTTTGTGCTACAACAGCAGAGTTGAGTAGTTGTCACAGAGAATGTATGGCTTGAAAAGCTGAGAATATTTACTATCTGGCCCTTTACAGGAAAAATTTGCCAATCCCTGCACCAGATCTTCCAAAGTACAGAACAATTTTTAACATGATAGTTACCGCAGTGCTGCCTCCTTCCTTTGCAAACCCATACTCCACTTCAGTTTCTTCTAAAGAAAATAGTATTTCTTATATTTCTTGGCTTCAGGATGAGGTTTATGCCAAGATTTATCAGTGCCTTTGTTTTCTTCTTTGCCATGTTTGAAACAAACAGATACAGTAGGAGTCACTGCATATCCACGGTTTCACTTTCCATACTTTCACTTACTCTCGGTTAACTGTGGTCCGAAAATACTAAATAGAAAATTCCAGAAATAAACAATTTATAGGTTTTACATTGTGCAGTGTTCTAGTAGCATGATAAAAATCTCTGGCCATCCTGCACCTTCCTACCCAGTATGTGAATCATCTCATTGTTTAGGATATCTGCTATCCACCCGTCGCTTAGTAGCCATCTTGGTTATCAGATCGACTATTTCAGTATTGCACATGCTTGTGTTCAAGTAACCCTTATTTTACTTAATAATGGCCCCAAAGAGCAAAAGTAGCGATGCTTCAATTCAAATATGCCAAAGAAAGCCGTGAAGTGCTTCCTTTAAGTGAAAAGGTGAGTTCAATACAATATTTTGAGAGAGAGAGGAAGAGGCCATATTCACATAACTTTTATTACAATATAATTTTTATACTTGTCTTATTTCATTATTAGTTATTGTTATTAATCTCTTACTGTTCCTAATTTATAAGTTAAACTTTTTCATAGCTATTATATATATATATATATATACATATAAAAACACATAGTCTATATAGGGTTCAGTCCTATCTGTGGTTTCGGTCATCCCCTGGAGGTCTGGGAACATATTCCCCTTGGATAAGGGGGGATTACTCTATATAGTAGCAGACTGATAAATACACAGAAAGAGAAGAAAAGAGAGTCATGGAGAACATCAGAGAAAAAGACGATAGGACACCACACTTTGGTACACTGAATCCATAAGGAGAATTTTCCTTCTGTCAGCATCATTTCAAAACTTTGTTTCCAAATCTTAGTACTACTTTTTATGACAGTAAAACATTTAATGAGAGAATTGTTGTCTTAAAACTGATGTTTATTATAGTAGAGTTTGACCTGTATTTGGTGACACCACATTTTAAAATAATATATTAAAGTTTATGAAGGAAACGTCGACTCTTCCTAAAGAGAAAAATTGAAAAGCTCCTTTACTTAAAATAATTATTTCATTAAATTAGAAAAGTTGATATATTTTTGTTATTTAACTTCTTCATCACTCTCTGTAAAATGTATCATTCCTTTTAATCTACTATTCATCTGGAATAACCGCATGCTAGTTACTGACTTCCCTTTATTTTTTGCTCTACTTCAGAAATTCTTACCATTTGACTTTATTATAGGCAGGCAGAGCCTAGTCCCTATTAGAGTGACAAGGACTATTTCCTTAATACACAGATAATACCATTTATTCTGGCAGTTCCCATGCTATTCAATCAGGCAAGTTTCAAAAAAAAAAAAAAAGCTGATTTGTCAAAAATTAGACATTTGTTAAGTGGAAAAAATTATATAGGCATTTATTAGCATAAGTGCCTACAGTTACAGTCTTTTTTTTTTTTCTTTTTTTTTTAGTTTACAGCTCTCAGGGAGCACTTCTTGTTGGAAGTTCTATTTAAAAATTACAGAAGGATTACAGTACTAGCATCCACCTGATGGAGGAACGCAGAAAGGCAAATGGGCCATTTTCGAAATCACAACTTTTAAGCTAATTGCAATTTCCAGAGTAAACCTAATGGTACTGCAGAGAACAAGAACGTCTCTAATCTAATCTTGGCAGCATTGTGATTTCAAACTGCTAAACCACATGGTATACTCACTTTTCCTTTGTGTGGGCTTGCATATTTGCCTTCACCAAGGATCTTTCTCTGCGTCTCGGTTATATATTGCAGCACTCGTGACTGATGAATTATTATCAAGGACAAACTAAGGTTCTTGCTTTTTACCAAAACAACTTTTTATGGAACACAAAATTTCTTCCAGGGGAGAGATGTAAGCTTAGTATTATGCATTTTTGTTAACAGGTTAAAGAGGTCTGATACGAATGGTGAATAAAATGAGAGCAAACTCGGGAAAGCAACTAGAAGTAGTGGACTTGAATTAAGGGTAAACATATGCAAATTTTCCTGGCCTTACAGCTGTCTTCTGAGGAAAATGCCAGTGCTACTGGTTGTTTTTCAGAAGTTAAAAATGACAATCACCCAAGTGTTTTGCCCTTTACTGAGATCACTAGAAGAAAATACTACTAACCCAACCCAAAATGTCACTTTTAAAGAAAACACGTGGACAAATGCCCATGATGACCAGAAAGCATGGAAATATTTTGTTTTATTTTTATATCCTTTCTAAACCGTTAAGACAATTTCTCGATCTTTCTTCTTACACTTTCAGCAAAGCTTCCTCTTCTATAGATCCTGTAATCTCATCTACAACATAGACCAGGAATTCTCATTGAGTTCAACACCTGAAAGATTTAAAACTTACAGGTACTTCTCTGTAACGAGATGTACATTCTCTTGATTCACGTGTGTTCACGTATCTCAGGACTTAATTTACAAATCTCATAAATACTGTGGTTTAATAAATGGTGGTCCATTTTTGGTCCCAAGAAGCAGGAGAAAGGACACATAAAAAACAAAGACAAGGGGTGGTTCCATAAAGTAGTGGTTAACACGTCTACTTTACACACAGAAGGTCATAGGTTCAAGCCATGGTTCATACCCCGGGCGTGCCAGGCCCCCGAGCTGCGCCAGGCCCCGGGTGTGCCCTGCCAGCACGTAGGAGGAGATGGCTGCCTTCAGAGATCCAATTTTTAAGAGGAGAAGGCAAGGACAGTAGGTCAGGGGTAGAAGGGGGTGTGGGGGGTGGGGTTTAAAAGAAAATCACAGCAACAAAGACAAGATAGCTGATGGAAATAGGAGAAAAAAATATTATTTGTTAACCTGAGTGGCGGGTACAAAGATGTCCGATGTTTTGTCTGTTTTATTTTATTTTTATTTTTTGATTTGGAATGCTTCATGATTTTTTAAATTGTTTTTCCCCCTCCAAAAAAAAAGCTAAAGGAGTTACCAGGTGCTCAAATTCTAAATGAAGAAGTGAGAAGGAAGAGGAAAAATCGCATAGCGCTTTTCTTTTTCAGGGGCAGTGAGTTGAAGAAAACCCTGAATTGCCGTTGCATTGGAGGGACAGTGATCTAGGGGGTCCCTGGGAGCAATATTCCTATTCCACTGAAGGAGGTGAGCCAAGATACTTATAAGCTCTAGAGAACCTTTAACACAGGAAGCTATTTATCATAACAAGCTTGGTTGATACTGTTCCCATACTGAACCAATTAGGTTCGCCTATTTCGTCATACTTCATAACTTGGGATGATAGGTTTCCAAGTATGGTACAGTGTAGTAATTGAATTTTGATCAAACACACATGGCCCATAACCCAGTATGTGAAATTTTCTGAACAGTTCACAGCTTTTAAATATCCAGTCAACATGTTGCCAAAAGTACAGGATGTACTTGATGCAAGGGGGAGAGAAAGGGGAGGGCTGAGTCTTGGTAGAGCTGTAAAACAAATATTTTTGTTCTTGTTCTCTTCTTCTTTTTCAAATGGCAGTGGAGAAAGGCCATGGGATATCATATCATAACTCAAGTCTTCCCCTTGCTTGCTCCATATGCATAAACATCTTTGAGTCTCAATTCAGATTACCATTTTTTTTTTTTTGCATTAAACTGTTTTCATGTCACAGGTCTGTTACACATGGTCTGCTAACATTTTTCATTGCAGCACTATCCAAAGAGCATTTCCTAATAACCCACTATATGTTAGGCACATATTCAAAAGGGTAAACCCTTTTGAATAAGAGATACAATCCCTGCCTTCCTTTGATTACTGCGGATGGGGATACAGAACTACAATAAATGAAAATATCAATAATTTGTTAATTGCAAACTGTGATAATTAACATGAAGAAAAAACAGGGCATCAGGAAGGACAATAATGGGGTTCTGATTTATCCAAGAGAGAGAGAATGGAGAGGAGAATCAGGTAACACATCTCCAAGAAAGTGCCATTTAAATTGATTTCTGAAAGATGAGAAGTGATTCAAGAGAATAGATAAGGATTCCCAGGAGAAGTGAGCATGTGGATAAGCCTTGAAGTAGACAAGACTTTGGAAGTTCAAGAGCCTGAAGGCCAGTAGATTCAGTGAGAAAGAGTTGGAACCAGACCACACAAGGCCAAGTAAAGGATTATGCTACATGCAGCCATTGAAAGGTGGTAGGCCAGGGAGTGACAATGATGGGAGACAGGCAAGACAAGAAGCAGAAAGACTAACTAGAAGGCCTTGGCAGTTGTCCAGATAGGAAGTGATAGTAGCTTGGAATAGGGCAATGGTTAGGATGAAAAACAGTGGACAAATCTGAGATATTTTGGAGAAGACGTGACATGACTTGCTGATAACTAGACATGGGAAGTGAGGGGAAAGGTGGTTCCAAGGACATTTCCAAGTTTTTAGCTGGAACAACTTAATGAATAAAGTCTACTATAGCGACTTTTAGCATGATTCTTAAGGCTGCATCACAGCCATAGGAGAACTACTTCACTCTCACAAGCTTCCATGTCTACAGTGGTACTCTGCTCTCATTGACTTTTTTAGGAATAGACGCATTAATCTAATGATGGGGATACAGAAATTTCCACCGTTATCCACATCAAACTTTCCTTACTATAAGCAGAAGAACGTCTCTGAAGGTATGAAAATGAGATTTGCACATAAACTTTAAGTTTTTACTTTCAGCTCTATACACACAGTCATAGACATCTGGTAGTTAAACTAAGAAAACCCAAAAGAAACAATTGTCCCCTTTGAAAGTGTTTAAAAACCAAGACTGTTTCTTTATTCATTCAACAGACTTTTTCCCTGAGCATTTTTAGTGTGAGGGGTATGAAGTAAATAAGATGTGTTCCCTGCCTTGGCAAAGAGTATATTCTATCGGGGGAGAAAGAGGCATAAAAAATATGCATAGCACAGTGTGGTGTGTTACATAGATCAAGCCATAGAGTTATATTTAACAGATGACAGGATTATTAATTCTACAGGGGGGATTGGCACATGGGCATAGCTATGAAAGACTTCAGAGAGTTTGCATTTGAGACAAGTCTTGAAAGACAAGAGTTTGCTAAGCAGAGGGTGGGGGAGAAATGCCAAGAGGAGGAAACAGCACAAGTAGGAGGCTCTAAAGGAGCACTAGCTCCTCAGGGCTAAAGCCCTCAGGGTGAAACCATACGGTGTCCGATTCCGGACTGGAAAAGTCATCCTTCCATTCCAGTCTGAAAAGCACTGCCAGTCTAGTCTGATTTATCTATTACTTGACCCAGGTAGGAAATTCTAATTTGTGTGGGCCTAACTCAACACCTCTTAATGTGACTACGACCTGAATATTGCCTGTGTTCATGTGAGCTTTGGGTTTACCTATTGAGATGGGTGATCCCATCTCCCATGGTTCATAATCAGTGCTACAACTTGGCCAAGGCCACAGGACCCAGCTTTCTAAGGTGCCTAGAAAGATGTGGCAGTGGCCCAAGGTAATGCTTATGTGGGCTGGAGAATACAGACAATAGAATGACTGTGACATTTAGTCTCAGTCTGGAAAACTGGTACAGCTGCCCTTTTATAACAGGCACAGTGAGTGACCGCCACCAAAAAAAAAAAAAAAAGTTTGTGTGTGTGTGTGTGTGTGTGTGTGTGTGTGTGTGTGTGTGTGTGTGATCTTTAAATTTTAATAGCTATTTAGAGTCCTTAGAGAAGGAATTAGCGGCTTTGGCCTGGAGGCTTCTCCCTCACCTGTCTCTAGGCACTGCAAACACAGCTGTGTAAGAAGACAGTTAAAGCATCCAAGGAAAGAAACGGTGCTGTCTGGTGGGGACTATGGAAGCGCCTTTCTCACAACTCCCTTGGGAAAGGGCCTGTCTAGCAACTGCAAAAATTAACAAGGAGGACCTAGTCAGGCTTTTTTTTTTTTTTTAACCTTATGTTAAGTAAAATATTTCAAGACCCAACTCAGGGGCCACTTTAAAACCAGTGTGTGTGTGTGTGTGTGTGTGTGTGTGTGTGTGTGTGAATCCCGTCTTTGTGTGTGTGTGTGTGTGTGGTTTTTGTTTTTTAAAGGATGAGACAGCACACATTTCAAGCTGAGAGGAAAACAAGGTAACACGCATTTCCGTCAAGGCACACAGTCAGGTTTTCTCCTTGCATCGAGATGAAACGTAAAGACGATTTATGCACAGTCACAGAACTCATAGTCCCTTACACAAAACAGTACTTCCCGGTAAAGTGCCTACAAAGTTCTTTATCTGTGTTTCTCCAGCTGAGAGGCGCAGGCATTTTTAAAGTTCAGCTCTTCACTAAAGTCATCAGGGTCAAGGTTTTGACAGACGCCCATCCAAACGTTAGCAATTCTAGAGTGGTCAGGGGCTTGCAGGTCCTGGGAGAAAGGGGAAATTCGAAGAGGGAGAGAAGTCGTTTTAGAAGACGAAAACCAAAGCAAGGAGGTATTTTCGGTATCATTTTAATCACAAAATAGCACGAACGCGGTCTGTGCCTGCGTGCTTCCCAAACGTCGATTTGAATACCACTGAACGCTAGTTTGAAAATTTCCATTTTTGTAATTTGCTTTCCTTTGTTAACGCCAAGACTTGAGAGAAACCTGGCAGCCGTCTCCAAGTCTGGCACGCTTTCACCTCAGACGCACTCGGTGGGTTTGGATGTTGAGGGAGACCGCACAAGAGAGAAAGAAAAGAGGAAAAGAGACGGGGAGAGAAAGCCCCCCGCCGAGAGGCCGCGAGAGAGCGGGCCCGCCGCCGCTCGGCCACGGGGGTTGGCTCCACCTACAGGAATCAGAAGGCAAACCGAGAAAACGCCTCCGCTTCCGCAGACACCGGGAGGGGCTGGGGGGCACTCTGACAACGGCCTGGAGGACTTCCCAGCCCTTAGGAATGGGATGTAAGGAGTTGAGATGCAGGGATCTCCATCAGCAGGTCAAGAGCGGAATATCAGACTCTGCACAAGGATTCATACCTCGGAGGAGAAAATGTATCATGCCTCCTACAACCTTCATTTAACTGGTTAAATGTAAGCCCCGTTTGAGGGCAAAGACAGTGTCTGGTCCCCAGCACAGGTCCCGCACATTGCTGTGCACGACTTTTGAATTAATGAATGAACAAACAAATGAACCTAGCCCAAAGAATAATCTACTCCATCAAACAACAGAGAGCTAATGTGATTTTTAAAAATGAACACTGTTTTCCCCCCAGGCATATTTAGGGGTTTCTTAGGCACTTTGTTAACGGCTAGCAACCGCTGCAAACAGTGCTGCCATCTAGACCAGTCCAGTGTGCCACCCCCAGTGTGAGTAGCACTAAGTAAGAACCCCTAATTTTATCCGATGCCCTTATTTTGCAGATGAGTAAACAGAGGCTTGGGGAGTTTTTACCCAGATTAACCAGATCGTTGATGATAGAACTGGTTTGGGGCTAAATTTTTCTGACCTTCTCTCTGGTGTTTGTTTTCTGAGACAAGAGAATGATTCTGCCTTACCGTGGATTGGCCTGCACGGATCCGCTAAGCCGATTGGCTCTCCCAGGTGGAAGTTGGCTTCCCCATCTACCTGTTGTCCTGTCCCTGAGCTTCTGTCCTAGCTTCTGCTCTGGGCCAAGGCAGCTGCTCATGCTGCTTTACTCCAAAAATCAAATGCTGCCTGGAGCTGATGCCAACTGGTTGCTAATTTATGAATTCATTTCTTAAAGCCTAAAGGACAGACTCTTTGAGCTTACCGGGGTTTGTAAGCTACAAACAGGCGGGTGTGTTGTTTTAACAACACAGGTGTCTTATAGCCAATGTCTAGCACATCTACTTATCCAAAGTGCTTAATAAGCAGTTCTTGAGTTTCCCAATGATAGTTATAGATGAAGATGGTATTTACCAATTGGAAAAGAATTTTTGCTGTAGGCAGTTAGCACTCAGCTTCCAAATAAAAAAGTGAAGAGTCTTCTTATAAAGGAGACTCCATTTGCATTATGTCAGATGAGTATGATCCAGTTAGATCAAAAGATCCATGGAACCACAACCCATCCATAAAATGGAAATAATACCGTCATGACCTTTGATAGGATTAAAAATGAATCATTATTACAATAATAATCACAATATTAATAGAATAACTTTAAACTATTATTAAGTATTTACTACATTCCAGACTGTTTGCTCATCACTTTATATGTGTTACCTAATTTATCCTCATAACAACCCCATGTGAGTTACAATTATTATCCCCATTTTACTGAATGAGAGAACTGAAGCTCGGAGAGTTTAAGATACTCACCTATGGTGACAGCTTACAGTGGTGAGGCCAGTATTGGAACCCAACTTGTATCTGACTCCAGACTCTATATTACACAATAAATACCTATTGGCTGATTCCATGCTGGTGGTATTCAAATCTCTATCTGTAGTTCCGAGTTCTCACGGGAACTCTACACTTTTATTTCTAATTACTGAAAGAATATCATTAATTGCATAGTCCACTATTATTTAAACTTAAAAGGGCCCATGCCAAACTCCTTCCTTCTTTTCATAAGCATTTACTGAGAAGCATCCATATTCAAATTTCCAAGCTTGGTCTAGACCAGTGGTTCTCCCTAGGGGTGATTTTGTCCTCCAGGGACATTTGGCAATGTCTGGAGACATTTTTAATTGTCACAACTGGGGGTGGGGTGATGCTACTGGCGTCTAGTGAGTAGAGGCCAGAAATGCTGCTAAACAGCCTGCAATACACACAACATCCCACCGCAACAAAGAATTATTCAGCCCCAAATGTCAATAGTGCTGAGGATGAGAAACCTCAGCTTAGGAATATGAAGATGAATCAGACAGATATCACCATCAATCATCTGATATAGAAGATGTACATATAAATTTGAAGCACAAAGTTTACACAGATACCTGTGCGGTGACAAGGGGTAAGCACCCCAAGGTCCTTAAAGAGCTATGGGGTTTACTATGGGCTGGGGAAGGCTTGGCTGAGGAGGTGGCATGAAGAAAAGATAAGATCTGGATGCCAGTAAAAAGAACAAACAGTGCACAGGGTGTGGGTGCATGTGATGAATGTTGGCTTATTTTAATTGGAGTAGAGGAGGTGTGAAGAGGAGTAATGGAGAAAAGGAGGTAATGTTTTGTGGGACCAGATCAAAGAGCCTTGAGTGCAAAGAGAAGGACTTCAGATTTTATTTACAAGTAATGAGAAGCCAACTAACATTTTCATATTGGGGAATAATATGATCGCAATGTTCTGGCGAGATGGATCTAGCAGCTAAATGAAGATGAATTGCTGAGAATAAGAAGCTAAAAACAGGAAGACATGTTATAACATCACTGCCCTATATCTTAACTATTTTTTAAAAACACCTATTTTGTTATGATTAGTAGCAATCAATAATTGAGCTATTATTGTGAATCAAAGCTAAATACAACATATATAACCTTATTCAGTACTCCCTACTATCAGAAGGATTTCCCCATTTTACAGATAAGGGGACAGCTTAGAGTACGTAGGAAGGGGCAGAGCCAAGATCTGACTACTGAAGCCTGTGCTCCTAACTGCTTTGTGTGCTAGGTACATGGATGAGATTCATAACCTCTTGACCGAACCAGACTATTCCTTTCTAAAGGAGGCAATTAAACATGGTGGCCCAGAACCCAGTGGAAATGGGAAGGTCTGGAACAAACAGCCTGAAGAAATCTGGTTCCCCTGGGCAGAAGAGCTGACTCTAGGGAGAAAGGGAGTGTTTTCTCTGGGCTAATTTTGGGAGTGCGAGGAGCATAGGCATATGTCTTACTACAAACCCACCTACGCAATAGATTCCCCAAATCTACTTGGAGTTAAATTGGTTCCTCCCAGGGGGGTGGTAAATGAGAGTAAAAATGGTAAACAATCTAGGACATCTGAAGCAATGATCGAGCTTCTCATGTCAAGTCTCTCCTGCCTGATGAGGTAGCAGCAAGCAGAAGATATGAAGTGGAGGCTAGAAAGGCTGTGACTCAGAAATTCCTTGTTTACTTGGCTCCTGAGCAGACTGCTAACTGGATGCAGGTGTGTGCTCTGGTTTTGTTTTAGAGCCTTTTGGCCACAGGCAGGGAAGGAGAGGAAAGGCGTCAACCATGTCTGTAGACAGAGTAGTGGCAACACTAGAATTGATGGAGGTGCTGACAGAGCTGTGGCCATACACCCCAGCTGGTACTAGCAGTGGTGGAGGGCCTTTGGTGGTTGTGCAACTAGAGTGTCTTTGGTGACCCAGGGCACCAGCTTCTTTCATGACAGAAGACTCATTGCAAGGAGCTAGAGAAGGAAAGGACCCAAACAGTGGGCACCACTGAGTAACCGAGGACTAGTAGGTGGGGTACATGTGAGAGCCTCCTTGAAAACTTCCAGGACTATCTGGAAAGAATTGAAGTGGTAGAAATTCTCACAGAGCAGGCAGGGGAAGAGTCAGACGTTGATGGCATTTGATGGCCATCCCTGTGGTTCCGTGTGACTCTCTCCATAGCAGGATAACCTTTAAACTATTTTGGAAAGTTTGTGATCTACAATTTAAAGGTTGAAACCTCCAAGATTCCAGGGTTCCAATTCTTCTTTCTAAAATCCCACGGCTTTAAAGAAATATAACTTCTTGCCACAATCTCTTAGACTTTAACATTCCAATAAGTAGGCTTAAAAAAACAATCAGGATACAATCTCTTCTTAGACTAAAGCTTCTCAAGAGCAGGACTTGAATCCGTAGCACCAAACTCAGGAAGTATTCAAGAAATATCTGCTGAGTTTAACTCAGTGCAACATTCTCCCAAAATATCGACTGTTCACTAAATGCATTAATATAATGTTTAAATCCAAATTTTATTTACCTAGTTAAAGGGAAAAAAAGCCTAACCTTATGCATCAATATGCCTGTTTTCACAAAGCCTTTGCCCACCGTCTGTAAGTTGTCCTAATACTAAGACCAAATGCCAAAAAGCAAATGTTTTTCCCTTGAGAAAATCTGGAAGAGGTAATTATACTAAAACATACTACTCAGAAGGATCTGTTTCACTGTTTTTGCTTGTATAAGTGGTATAATTAGGCCTCTTCAAACCAGTATCCTGAAAAAAGAACAAAAACCAGAAATCAAAGTTCTCATTGCCATGGCCTCTCCCTTTTGTTGGCCTTTATGAGATATTCCTTATGGAAATTAGGCTGGAGTCCAAAAGCACATTTATCAAGGCTTGAGGGTCTCCACGCAACTGAAAATGTCTCTGGTCACTTCATACATACCCAGCCCTTCAGACTAGCTTGCTTGAATCCAGTCTGGTGGACAATAAATTACTTACCCTTGAAGTATTAGGTTGGCTTCAAATCTTTATTAAAGTAACTACTAAGCCTACAGTGCAGAGTTAGAAGTTACAGAGATAAGAAAAAAAGGCCAAACTAGCATGCCTGGCCCCGCAAATTTGGCTTGTAAGCTAGTTGAAGAAAACAGTAAATATAGATGAATAAAAGACAATATTTGTTCCTCATACATTTTCTGAGTGCCTACTTTGAGCTAAGCCTTAAGCTAGGGGTAACCAAGGCTGAATTGGTTCCATTTTGTCCAATTCAATGTTTATTATTCATTTAGCATATATGTATTGAATGCATTTGTATTAGACCACTGCTTTTCAAACCTTACAGTGTAAATCACCTGGGGATTCTTATTCCGAAGGTCTAGGGTAAGGCCTGAGATTCTGAATTTCTAGCAAGCTCCCAAGGAATGCCAATGCATGGGCCACTCTTTGAGTAATCAGGGACTATAGAATGTGTTAGTCCTTTGCTATACAGAGACAGATAAGGTAGCCATGGTTCCTGCCCTAATGAAGTTGATATTCTAACAATGAATGTAAATATTGAACAAGGAATTACAATAAAGTACAATGTTAGGGGATGTTCAAAGTTGTTTTGGAAGTATTCTATGAGGGGTCCTAACTTCAACTAGGAATAAAAAAAAAAGCTTTCCTGAGGAAGTATTTATATTTAAGTTGATAGGAACTTGCAAATAATAAAAGAGGAAGAATATTGCACACACAAGGAATAGCATGTTTGAAGGCTGAAGATAAGAGAAAGCTTAATTATTCAACAAATACTGAGTTTTATCATTTCCAGGCTTTGTACTAGGTATAAGACCCTGCCCTGGTTGTGAGCACCGTGGGAAAGATAGACATGGGATCAAATGACTTAAAATAATGTGGCAAGAGTTTTAACAGTGGTAAGTACAGGATGCCAGAGAAGTACTGAAGTACCTAACCCAGCCCAGGAGAGAGGACATTGGAACTGAGCCTTGACAGATGAGTCGGAATACGGCAAGAGAAAAAGACGTGGCAAGGTGGGAGATCTGGTCCTCAGCAAGGTGTACCATACGATCCTGATTTTAATACACTACAATACTTGACTGGGAACAGCGCCTGGCACATAGTAGGCTCTCATTAAATGCGTTGAATGGATGAAAATATAAATGCTGTGTCAGTGATAGGCTCAGGACATCCTAAATATAATTGGGTACTTAATTCAGTGTTACAATTCCAAGTGCCCTAGGAGTTCAGAGCACAAAGAGCTCCAGAAGGGTGTGAACAAGAACTGGGCTTCCAAGAAGCATAGAATTTGTAAAATTACCAGTGTCACTGCTAAGAGTGAAGGGTAAAGAAAACAGTAACAAGTACAAAATAGAGTTTCTTAATCCAGGGCCCATGGAGCTTCTGGGGCATCTGTGAAGCCCCAGAGATTATACGCAAAATCCTAAGTATATGTATATAGGGCTATTTTGGGGAGGAAAGGACTAGAACTTTCATTGATGGTCAAAGGAATCCAATGACCTAAATTAGGTTAAGATCTTGTTGGTAGCCTGTGATTCACTTACTAATTACAAATAATTATGCCAATGGAAACCGAACACAGAAAACTTTGGGTCTGAATAAGCTGGAATGGTTTCAGCCCTGTCTTTAAGTGGCATTTTAGCATTTCCTTGCTGCTACTTATCAATCCAGACATTGTCCATGTTGTCAGGGTATCTTGAGCAGACGATGGAGATGCCTCTTTCTGAAGGCTATTTATATGCACCGTAGTCCTTCCTTCTAATGAGTTTCCAGTGGGGACAATGCTCTCTTGTTAGATTGTCAACTGTTTATATGTCTCTGATCTTCCAGTTTCCATGAGCAACAGTTGCTGCAGCCACCTGAGCATCGAACAGGCAATTAATTAGAACAGATTAAATAAATGTACTGGAGAAGGAAGCAGTATGTTTATGGAGTAGAGTACTTTCATGGTCATGCATAATGGACCAGGCACTTTTCCACCCACCTGCTTATGCTACCACAGTGAACACAACATTTACATATCTGGAAGACAACAGCTATTTTCTGAAACATTAATAATACATGCAGGAAATTTGTCTGTTATGGGTAAACATCTACCTTATCTGTCTCTATATAGCAAAGGATGTATAGCATGGCTTAACTGCACCATATAGCAAAGGATGTATAGCATGGCTTAACTTTGCACCATATAGCAAAGGATATATAGCATGGCTTAACTTTGCACCATTCTATTTTGGTTAAAAATACCTGCAGTGTTTCCCCTTACTATCTTCCTTCAAAAACACACTGGTGGTAATTGAAATGGCCCTTCTTCAAACAAGAATCAGGATTTTGTAAAACAGCAATGAGCAAGCCCCCTATGTGAGGGTACAGGTGCTGTTTAAAGTTCCTAGACTAAAACAACTTTAGAGCAGAAACCTTAGCAACCAAGTTGTACTAATAGAAGTATAATGTTCAGAATGAGGGAAGCAATAGTCTCTGTCTCCACAGGGCTAGACACACCACATAAGGAATATTTTTTATTCATTACTTAATGCCACATTATAAGAGAGAAAACAATAGGCACATGAAGCTGGTAAACACTCTTGAAATAAAGGCAAATGGCAGTAGCTAACATTCGTGGAGTCCTTACTAAGGGCTGGGCACTATGCTTAGCGCTCTACATTTAATCTTCATAACCACCCTCTGTGGGCACTACCACTGTTATCTCCATTTTATAAATAAAGAAACTCAGAGCCATGCAGACCGTAAGTAGAGGAACTGGAATGACACTTGTTCCATCTGATCCAGTAGACCCTCAGCATAGGCAGTGGGCATATTAATTATGTACATATTTACTCCTCAGGCCCAACACAGAGCTGGGCATATGGTAGGTCTTTTTTATATCTTTTGCTGAATAAAATAAGTGTTTATGTTTAAGTTGATAGGAATTTGCAAACAATAAAAGAAGAAGAATATTTCACACACAAGGAACAGCATGTTTGAAGGCCTGAAGATGAGAAAGCTTAATTATTCAACAAATATTGAGTTTTACCATTTCCAGGCTTTGTACTAGGTATGCTTCAAAATGCTTCAAAAACTAATGTACTCATCAGATTATAGAGTGTGTGGGCGAAAAGGACATACTGGGGGTGTGAACCATTACGGTCATTTTAGAGGACACTTCGACAATAATTATCAAAATGTGAAATGTGTAAACCTTTTGACCACAGGAATTACATATCTAGGAATCTATTCAATCTATTCCTCAGAAATACTGATACATATATACAAAGATTTTACATGTGTATACACACACAAAGGTCTACATATATATGTACATATATATGAAGATACGTATGTGCATATATACACACAAAGATGTATTTACATCAGTTTGCAAAGCTATCTATACATAAAGATATGCATACAAAGATATATGTGTATGTTTATGCATACTTGTATGTATTCATGACAGTTCTTTCTGTGTTAGCAAAATAAAATAGAAACAGCCTAAATCCCATTAGTAGGGGAATGAGTTTTTTAAATTATGGCACAACCATACAATGCAGTACTATGTAGCCATTAAAATATTAGAGTATATGTATTAGGTTAACTATGTGAAATGGCCAATTCTTCCATGTTTAGGTCTACAAAATAGCAATTTCATATGATTCAACTGAATATATATACAGACATGAAAAATTTCTAAGCATATTGTATAATGAAAAAGCAAGTTGCAGAGCAGTACACATAGTAAGGCATATTTATGTTAAAAACATAAGAAAAATATAGACAAAACACAGGGAAGATACTCAAAAAAAAGTTAACATGGTTATTTCTCGGTCGTTCACAATAAGAATTTTTTTGTAATTTTTAAAAAATGTGTTTATGACAACTCATTACAAAATGTTTATGTATTTTATAAGCATTTTTTTCTGATCTATAAATTCCAAACTTCCAGGAACTCACTATGTTTCTCCACTCCAACAGATGAGGAAGTTAATGAAGAATTAGCCTCAATTATTCAGGGGAAAAAAAAGATTATTATGAGAACGAGGTGAAAAGCAGAACTTTTTCTTAGATTATCTCAAGGCAACTGCCTGAAGATTTCCTGTGTACTTTTCCTGTTCAAACCTGGCTTTTCAGATTAATGTGAGATGATCTGTTTTTCTGTGATTCAGAACCTCACCGAACTTGGCAGGCAAAGAAATACAAAGAAAGGAAGAAAAGGAAAGAAAACAGTGAGGGAAGTGAAAGAAGGGCAGAACCTGAGAAGGCTTTATAAAGTAGAATAACACACCCTACTCCCTCTGGGAACAAAGGAACAAAGCTTATGGGAGACAACAGATGTTCTCCTTCCCAAACCATGAAAGCATAACACTCGACACCCCAAACTCCTCCTCACTCCAAGGAGTGACTACTACCTCTTACTGGAATCTCTGTACAATAAAGGATGTTTTTTCTGTTTCTTTAGATAACGAGTGTTAGAGGAAAAATCAGTTACCAGGTACTGTCAAGTGTGAGTTATCCAAATTATCAGCTTCTTTTGATTCTTATTTCTCTAAATCAACTCTGCTGAGATAGAGTTTCCATTTTAATTGTACATATCTATGAGTTTTGATAAAGCAATATACTCGCAGAACTACCACCGTAATCAATTTTGGATGATGTTTCATCATCCAAAAACATTTCCTTGTGGCAGTCAATCCCCACTCCTACCCCTAGCCTCAGACAACCACTTATCTGCTTTCTATCACTATAGATTATATTTGTTTTTTCTAACATTTCATATAAATATAATCATACAGTATATACTCTTATGTGTGTCATTTTTCACAGCACATTTTTGAGTTCGTGCACATTGCTGTGTACATTTATACAGTTCATTCCTTTTTATTACTGGGTAGTATTCCATGGCATGGCTACTCTATAACCGGTTTATCTATTCTCCTATTGAAAAACATTTTGATTGCTTTTAACCTTTGGTTATTATGAATAAAGCTTCTGTGAACATTAGTTTGGCTCTTATGAAGTGAAATTCAAATCTTTCCATTTAGTTGGGGCATGGAGATGGGAGATAATATTAATATTTTTCAGATTCTACTAAGTGCTCCTTAGTATACATAATATTCAGAATCTTAAATCTTCACAAGAACACTAAACCATGAGATAGATGTTATTCTTATTTCGCCAATGAGGAAAGAGAGGCACAAAGAAGTTAAAGAACTTGCCCAAGGTCACAAAGTTAATGAGTAGCAAATCTAGGAACCTGAACACAAGCCAGTTTAACTCAAGTTTGACATTCTGCAATCCTGCTTCTAATTGCTACATTGCTGGCAGAGTCAAAACTCCAACTCATCAACCACTATTCCATCACGTTCTCAGGGACGATATACCAGAGACTGCGTTGGGGCAAGAAAAATGTATAAAACATGGTCCCAAACTTTGGAAAACTCATGGGTAAACACTGAACAATACTTTTACTTTGGGCAACTGACCTAATAGTTCTGATTAAGATAGGAATTACTAATCCCTCTCTTGCCCACCTTACAAGATTCATTTCTTTATTCAATAAAATTTTATTGAACATCTATTATATGCTAGGCACAGTGCTGAATGTCATTACAGAGCATATATTCTAGAAGGAAGAAAAGGCAATAATCATATAAAAATAGATGTATAAGTAAGGAGAGAGAAAGAAAGCAGGAGAGAGAGGAAGAGAGGGAGGGAAGAAGGAGAGGTATTAGTCAGGGTTGTCTGTAGAATAGAACCAATAGGATATATACCATAAATATTTAATTATAAGGAAAATGAGATTTATTATAAAGAATTAGTTCATGTGATTATGGAGTTTAAGTCCCATGATCTACCATCTGCAATGGAAAACCAGGGTGTACTTCTGAGAACAGGAGGGCCAGTGGTGTACCTCTCATTTGAGAGCAGGAAAAGACTGCCTGATGTGCCCACTCAAATTGTCAGGCAGAAAGTGAATTCTCTTTTCTTCTGTCTTTTTCTTCTATTCAGGCCCTTCAACAGATTGGATGAGGCTCACCCACAATAAGAAGGACAGCTTTACTGAATCCACTCATTCAAATGTTAATCTCATCTGGAAATACCTTCACAGACACATCCAGAAATAATGTTTAATCTGTGTACCCCACGTCCCAGTCAAGTTGACACATAAAATTAACCATCGAAAGAAGGAAGGAACGAAGGAAGGAGGGAAGGAGGGAAGGAAAGAAGGAGGGAAGGAGGGAGGGAAGGAGGGAAGAAAGGAAGGAGAGAGAAAAGAAAGAAAGAAGAAAGATATTTTGGATAATAATAAGTGCTATGAGAAAAAGGAAATTAAGTAATGGGATGAGGATGATTTTAGATTGAGAGATGGCTATTATACTGCACAGATGGTCAGGGATATTCTCTGAAAAGTGAGGACATTGAACTGAGACCTGAATAATGAACAGTTGCCAGCCACATGTAAGTCTAGGGACAGTGAGTTCCAGGTGGAGGGAAAAAACAAGTGCAAAGTCTGTGAGGCAGACAAGGCCATGGCACATTTGAGGCACAAAAGGAAGCCAGTGTGGCCAAAATATGATGACTAAGAGAAAGAGTGGTAAGATACCAAATCAGAGAGGGAAGCAGGGCCAGATCACGAAGGGACCGAAATTTATATTTTATTGTAATAACAATGAAAAGTCATGGGAAGACTGAGTAAGGAAGCGACACGATCTTATTTTCATCCTTTACATACCACCCTGGATGCTCAGTCTGTGGAGAATGGGGAGGGCTAGAGGGAAAGCAGGAAGAGCAGAAAGAAAGGCATTGCAGTAGGCTGGGGCAGAGATGAGGGCGATTTGGACAATGGTGGTGACTGTGAAATGGAAACTAGTTATCGGATTAGGGGTTTATTTTGGAGGTGTAGCCCACAGCACTTGCTGATGACTCAAGGGTGACTTTCAGGATTTTGGTTTGGACAACTGTTTGAGTGATGAAATCCTTAGCTGAGAATAGTAGGAACATATTTGTGGCTAATTTTAGAATGGAAAAGAATTTTCAAACTACCAAGTGCTCTCCAAAGGCAAACTGACACAAGAAAGAAACCACCATGAATCCTACAGCTTCAAGGAACTGACCTCTGCCAACAAACTAAGTGAGCTTGGGTGTAGATTCTTCCCTCATTGTGCCTCTAGATGAGAATGCAGCCCTGGATGACATCTTGATCACAGTCTTATGAGATCCTGAGCAAGGGAGCCAGCTAAATGCGGATGTAGCCCATACCCACAGAAACTGTGAGATAACAAGTGGGTGTTGCTTCAACCTGCTAAGTTTGTGATAATTTGTTACACAGCCGGAGAAAACTAATACAAGTGAAGAGTAAATTACTGAGTAGCAGAAAGCCCTGAAGTGCTTTTGTTACAAACCTAAAAGACAGGAACCAATGTGATCCTCTCTGAGCCCAGCCACACCTGGCTCCCCATTCCTGGTCCTGAAGCAGCTTCTCCTTTAAGGAAATATTTGATGATAATGTGACTGACCATTTATCTTTGTCATTCTCTCTTTCTTGTCTACTACAACTATTCCGAATGTCAAGTTACCCTGTTCTTTACTCAATCATTATTGGTTTTTGTTTTGTTTTGTTGTTTGTTTTGTTTTGTTTTTTATTTTTCATTTTTTTTTTTTTTGCTGAATTGCAGAAATGTATTCAACTCAGGAAAAGCTGTATCTTTACGGGTCCTCATCTCTTCTGTTAAAGGTTTAAGAAGTTCTCCCCAAAATGAGACAATAACTGTTACCTGATCCTTAAAATCCTTCGAGAGCACAGGACCCCATGGTTGGGAGAGATTACAATGGTCATGCAGTTAATTCTCCCAGCAGATGTCTGAGTCCTCCACAGACTATCTGCCATGGCCTTTTGCTAGAACACCTCCAGGAAGGATGTGTAGAGACGGACAGACTAGATTCTAAATTCTGACTCTGTTTCCTAATACCCATGGATCACGTACAAGTTCCTTAACCTCTGAGCCTCAGGTTCTTCATATGTAAATTGGGGGTGGTAGTACTTTTCCAGAGTTGTTTTGATGGATCTAACTTGTGAAGCACCGACCTTTGCTTCTCCCTCTGGCTCCCTCTAGTGATGAAAAATTCCAACCCAATTCATTTTTTCCCTTCTCTGATTTCTTTTATCTTTTACTCTGTTTAACAACCATTTTTGATACTTAATCATATGCTGCATTTTATTGTTCCTCAATTACTTTGTATGCATGAATCATGACCTTCCAAAGAGGCTGAAGACAGGAAGCCATATTTTATACTTCTTGGGGTCCCCCAAAGGATTTAGGTCAATCCAGGGCACACAGCAAGCATACAGTAAACCAGTAAAACCTGCCAAATTAAATTAACAATCCATCATCATCAGAGTAACTTAAAACTGGCTATACTCAATGAACTGTCATTTAATTGGAGTTTCTGGTAAAAGGACCCCCTTTCTATAATATCCATTTTCAAGTTAAAAAAAAAAATACTGACTGTTATGGCCTTTGCTTTTAAAAAGACATCTTTTCATGCACCTCACGTTTGCATTTGAAACACAACTTCCTAAGCAAGCAAAAAAAAAGAGAGAGAGAGAGAGAAAGGAAGAAAAAGAAAAAGAAAGAAAGAAACTAAAAATGAAGCATCCTCAATCATACAATTTGGGTACTGTTCCCTATCTCTTAGACCCAGGCATACGGAGACCCAGATTTATCCTATTTCTTGCTCACATGCCTATTCATTTTTGCCTCCAAGAATTAAGATTTTTGAAGGTTGACTTTTATAAGAAATGAATCCCAAATCTACATATGAACTGAAAGGGTCTCATTACAACTGGATACAGGTTAGAATATGTTTGACCCTAAAAGCAGAAAGGCTAGAATAAAGTGCCATGAAGAATCTATTGGAAGAAATGGAATCAGATAGATGTGGTGCACTTCTCTTAAGTGCATACCACTTAACTGCATAATCAGCTTGTGCTCCCAAGAATTATGCAGTCTCTGTCTGGCCCCCATTAGATTGAATGTGTTGCTACTCCAGTTAATTGCATATCGGCAAATTGCATAATTCAGCTATATGCACCCTGAACCAAGTTTCAAATGCCATCCGGTACAATGTAATCAAACTAGGGAAGTTGAAGAGCTGGAATACTTATGAGATTCTGCCCATTTGTCACATTTGGTTTGGATAGTCTGTGCTGTAGGCAGCCCATTGGTCATAGGCCTGTGTGCTCTGGATTCCTGTTCACTCCCTCCTCCTCAACAACCCAACCTCACATCCCCATCCAAAAATTAATTTTAAATGAGTCTAAAAGAAAACAGGATGTCAGCATGGGAAAATTTGATTAAAAAATAAAAAATATGATTCATAACTATGGTGCCGTCCTTCCCAGGACTGATGTTATTTATGTGGCAGAGCGGAAAAAGCAGGGACTAGTCTTGGCTCTCCCATTAACTAGCTGAGCAAATCTCTTCAGCTCTTTTGTCCTTAGTTTTCTCTTCTATACAATGGAAAGAGTCATACTAGCCTTGTCTATCTCGCTAAGCTGTTATGAGGGTTAAATGCAAGACTGCTTGGTAACCTACAAAGTAACGTAGAAATCTATTGCTAGATGTAGCAGAGTCAGGATAACGGGCTCTGTATCAAAGAATATGAAGAGTCTGTTGAGCTGACAGAAACACTTCAGTCTGGAGAGGGGGCAGCAGAAAGTGGTAGAATAGAAACAAAAAGAAGGAAATGCTTCTGATTCTGTGGCAAACCCTTCAAGGGTCAGTCAGGTATTGTCCTTGGTTTCAGTTCAGTTTTTAGTCTGAGGATTCGATGCTCTTTCTCACACATGCACACACACTGTGCAATGAGATCCTCATTACATTGCTTATTTAGCAGAAATGGCAGCATATTCACATCATCCAGTAATAAGTTTAGGGGCTAGTTGTAAGAAATAAAAGCACCCATCACACAATGCTCAAGGCTATCCAAATATCGCAAGGAGGGGTCTGACATGCAGGTGCCTGCATCTTGGAATCTAGAGGAAATGCTCATATGCCAACTTGCACGGCTGGAGCGCAGCCTAGAGACTTCAAAGGTCTCGCTTTGCTCTTTGCAACTTTCCTTCCACAGATGTTTTATCCTCAACTTGTATCCCTTAAGACAATGAGCAATATTTTTTAGACACCTTATTCCTCTTGAGTTATCTGGAGGAGTCTTTAAGTCAACAATTACCAAACTATAGAAGAGTTGGCTGCTCATTTATAGGAGTGATTAAGAAGAGTGAATTCTAGCTCAGTCTCCTACTAGCTATATAATCCTGGGAAAAATACTTAATCTCATTAAGTCTAACTTTCCTTGACACAAAATTGGACCAATTCCTTTTAGGGTTTTTGTAAGGATTAAATGAGATCACGTATGCCAAGCAAGAGGCATAATGCTAAGCTGTCTGTGCTATGCTTTACTAGCACAGAATTCACCTATGACCCAAGATAAGCTAATGTGAATAATGCATCAACATTTTTACAGAATTTTGGAATAACATTTACTTCAATAGAAATGTGGAGGTTTTAGGCAATTTAACCTGTGTGTTGGTTGTCTCACTTAGGTGGTTAAGAAAGCACCTTTGCTTTGGAATAAGGATGTCATGGCATAGAATGAAATGTGAGCACAAATCATTCTAAAAAATTACCAGAAAGAAGTGACTCGGTACCTCCACTCTGACCAATATTATCAGGTGCAGCCATGTTTCATTCAGTTTGAAAGGACAATGATAGTGTGCCTGTGGGGAGCTTGCACAAAGATTAAGTGTTGGTTGGATTGGATTAAGCATTGGTTGAGTTGAAGTAAGGGCAGATATTCAATGGATCAGTTGTTCCAACTGGAAGAGTCTACTATTTCTCAAGAGATAGATCAAAAACTGAACAAACATTTTTATCTAACATCCAAACCCTGCCTCTTTCTTTCATCACTATACTCCTAGCACTTAGTAAAGTGCCTGATAGAAAATATGTGCTCAATAGATAATGGTTGAATAAGTTAGTTAATTCATTAGTTAATGATTCCAACCTTTGTTTCTAGCCTTATCTTTCACTATTTTCCAGCATGAGCCCTTCACTATACCCAGGTCAATCTATTCATGGTTACCCAAACACTATTGATTCTTACCTCCAAACTTTTGCTCATAAGCCTTCCCCTTATGCTTGGTTCACACCTTTTTCTCTTACGCAAATTTGTTCCACTTTTTGAGGTGTGATGTTTTGAATCATGTTGACTTGGCTAAGCTGAATCTACATTTCTCAGGATCTCATTTCCTGTATGATTCTCGGTTAGAGTTAGCCAAGAGAGTTCAGAAAGGTTGATAATTAGATATGGCATGGAAGAAGAAACCTATCTGCCATACTGAAAACCTTTGGTATAATGACTTATACTTTTTAGTCAAATTAAATAAACATAAAAAGTCATAGTGCATGCACGTACTGAAGTTCAGTAGATATTAATTCCCTTTGCCGCTTTCTGACCTACTGCACCTATCTTTCACACAGTAGGTACCCAATAAATATTTGTTGAATGAGACAATGTCAGTGTAACCCTTACAAAATGAACTGTGTGACCTCTACAAACCAAAGTGATTCGCAAAGTCCTCACTATTTAAAACAATGAATAAAAAAAGCAGCTAGAGTGAACTTCCTGCATTTTAAGAAAGCCACTTCAGCCATTTATGGTCTTTTCAGAAATAAAGAAGACAAAATACAAATAAGCCCAGACCCCAGCTAACAACAACAAATATAAAGTACTTGGAAAGAATAAAAGCCTTTCTAGCTTCTGTCCTTCTGGTATTACTAGCCCACTTCTTTGTAGTCATATAGGAAGAGCACTATGGAAGAGAAAAAAGTTTGGGAGGTAAGTCTGAGTTCAGAGGAGTCAGATAGAATTATTGGATAGGAAATATAGGATCTAGACAGGGATATTTTTTGTTCCTTTCTGAGAAGAGAATAGAAATAAAGGCATGATTGACTTGACACTCGGAAAAGTTATTTTTGGTTTGTTCTCTTTTCCTGATTTCTGCCTTGCCAACCAAGGCCCATATCTCTAAGAATTCTGGCAGTTAGTTCCTATTCCTGCATTCCTTCTTCCATTTTCTATTCCTGTGAATAGGATGTGATGATTCCCTTGATGATTCTGGCAATCAATAATTGAAAGCATGGATGTGAAAAAAAATAAGAATGAAAAACAAAAAAATCAGTGTGTTTATTATAATGGGTAAGAAGGTATATAAAATAAGCTTACTCTATGGGGTTGGTCATGTCCAAAGTAAATCTTTTTCCCCAATCCTTGCAATATACACATACAACCTTGCCGTTAAGCAGAAAATAAAAAGCCTTATTGTCTTTCTACATTCTCTTTCTCACTTGTCTGGTTTCTGTTGGTTCCTTATTAAGAGCAATTTCAAGAATTCTTCAACTTAGTTGACATGTATTCTAACACCCAAGTCTAGGGTATGCATAACCCAACAACTGCTATGCCGCATTCATTTTCTGCGTCTCCATCAGCCAAATGGCCATATACTTTGGGTAACTGTTAAATGTGAGGTATTCTCATTTTCCCTCCACATTTTGGGTAGACCTATCATAAGACAGATTCACTACCAACAAAGATTCCCCACTAGATTAAATGTGATGTGAGTAGATTTTATTTTTAATTTGTGTTTGTAACCCCAAGGACTAAAACAAAGCCTAGCATAGAGTAAGTGATGAGTAAATGTTTGTTGAATGAATCAATATGTTTTTATATATTGGTGGTATAGGCAGAATAAATGTCCCACCCCAAAGACGTCTACATTATAATTCCCAGAACCTTTGAATATATTTTTTTACATGGCAAAAGGGAATTTACAGATGTGATTAAATTAAGAATCTTACTTATCCTGGGAGACTATTCTGGATTACCTGGTGGGCCCAAGGTGATCACACAGGTTCTTATACAGGGTGGAAAGAGAGTCAGTCAAAGAAGGAGATGGACAACAAGGTCGGAGCGATGCAGAGCCAGGAGCCAAGGAATGTGAGCAAACTCTAGAAGCTGGAAAAAGCGAGAAGACAGATTCTCCCCTAGAGCCTCCAGGAGGACACAGTCTTGTAGACCTTTTCATTTTAGCCCAGCGAGACCCAATTTGGACTTCTGACTTCAGAACTGTAAGGTTATAAATGTGTGTAGTTTTAAGCCAGAAGTTTGTAGTAATTAGTTATAGTAGCAATAGGAAAATAATACATTATTATTAACATTAATAAATCATATAACAAGTATTTTATTGAGATATAATTGACATAACATTGTATTATTTAATGGGTAATAATTGTAATGATAGCCAGCATTTATTGAACACTTAGGAAGAAGCACAGTATAAGATTCTTTACAGATAAATCTTATTAATTCTCAGAACTATATCATAAGATAGGTATTATTATTACTCCCAAGTTATAGCTAAGGAAATCAAAGCCTAGAAAAGTGAAGTTATTTGATCAAGATCATATAGTTAGCAGAACCAGCATTTGAACTCAGGCAATTTGAGTTCATATCACACTGTCTTCCCTGCTAGTGCTAAGAAGGATGGTAAATCATAGAAACCTATAAGACAAGTCTTGGCCTTCAAGGAAGTTACAGATTGAATGAAAAAAAACCCACTTCAATATAAATGCTATATGTTCGAGAGAGTATATCACAGATGTGAACTGATCTATGACCTACCTTTAATGAAGAAAAGAGGATAAGAAAACTGGAATATTTAGGATTGGATGGAGCTGGACCTTGAAGTGTACTTGGCTACGGACTGGCAGTGCACAGTGGAGCTCCCTTCCAGGCCAGAGAAATGGAATGAGAGAAGGAATAGTGGTGCAAA
>NW_006441955.1:12193026-12221541 GCF_000325575.1 Pteropus alecto
GGAAAGAAAATTAAAAACCTGCAAGGAGAAAATCTGAGAAACAAAAAACAAGAAGATAAAATACTTAATTATTTTTTATGGGAATGGTAACTTTCAATGAACACCTATTCTACCATAAAGGGAACATTCGCATTTGTTATTTTATTTAATCCTCACAGAACCCCTGCTAAATGAGTATTATTAGCCTCATTTTTACAAAAGAGGAAATTAAACATCCAGAGAGATTAAATAATTGCTGAAAGGCACATACCCAGTAAATTTGATTCCAAAATTCATGCTCTGTCCTTTGTTTTGTTTGTTCATTTGTTTTTCTCTTACAATCATCTCAGCCTTCCTCTGAGAAAGAGCAAATTTCCATTGAAGTAAGAACGATAGGCAGAGCTATCTGAAAACTGGAAAAGGCTGCTTCGGAAGACACTAAGTTAAAGGCAATCAAGCAGAGGCTTGGTTCAGCCAGCCAGTTGTTCACTGATAGTTTACTGACAAGCCCTGTGCGAAGCCTGACAATAGAGAGATCACAGCAAAACGGCAAACATCTTTCCTGCCTGCCCTTTATGGCACCAACTGTTGAGTGAGGGAGACAAATGAGTAAAAAGACTTTTCCCACACCAACTTTAGATTAGTGTTTACCTTCAGGGATGGAAGGTAGAGAAAAGTTTGGGATGGGGAGAGCTTTAGTTATGTCATACCTTTTATTCCACAGCAGAAAAAAGAGAGATCTGAAACAAATATAGCAAATCGCTAACATATTTAATCTCAGCGCTGACTACACAGATGTCTGTTGCATTACTTTTCTTCATTTTAGTTTGTTTGTAATGTAGTACAAGGCCCAAATCAATAAACTTAATTACTATTATTATTCTTAAAAGGGAACATCACAATAATAAATCATTAGTGCCATGCTAGAGGGAAACATAGGGTATAATAGAAGAACAGAAGAGCAACATCTAACTTAACTTAAAGAGAAACTGGAAAAAGCAAGGAAATGAATTCTCTCCTAGATTTTCCAGTAGGACACATCTCTGCAGATACTTCCATTACAGCCTAGTGAGACCTGGTTGGACTTCTGACCTCCAGCCACATCTTCAAAAACTTGTAAGAGATAGAAGCGGATGACCAGAGTGTTTCAGAACAAGGGGCAGCAGTAAGAAAAGTCTCAGAATAAGGGGGATCGGGGCTTATCCTGTAATCTCAAGGGGTCAGCTCACAAGTACTTACTCTGGAGAGAAAAGGTGATCAATGGTGTTTGGGACTCAAATAGGATAAGCCTTTTAAGCCAGGAAAATGGATTAGGATTTTATCTAAATGAAATTGGGAGCTTCTGGAGAGTTTTAGGCAGGATAAATAATCAAATTTACTTTTCAAGAAAGATCATTCTGGTGGAAGTAGGAAAGGTGAACTGAGGGGAAGGTGGGACTCGTTCAGGTAGACAGGCAGGAGTTTATCACAGGACCCAGATGGGAGAAATTCAGGGGCCTGACATCATAGAGTTGCAATGAGGATGAAGTAATAATTTCAGAGTATTTATGAGGTGAAATTTAAATGCTTAGTCATCTATCAGATGTAGGGAGAAGATAGCATCGAGGATAACTTCTGAATTTCTTTCTTGATGGATGTGTTACTGATTCTTGCTATAAGGAAAACAGGAGAAATAAATTTTAAAACAAAGGTGAGTTTTCTACAAATGGTGCTATAACAACTAGACAGCCACATGCAAAAAAACAAAAAACAAAAAACAACAAATCTTGACACAAATTTATACCCTTCACAAAAATAAACTCAAAATGCATTATAGAGATAAATGTAAGATGCAAAACTATAAAACTCCTAGAACATAACAGGAGAAAATCTAGATGATCTTGAGTTTGGCAATGGCTTTTTAGATATAATACCGAAGGCACAACTGATGAAAGAAATAATTGATATGATGGCCTTCATTAAAATTAAAAATGTCTGTTCTGTGAAAGACACTTTTAAGAGAATGAGAAGACAAGCCACAGGCAAGGAGAAAATATTCGCATAAGACACATCTGTTAAAATACACAAAGAACTCTTAAAATTCAACAATTAGAAAATAAACAGCCCAATTAAAAAAATGGGCCAAAAATCTTAACAGACACCTTACCAAAGAATATATAGAGATGGCAAATAATCGTACAAAAAGCTGCTCCACA
Organism: Pteropus alecto; assembly: GCF_000325575.1. NCBI lineage: Eukaryota > Metazoa > Chordata > Mammalia > Chiroptera > Pteropodidae > Pteropus > Pteropus alecto. The sequence goes on from NW_006441955.1 coordinate 12,195,201, forward strand.
TCACAAGTCATTGGTCATCAGGGAAATGAAAATTAAAACACAAATGAGATACCACTACATACCTATTAGAATGCCCCAAATCCAAAATACTGAAACACCAAACAGTGGTGAGGATGCGGATCAACAAGAACTCTCGTTCATTGCTGGTAAAAATGCAAAATGATACACCACTTTGGAAGAGAATTGAACAGTTCCTTACAAAACTAAACATACTCTCACCACACAGTCCAGGAATCATGCTTCTTGGGATTTACCCAAAGGTGTTGGAAACATAGGACTACACAAAAACTTTCACACAGATGTTTATAGCAGCCTTTCTCAAAATTGCCACAACTTGGAAACAACCACAATGATCTTTAGTAGGTGAATTGTAAATAAACTGTAGTACATTCAGACAATGGAATAGTATTCAGCTCTGGGGAAAAAAAAAAAAGCTGTCAGGCCACGGAGACATGGAAGAACCTTAACAGCACATTACTAGGTAAATGAAGCCAATAGAAAAAGGCTACATACTATATAATTCCAATTATATGGCATCCTGGAAAAGGCAAAACTATGGAGACAGTAAAAATATCAGTGGTTGCCGGGGTTTAGTGGGGTGGAGGGATGAATAGGCAGAGTATGGAGGATGTTTAGGTCTGTGAGAAACTCTGTATGATACTATAATGGTGGATATATGTCAATATACATTTGTCCAAACCCATAGAAGGTATAACACGAAGAGTGAACCCCTAATGGAAACTATGAACTTTGGGTGATAATAATGTGTCAATGTAGGTTCATCAACTGTAACTAAAGTACCACTCTGGCGAGAAGAATGTTGATAATGGCAGAGGCCATACATGTGTGGGGCCAGGAGGTATATGTGGAATGTATCTTCTGCTCAATTTTGCTGTGAGCCTAAAACTGCTCTAAAAAATAAAGCCTATTATTTCTTAAAAAATGAAGATGAGAACAATTTTTAAAGTGTTGCACATGGGTCCAGAGAAAAATAAGTAGAAATGTTTTAATGGGTCGTTTTGTATTATTGTTTTATCCCCAAATTATAAATGAAGAAACTAAGGCTTAGAGGGTAAAGTATCTTGTTCATCACACAACACATTAAGTGAAGAGGGTAGAATTTGAACACAAGAAGTTTAACTTCTAAGCCTACATACAAAATGAGGTTTTGAGCCCTTAGTTTCTTATTGTTGCTGTATCATTTTAAAAGTGGAAAAGTAAAGAGACCTAATGCAAGTAAGCTTTCAATACTTCAAAGTGGTAAAATGTTCATACCGGTAGGCCATGATAAGTTATGTATGTATATTGTAATGACAAGGGCAATTAGTAAAAGAAATTATTCAGAGTGATATGCTCAAAAGCATTGTAAATAAAGGAAAATCAATTTTAAAAGTGTTCGGGTAATTCCCAGGGCAGGGGGAAAAAAAAGAGAAAGAGAAATAGGATAAGAAACAGAAGAAGAAAACAGAAAATAAATAATAAAATGGCAGACTTAAAGCTCTAAGATATCAATAATTAATTTAAATGCAAATGGTCTAACTATATCAATTAAAAGTCAGAGATTAGCAGAATGGGAATAAAAGGGTGATCCAACCATATGCTGTCTGTAAGTAACTCACTTTGAACATAACTGTATTAGTTATGGCCTCTTCCTCCATCTTCAAAGCCAGTGGCATAGACTCTTCGAATATCTCTCCTCTCTGACCTTGGCCTCAGTCATTTCTTCTTTGGCTCTCTTGCCTCCCTCATTCTCTGATAAGGACTCTTGTGATTGTAGTGAGCCCACCCAGATAATCCAGGATAATCTTCCCATTTTAAAACATTTAATTTAATCACATATGCAAAGCCCTTGTCATGTAAAGTAACATATTCCCAGATTCTGGGGATTAGACATAGACATCTTTGGTGGGCCGTTATTCTGCATACTACAAGAGTCTGTGCAGAAGAGGTAGGCAGACCAATGATCCGTTCACAAATACAGGCTCAATAAGAAATAGCCGGATGTTTCATTGGATATTCCTGGGGCTGAATCGTTCCAAGGACCAGTGTTCTCTGGGCATGTAAATCATGAACATTTCCAGATACCAGGATTTCTTAAGGAGAGGCCACTAATGCCTTCCAGGTCTGGTTTGTATTGGTCCAAGGTTTGGGTGAGGTTGGACCTGCAAATGGCATGCTTTATTACAGGCAGCAAAAGCAGGCAGGATCAATATTCCTAAAGTTAAAGCGAACAGACGGAGATAAGGGAAATCTAAAAGGGCTACTTGTAAGATATTCTTACACACTCTGGAAAAGCCCAGTGTGGGGAAAAGTCCATAAGAATTTAATTTGAGCAAGAGCAAAACAACAAATGAATAGATGAAATAAAACCACATATATACACAACCCAGAACATGAAATGACTCACTTTAGGAAACCACAAACTAATCTTTCTACAGAAGGCTAATCTGGAAATCTGCTGTGCGCAGCAGGTCATTCTGATCTCTCAAAGGAAACTCTATTTAAACTTTTTATAGGAAAAATACAATGACCTTCATAGTCAGTGGTGGGTGTTATGTAAAGAGTACAGGGCTAGCTATCAATAACGTCTATGGAATGAGGAAGGAGGCTGACTTAGAGGTTTCTCCCAGTTTATGAGTGTTGCTAGTTTAAGTTGAGTCAATATAGTGTTGTGTTTGGATATGCACACAGAAGTTTTATAAACCAAACTTCCTTAAGGCTAGGGAACTCCCTTTAAATTGGGCACAACAAAGGGACCTCTAGCCTCTGCTTAAGTCTTGCTGGTGGCAGAGAGAGAACCTATTCTATTTTATACTGAATTGAAACTGTCCTTCAACCTCTACCCACTATTCTGGTTTTCCTCTTTAAGCCACACTGATAGCTGTATTCCATCTTCTTTTAAAATGGAAGCCAGCTAATGTAAAAAAAAATCATGAGGATGTAGAACTGGAATTCTCATATTTTGCTGGTGGGAGTGTCAACTGGTACAGCCATCTTGGAAAATTGCTAGGTGGCATCTACTAAAGTTAAAGATATGCCTAACTGTAACCAAAGAGTCCACTCCTGCATATAAACACAAGAAAAATAAGGGCATATTATTTTTGATCTCTATCTCACAAAAGACATGTATAAGAGTGTTCATGGTAGCTCTATTCACAATAGTCCCAAACCGAAAACAAACTGACAACAGTAGGATGAATACTTTGGGGGCATATGCATATAATGTAGTATGGCAGGATAATGATGAGTGAAAGAAGCCAATCACAAAATGCTTCCATTCATATAAAGTTCAAAAACAGGCAAAACTAATCTATGGTGACAGAATCATAGAGAAGTGGAGTGGGTAATGACTGGGAAGGAATACAAGGGAACTTTCTGGAGTGCTAGAAATGTTATTTTGAATTGGGTGGCTAATTTTTTTTTAAATGAAATCATTAGACTCTTGTAATTGTTTCTTCTTTTTGATAGGGAAAAAACCTCCAATGGTGCAGTTGTAAAGGAGTGAGAAAGACCTATGGCCAATTGTCTACGCACACAAGACTTAATGGGTAAGTAGCACAGTGCAGTGACTGAACGGGCTTAGGAGTCACAGACCTGGTTTCAAGTTCTGACTTCATCGCTTGTTAGCTGTGTAAGCTTAGTGGTTATTTTATCTAACCCTTAGTCACATTATATATAAAATAAGGATTCATAAATAACAGTACTGACCACACGAGATATGAAATGTAAAAATCTTAAAACCAACCAGCTATCATTTATTAAATACATATTATGTACCACAAACTGTGAAATACATTTTATTTAATCCTACGACCATATGAGAAAATATTTCCATTTTAAGAATGAGGAATCTAAGGTACTAAGAGGTTGCCCATAATAAGTGGCAGATTTGTCTGATTCTAAAGTCCATAGCTTAAGTATTACCCTGTGTAGCCGTTGGTATAATTGGATGGTAAGTGGATAGTGAAAAGTTGAATCAGAAACTAGCCTGAGTTCTGCAGAAGAGCACAATATTTAGCTAAAGCTTCTTGTGAACATCTTAAAGGCTAGCAATCTATACCTATAGCATAAAAGACTTATCATTGAAAGGGTAGCTATTTGTCCTGATTTACAGGGTGATTGTGAGGATTAACTGAGATAAACAGGTCAGGAAAGTACATATGACACATATTAGATAATTTAGTATTCCGCCTCCCTCCCCAATAACCACCCACCTCCTTCTTATTGTTTCTAATAATCTACTTGCTGGTCTTTTTTCAAGAACCACCACTATCACCCATTCCAAGGTAAGAATTTAATGTTTATAAAATTCTTGTGCCATAACAGGCACTATTCTAAGCACTGGGACCATCAAGGACTAGAATAAATCAACATAAACTCATTTCTTCACCTACCACCTATAAACAATAATTAGGGTTAGAATCATGTTTGGATGTCAACTCCTAAATTATCTAAAGTAGGTTATTTAATCTCAGACTAATTCATATTCCTATTAACTCATTCTAGTGCTCCTGTTCTAATGGGAATATCTTTTGAGTACTATTATATTTCAGGCACAGAAGGGATAATATTTGAGCAGAGATCTGAATGAGTAGAATCAAGCAATGAAAAAACCTGGGAAAGAGCACTCCAGGCAAAGGAAAAAGCCAGTATGAAAATCTTGGTGGCAAACAAGTTGGCATATTTGAAGCATGACAAGAAGCCTTTGGAGAATTGGCAGAAAAGTGACATGTTCTCATTTACTTTATCACTTTGGCTGCTCTGTGGAGAATATATTATAGAGGGGCAAGTGCATAAGGGGTACATAGTAAGTAGGTCAAAAAATGATTGAGAATTAATAAACAATACATTTATTTCTTTTGAATACCTTTTAAGACTTCCTGTACTTATTTAAAGCAATTTGTGTCATGTCACAGACGACTTCACTACAACACTCTGCTTCAATCACAAACCATATAAATACGCCATTCTTCTTATTTATATTGTAATTAAATGATTTCAAAATTCATTCAAGTAGTCAAATTTTGAGTTTTGTCTGAAAATCAAAGATGGGACCGTGAGTCTTTGTAATCGTACCCTCTTAAATATAAAAATTAGCTCACATGATTAAAAGTTCCAAACACTGCACTTTCTAAAGTATTCTGGTAAAACAACGCTTCTTTGGCATATGCAGTCCAAATAGTTCTAACCTTAATCAGTTTTCAGGTTTTAATCTCCACATGCTTGGCATATTCTGATAATACTGACAGGTTAAAAGCAACATTCTGTTGTATGCATAGCGATTGCTGCAATTAACCTTAATTCAGGCTGAAAGTAGACTGTTCAGCTGCCTCATATCAACATTTCTATATTTATTAGATAAATATCTCCAGAAAACTTTAGATTAAAAAGGACCAAAAACAAAATCTGCAACATCGCAGCCTTCCCTTACATAAGTTTTTTTCAGCAGTGAAAGTGCCAATAAGACTTCCTTGAGAAAAGGAATATTTTTGGCCTTTACATTAGAGTAGCTACAGTTAACAATAACCATAATGGAGATAAGAAAAATCTAGGTAAACAATGTCCAAAGCACGCATCTTACCTTCCTTCTGTAAAATAACTATTGAGTCCGCTAGCATTTTACTCAAGGTATAACCAAGCTATACCCCAAGTGTGAAGAACCCTTTGTAAATTCCAGGACCTCATCAATGCCTGATGCCATCATTACATTTCTTTAAAATATGTTCAATAAACAGTGACTATTATCCATGTCATCTTAATCTCTCAACACTACCTGATTGGTATTATTATCCCTCTTTACATGAAGATGGTGCTGGTTGGCAGGGGGGCTCAGAACTGTTATGTACTCATCACAAAACAAGTGACAAAAACAGGATACACTTAGGCCTGATTCCAAAGTCTGTGCATTTCCTATCAAACTGTGCTGCTTGGATGTCAAATCTTTGACATGATGGGTTAAGTTTGCCTTTTCCTTTAAACGTATCAGCCTTTAAAGTAAGGATCACGTCAGAAATCAGAGTAAGCGTTATCTTGAGGAGGAAGGAGGCAGGGAAGAAGTGATCTAGATTTTCTTGGGTTTTTGTTCTAATACTATTTATTGTGTCCAATAGATGCATGCTAATAATGCATGTTTACTGTGGAAATATTAGAAAATTCAGATAAGCCGAAAGAAAAACTAAATAAAAACCATTTGCAATCCTACCACCTACAGCTGTCGCCAGCTTCAAGTGACCTCAGCAAGACAAAAGAGTGTGACAGTATGGTCCAACCTAACATCTCTCCCCCTGCCATACAAACATAATTTCTGGTCCAGAAAGTGCTGCAAATGTCAGATGAGGTGGTGGCGGCAGAAAAATCTTTGGTTTTTTTCATAATAATCACGCTCTATTATAGTCTCATTTTAATATTCATAAAACATTTTAGCATGTGTGTGATGTAAAATTGAGATGTTTAAAATATAATTAAGTTCTTTTATTAACCAGCAAACTATCTGTTAAGCAAAAAGGTGCAGAATAGGCAGATAATTTCATCTTTACTGAAAACATTAAACAACATATTAAGAAAAGTCTATTACAGAATAATTAGCAGTATACTTCATAGTATTAGATGCTTGTAACCATCACATTTCAGGCAAGATGGCAGTTAATAGACCTGGGTTTAAATCCGGGCTTCACCACTTATTTCATGACCTTGGGCAAGCCTTAATATTTTTATATTTTTTCTTGAAAATATTTTCTAGGAAAGTAAATAACATTCTTCCTCTATTAGACAATGGCCAGCTTTAAAGGCATTGCTACATTTACTCAGATATTAGGCTCTATTTTAAAAGATACATTCTAAAAGAAATTACTAATTCATTCCTAATTAGTAATTTTTCTCATTTTCCAAATTTACTTGACTCCTTCTCAGGCAGCAAGGGGAAGCGGCAGGGAGAGAAACCATTATGGATGAGCTTCCTACTTACTCCTTCTTAAAACTCTCTCTTCTCTTGAAGCCTTCTGGAGGATACTTAGATAAATTGGTCAACTGTTTGACATCTGTTGCCAAACCAACAGATTTGCTATCATTCCCCAATACTCATAACCAGCGCCCTTTCTCCGGCAGCTATCCTCTTCTCAGTTTTGCTCTTCCCCAGCTCCTGGGATGCCAGGGGCAGCAGTCAGCATGAATAAGCAGTGTCCTAATCGCAGAGCGGGTAGTTGCAGGTCCCTGCAGTGTCTTATCCACAGTTAATCTGTACCAGAATAACTGAGAGTTGACTGGGGTTTTGTTTGAACTTGGGTTTGGGATATCTGACTTCATTTTTTCCTCCATTACCGTGGCTGAGACTGTACATTTGTATCAAAAACTTTAATATGTGATTACTTTTTGACCAAAAATGACAATTCTAGAGAAAAAAATCAGAAGTGCATATTGTTCATTTATTAGAATAACAATACCAAACAATAAGGAATTACATAAATAAATCATAATACAGACATGGAATACTCTACAGCCATTATAAATAATTTTGTAAAAGAATATTTATTGAAACAGAAAAATCTTTACAATGTCAAGGAGCAGGTTATGAAACAGCATGTTTATAATTTTTGAGAAAAAAAATGTACATACATGCCTGGAAAAAGTACCAGTACATAAAAATATTAACATTATCTTTGAGCTGTGAAAATAAGTTTTCTTTACAACTTTTGGTGTTTCTTGCTATTAGATCTATGTTAGCTTCCTAGCTGTCTATCAGTATTTATAATACTTAATTTAGCCTTACGCATCAAGGATAAAATTAGGGAAAAAGACACAGAAATTTTTTGTAAACAAACAAACAAAAAGCATACCTCCAAACTAATATTTTTTATAGTCCTAGCAGTCCCATGAACAAATGTTAGCCACAGACGAGATAAATCTTTGAAGTCTTAAAGAGGTCCTTTAGTTTAATACAGTGTAGCTAAGAAATCTTCCTAGGTAAAGAGGTATTTCTGGAAATTGTATTAACCCTTTCAGAGTATAGTAGTGCCATTTTTAAATGTTTCTATAGAAAGACTGTTTCTGTAGAATTCAAAGAATCCATCCCGTCTCATCCTGGAGGGTTTAGGAGCAACCCAAGGAATGACTGAACCATTCAAGGAATGACTGATTCATCTTACAATTTTGGCCACAGCTTTAAAAGCAGGGTTATCATATAAAGCATTCCACACAGAGGCCTTAACACGTGATTTGTACTCAGACACACTAACAAATAGCCATAACAAAATAGTGTTCTATGAAAGTAAAAACAAACTGTTCACATGCATTAAATGCATTCACATAAAAAAATAAGATGACACAGAAAAAGCATTTGTTAAAGAACTACATATATTAGGCAACAGGGAATTAGACAAACTGGAAAAAAGTAAAGTGCTCTTGTCATGTAAATTTAGGAAATTATTCTGAAAATAAAGACTAAAAGTTTAAGAGTGTATTGCAAAGAGACTTTATTTCTAGATTTTATCAACAACCCTGAGTACTACAGCTTATTTGAATAAATACTTTGAGAAGCACCTGCTTTGAAACAGACTTCCCACCTGGCCAAGTTAATAACTGTAACAATTATGAAAGACTCAAGATTACTTTTCAAGATTTAACTGCAAGTGTTTCTTATATAATTGAACTTATGTGGCTATGGAAGCTTAAAGAGTTTTAAAATCTGGGCTTACATGATCCTGAAGTAAATTTCAAAGCACTGTCTGCAACCAAAAAGATCTAGGAAATACTAGAAAATGAGTATTTACCAGTTACTTTAACTGCAGCCAAAATATCACGGGGAAAAACTGGATCCCAAGGGAATGTTAGCTCAAGAGCAAAGATGTTTGTGTTTTGTTCATTGCTGCAACCGATCATCTAGAAGAGTGCCTCCCAGATGGCAGACATTCAGTATTTTAATAAATTAATCATAAAGACCATTCCTGATGTATATTAAGGAGTCAACCCAAATTTACTTCACATATCAATACTTAGTAATTTCCCACCAAATAGAATATGTTACTGAAATTAACATATTATGAAAGTAACTGGACTTAAAGAGTATACTTTTGAGTAAAACGTGTGATAAAAAATTACAGTTTTTACTTTTGAGGAGCCCGGACCTCAGTAATTTTGAAATTGGCATGGCTGTTAACAAAGAACATGACAGTATTATGGAGACATAACATTTCATGTATTTCCATCTTCTTAAAACCCTTCTAAAACATGGTAAGAAAAACCAGTGCTAGTATTCAGGTGCTGCTTCCTTCAGACACTGGTGCATCACTTGAGGCACTTGTGCCAGCATCTGCCTGGCAGTGTTAACAGATGGAAGACATTAATCATCTGTTCGCTGTTCCCACCTTGTCCATCAAATGTAACTGCACTGAGCTAGGTGAGTCAGCATCTGGTCTTCCAAAAGCTAGTGAATCACTCCTAAAGGAAAAAGTTCACACTTCAGAGGCCTGAATCTATGCCAGAGGTATCCATGTTGCCTCAAGGTTTCAGACTCACTGATGATCTTTAGCTCCCTGGATACCATAGCAAAGACAGATCTGAAAGCTACAGAAAACCAGGTGGGTTGTCATACAAGACTGCAGTCCCAGGCAATATAAATGGTATTTGTTCACACCATAGATTAAGTGCGTTGAAGGATCAAATTGTAGAAGACAGCTACATTCAACATTTAAAGTTTTCTTAATAATAAAGCACTAAAAAATGTGAATAGGTCATACTTTTATTTTTCAGAAGGAAAAATGACAAGTGGCAACTTGTCTTTGAAAAAGAGATTAAGGAATATCGGGGTAATAAGCTATCTATCTCAAAGAAACAGTAGCCTAAGGAAGACTTATCATACAGCTCTCAAAGAAAATTCTATTAAATAAACCTCAGAATACTATGCTTTTAACCAGAACAACAAAACAAAAACATCAACAATGAAAAATTACATAGAATCCATAAAATGGTATGTGAAAAAGGAAAAAAAATCTGGAAATCCACTTGAGAGTTTGATATTAAAATCAACAAGACCCAAATCCTAAAACAGAAAGAATAAATACATTAAAACATAATATTTTTAAAGAGTCCAATGAGGTTATTACAGATGCACAATTTAATGCTTCATTTACTTAAGACATTTTTCTTACTCTGGGAACCCTCCTCTATAGAGAGATCATATGAATGATAATATAGAGATCTGCCTCTTCAATGGGCCCTTCAGGTTTTAAATTCCAAATCTGAGTCTGGAATGCTAATTAAATGTTTATTAATAGGCTACAGAAAATAGAATGGCTTTTTAAATTACATTTGCTTAAGTTTTACACATTATGTTTAAAAATAATCCATATACTTTTGAAAGGGACACAGCAATTTACAGTATGAAAATAAGGTTATGTGAAATGACACAACCCTTCTCATAAAGTAAAAGTAATAATTTCTAAAATGAAGATGCTTATTACAAAATGATATAGTCGGAGGGTTGTGGGTGGGAGGTGGCGAACAACCAGTGATATTCACATAAGATCTAGATTCTAGATTCAGTTTCACACTAATTGTGTCTTAGTCTCAACTTCCTTAGGTCCCAGTGTGCCCCCTGGTAAGAGGAGGTAGATGGATCTTTAAGTTTCATTTCAATTTTAAACCCAAAGACTCTTATAGTTTATTAAAAAAGATTTGAAAAACTTTTTGGATAATCAGTTGAATAAATTCCTCAGATCTTGACAAAACTTTTTGGATAATCAGTTGAATAAATTCTCAGATCTGTCACTGTTCAAACTCATGACAATATCTACAAAGAGTACCCCATAATTTTACTGTGAGAAAAGAAAAAATCTACCTTAAGGGCAAAATTATACTTGATATCCTATTTATACAGTACGACAGAGAAAATGTCTATTCCCTTCCTGGCCTCTAGAAGCACTTTCTGAGAGTCGACTGAAAACTCTAGGACCATGACATCTAGCCTGCCTTTCTCTCTGCTTTCTTACTCTAGATAGTTCAAAGTGAACTATCATCTAAGAAATATCCTGCACCCACCATGTTATATAGGACTTCTCCACTGAAAAGAATGATTATACCAGGAAATTGTTTTCCTGAGAAAAATCTAGCATTACTGGAAGATTATTTATTAGAATAGACTAATGCACTAGCCACGGAAATAAAAACCTTATAGTAGCGGAGCCTTAGAGAACCAGAGAGTCGAACCAGGAAGATTAATTAATGGTATCTCTGACTTCTCCAAGTATATTACCTATTTAAAGCTGAGGCCAATTAATAACTCTCTGGTTAATGAGCAGGGCCAAACTTTAGGTTAGATTAAATACTTATAATAGTTCAGGGTTGAGACTGTACCAACTTTCAAGTTAGGGATGAAAAAGAAAGATATAAGAATCATATAGACCCTAGGAGAGCAGAAAACTTAAGCTTTATTGAACTATCTACAATATATACTTTCAGCATAATCATCTTATAATACTATAAAATATCTTTTTGCTTTGATGTTATTTGTTTTGTGAACTTTATCTTTAAACCACATTCACTACAAAGAAACAGAGTCTGAACTGGGACATACAGGAGCAATGAGCACACATAAAAATGCTTTACAAAAGATTAGAAATATTTCAGGCATATGCAGACCTGTGTTTCCTGATAAGCAAAATGAGAGAATTATAACATTAAATGATCTCTTAAATTTCCTATAGTTCTTAAAGTGTCATAATTTCATGCAGATAATATACAACAATTAAGAGTATATGTCAACTATAATTGAAAATAAAACTATAAAAAAATTTTTAAAAATAAAGAACGTTTCATATATGTAAAAAAACCTTATATATACATATCACTTACTGTTTCTTTTAAAAGTATTTATGGATATAACTGTGTTTTTCTAAATGTCTCATTAGTAATACTCAGTCTTGTAAGTCTGGTTCCATAATAATCTATAATATAACTACTTCCATCTGAAGGTCCAACAATCTAGAAAAGAAAATTTTAAAAATTACTTTTTACAAAAGATGTTTTCACAATACTTTAAGTTTTTCTCATTAATAAAATTATTTCAGTAGCAACAAAAATACAACTCAAACTAAAGCAAAATACAGTAATTCAGTGACTCAGATAGCTGAAAAAAATATTGGGGAGGTTCACAGGACCAAAAGAATTGCAGGAACCAAGGCCTTAAGGACTGAAATTCCATGACCCATGAGGCCTTTGGTTTGGCTTCCCTGCCTCTTTGCTTGGATTTGCTTGCCTTCATTCTGCAGACAGGTACTCCCAACTGGTTGCCAAAAGTTCCAGATTCACATCTTTCTTTGCAGCTCAGCAGATCCCAATAGAAAGTAAAATTTCCTTCCTCAGTGTTTATATGCCAATCCCAGGGAAGGACTTTGATCAATCTGCTTGTTTATGCCCACTGCTGGACAAATTAGTGCATCCAAGGGAATAAGATTAATATGGTTGGCCAGGCCCAGCTCCCTGTGGGAGATACGGTAGTGCAAAACTGATAACCCCTCCAGAACCACATGGATGGAAAAAGAAGAGTGAGAGAAAAGAAACAGCACATACTCATTACAATCATTTTGTCCATTTAATCACATTTGTGACAATCCCGGTAACAGATCTTTACAAATTATCCTTTAAAATAGCAATCTTCAAACTGCAGCCTTAGGAGTACACAGATTTACCAAGGTATAGGTAAGCCTAGGAAGTTCCAAGGGAATCAATTTCGAGATTCTTAATTCTCATATGTACTCTTTGTAAAACTGATCCCCTTGATGCCACGCTATGTTAGAGGCCATCAGGCTAGGTCCCCTTCCCACTTCTCTTTCTCTGTAGTCCTTTCGCCAACATGACGACAGTAAAGCATACCTCCCATCAAAGCATACCCTGAATCTTATGATGGCACATCGATGGCCTTGAGGTATAAAACCCCGCAATGTGCCAAACAAGAGATAATTCAAAATATTGGATGTAGGTAAATCTCCATTAATAGAGTCCAAAAATATGCTCTGCCACATCTTGTTCAAAAGGATGTATTCCCAGTATCTTACTTTTTTTTTTGCTTAAAATTATTTGCTAAAATTTGTAACATGTTTATGCTGTTTTGATCAATTGTACGTCATTAATAATTACGACAATTCAACTCAGAAATCACAGAAAATTTAAAATCTTTTAATTTTAATGAATAAGATAACCAACAGAAGATTTTCAAGCATAAAATATTATTACATTAGGATAAAATTCTGTGGGAGAATGGAAATAAAAATAAAAATCCATGGAGAAAAATAAACCATGTGAAATTTACAAGGTATTGTGAAGCGTTCATTTGTGTCTTAAGTGAATGATACTTAAAATTCTATAGAATTTATATCCTGTTGGATACATTTTAAAGTTAATGTAACCATTTTATTTAAATGTGCCAATATCTGAAAACTAGAAATGATATCCTCTGCAACTAAACTAATGATGGAAAACTTAAATATCGACAAATATGCAGAGGGTAGGGATTTTTAAAAAAATTCTTTTAGGGGTTATAGAGCTGGAGTTTGATGAGCACTGCTATTAAGCATTCTTGTTTTTTAAAATAAATTTGGTCTTAAAAACTATTCAATAAATGTTTAATTCCTACAACATTCCAGACACTCTGCTAGGTATTATACACACAACAGTGACTAAGATGCAATATCTGCCAACAGGGAGCTTATTCTAGTGAACTATAAATGTTAATATTCAAATAACACAAAGCACTTATGTGCTAGTACCATGCTAGGTGCTGTAACACACTTTGACTTACTTTCTAAAGATTAAATTTGGTCTGACATTTGTGAATGTTATTTATGAATTTAAGTAAAAATTGAAACTTTTTTAGTGGCCAAAGTGACAAAGGAAACTATTAACCCAAGAAATAGAAAAATAGGTGACTAGAAGTTACATGTTCTGAGACTATATAAAGGAAATAGAAAAAAAGTAAAGCCAGCAGATATAGATCAAATCAAATGGTAATAAATTGCCTAATTTGGAATATGTGCATAGATTGGAACTGGGCCTACTGTCCTATTATCTTTTTCTTCTTGTGCCATTTCCCTTGACAATCTCACTTAGTCCTTTTGAAAATAAGTATTCAGAAGATGAAAATAAGGAAAATATATAATTGGGTAACCTTTTAAAATCATGCATTTCTAATAGCCCACTGGAGGCTCACTTGACTCAGGAAATGTAACTATTTAACTAAAAACTGATGAGGACCCAGATGCTTTACAATCTTGTTTAGTTAGCAGTTAATGTGTAGAAAAATGAGTGTTGTTTTTGTTTTGTTTCCCCCTCCTGTATAGAAAATAGCCCCCAAAGTTAGTTTTATTACGTAGTAATACATGATCCAATTCTGTATCTAGTTTAGCAATCTTTTTACAGCATTTCTTTACCCTCACACTATGTGACTCTGGTTCCTCAACGACGGGTTACATCATGGTAATTCCAATCCTCTTTCCAGACCTTGGTTCTGCCTGGGCATGTAAAGGAATTCTGGCCAATCACCTGAGACAGGTTCGTTGGGGGCTTATCTGCCCTTAAGAAGATATGTGTGAGAGCAAACAGGCCTTTTTCTGCCTCTGAAAGTAACTGTAAGGAAGTGATGCTAACCAAAGGACTTGATGGCAAAGAGAAGAAGAGGAGGCGAGAGGGGAGCGGGGAGAGAAAAGGGAGGGGAAGAGAGGGGAGGAGAGGAGAGGAGAGGACAGGAGAGAGGAAGAATAGATTTGGGTCCTTCATGATATCTTTCAGCTCTAAATGAACAAATCTTAGAACTATCAAATTATTAAAACCAATTTAAATTGAGGTTTCTGTTACTTGTAGTGAAAAACTGATAATGAACATGTCTTTAATGCCTCCTCCACACCATTACCAGATCCCCAACCACAGCACTAGTTGCTATTCTCTGCTAAAACAATTTGAAGATCTGCCACAAAGAACCGAATAAAGTCAGTGTGATAAAGCACTAGACTGAAAGGAGAACTCGAAGAGAAAGCTGACAACAACTAGCTGTAGGATTAATCCTCTCTGGACTTCAGCATTTCTTATGTATATAATGAGGAACAGAATAAGCTGTTCTATACGGTATGTTTTAAGATCTTGTACAATTACCACATTTAAATGCAAACACCTCTACAAAGTATCGTCAACATGCTTTTCTATGAACTATCTCATTGAAGAATTTGTTCTAATTAATTTTTAAGAAAATTAGCACCTGGTAAAGGCTTCAGTTATTCAAATCTACATTCCTGCACCAAAATTAAAAATTTAGCCTATTTTTAAGCATCTTATGTACACTTATAAATCCCCTTAGTATGAGTATATTATCGCATAGTTAATTATAAATCTATAAATCCATATCCCTGACTGGGAAATTTTTTACTCATTTAAATATGCCTATGTCCATTTGTTCATTAATGACAGAGTATAAAACCTAAATTATGAGTTTATTTCTCTAAGACATAGCCTAAAGCCAAACTGTATAGCATGAAGTAACTCCATTTGATAAACTGGGGCAATTTCTGAAATCTATGGGGAGAAGAAAGACCACTTACATAATTCATTCCAATTAATCAACCAAGAGGTTGCTACAGGTCTTCATCTTAAAAGAGGGGAAGCAGGAGGGCCACTACACTATATAGGAAGCTATTTAGTACAATAGATGTCAGTGTTTCTGGTGTGAAAAGCCCTAAAATCACAAGACAGCAACTTTACATCCCTCTATATTAGTTTCCTGACGCTACTGTAACAAATTACCACAAACTTAGTGGATTTAAAACAACTAAAATTTACTCTCACAGTTCTGGAGGCCTGAAGTCTAAAATCAAAGTATGGGCAAAGCCACATGCTCTACAGAGACTCTAGGGGAAAATCCATTCAAAGCCTCTTCTAGGTTCTGGTAGCAATCAGCACTCCTTGGCATGTGGTTTGTGGCCATATCACTCCAGTCTCTGCCTCTGTCTTCACACTACTTTCTTCTCTGTCTCTGGTTTTTCCTCTTCTATCTCCTATAAGGACACTTGTGACTGGATTTAAGGCTCAACCATAATCCAGGATTATCTCTTCTTATCAAGATTCTTAACTTAATCACATCTACAAAGACTCTTTTTCCAAATAAGGTAATATTCATGGATTCCGGGGATTTGACATGGGTCTCATTTGTCTTACCACACCTTCTGTGAAGATGGTTTGTGGTGGTTTAGAAGAATTAGGTGGAATTTAATTTCTTTTTTCATGTCATTTCTGTTTTTACCATGCAATTTTATTTGTGGCTTAAATGCAAAAAATTCTGAATTGTTTACCTTAAAGGGGTAGGTTTCTCAGTAGGTGCAAAGTTAATAGCAAGAAGAGTAAATAAGAAAATTTTACAAACACATATTAAAGAATGTTAAGCAGTAGTGACTAAACTTCCTGTTTTTCTGTTCTTTATCTTTGATCTCCACTCCAATTCTCTACAAAACCTACATGCCCACCCTCCGTAGGCACCCACACAAATAGGCATGCACTGAATTTGGTACATGACTTGGACACATATTTATTCTGGAAAAACATATGATGTTCTTTTAATATATAATTTTAATTTAACTGAATAATATGGTATATCTTGTTCAGCTTTACACTATTTTCACAGTACACTATGATTTTAAGACAGTTTCATGTAGCTATATGTACATCTAGGTAAGTGCTTGTAATTGCTGCCCAGTGTTATAGGGCAAATCCTCCAGGGCCACGGACCTTCCATGCTGTTAAGAACTGGGCTGCATAGCAGGAGGTGAGCGGCCAGTGAGCGAAGCTTCATCTGTATTTGCAGCTGCTCCCCAGCACTAGCATCACCACCTCAGCTCCACCTCAGATCACGCATTAGATTCTAATATGAGCACTGGTCCCTGGTGCCACAAAGGTTGGGAACCACTGTTATAGGCGATACATCCATCCATTCTCCTATTAGTGTTCACATCTAGGTTGATTCCAACTTCCTGCTTCCACAAACAATGCTACAACAGACATCTTTGTACATGTACTCTTGTATGAGTTTTTTGGGTAAATGCCCAGATGTATCTCTTAATTTATATATCAGTTATTTGGGCAATTCTGTGAATCACCTAGTAGTTTACTGTACTCATTTAACTATTAGACTCCCTATTATTTTCTTATTGATTTGCATAAATTATTTCTATATTCCACATCAATTCCTGTTGCTAGTATCCTTTAACTCAGTCAACTGTTAACTTGGTCTATGGTATCCTTTTTAAAACACAATTTCTTAATTTTAACATAACCAAATTCGATAATTTCTTTTTCTTTATGGTTTATGTTTTTCGGATCTTGTTTAAGAAGGCTCAATCCATCTAAGGTCATGAAGATATTCCCTTCCATTAGCTTCATTAAAAATGTATCTTCTCCTAGGTATATCCCCAAAAGAACTGAATGGAGACTTAAACAAATACCTATACACAAATATTCATAGCAGCATTATTCACAGTAGCCCAAATGTGGAAACAACCCAAGTGTCCGCCAATAGATGAATAACTAAACAAAATGAAGTCTGTATATACACACATACACACACACACACACACACACACACACACACACACACATATATGTATACACACATATATATGTATATACACAATGGAATATTATTCATCAAAGAAAGGAATAAAGTTCTGATATATTCCACAATATCAACGGACTTCGAAAACATTATGCAAAGTAAAATAAGCCAGACATAAAAGGTCAAACACTGATATGATTCCACTATATGAAATATCTAGAACAGGCAAATTCATAGAGACAAAAAGTAGATTAGATATTACCTGGAGCCAGGGGAAGAGGGGAGTGGGGAGTTACTGTTTAATGGGTACAGTTTCTGTTTCGGGTGATGAAAAAGTTTTAGAAATAGTGGTGACAGGTGTACAATATTCTGAATGTAATTAATGCCAGTGAACTGTATACTTTTAAAAGTTTATGAAAAAGGTTATATAAAAAATATAATATAAAATGCCAAATTTTTTATTATATATGTTTTACCATGCAAAAAAGAACTTATTTTATTAAAGTTGATAGTTCTGTCTATAATTTGTAAACTTTTGATTTTGTTAGTGGAAAACGTATTTTTGTTTGTATATGTTTAAACAGCATCCTAATAAATAAGTTAATTTAAGGAAAAAATGTGGTTACCTGGTAAGTAATTTAACACCTAAACTTTAGCAACAGATATGATACTCCATTTAACGGCTTTGCACTGTCACTGAAGTCATACTGCTTAGGTAACTCAAATATCTTATAAATTTAAAATGTTGTGAATGAATTAAAGAGTGGAAGGACAAATAAAATAATACTTTATACAATTCTATCAATGTACTCTTTTTCTATTTAATCCACTTAGGAGTTTCTCCATATAAATAATTCAAATATTAGCAATGGTAAAATCAAATCATCTACTGAAGACCTATTAACCTGATGAAAACAGTAAAATGACTCAGCTCTCTGCAATTAGAGGATAATGATGCAACCTGTGTCCATCCTGATTCTTCTAAATTTATATTCTATTAAAAGTCAAATTACATTTTTGTGTTCATATCTGACTCCTGTGTGTGGTCAATTTTAATAAAAGACCATTAAAACCATCTGATTAGTCACATTTTAATTAAGCATCAAAATTCCTACATAGTGCCAGAAGTTAGGCATCTGACTTCATTTGATTTAAAGACTGATTAGTATCAATCCTTAATGACCAATATAAAAATCATTCTTCAAGCAATGAGTAAGATTCACCATTATATCTCCTGAGGAAAACACAGCTTTGGGATTAGTCTCAGAACCAGTTTAAGACACTCTATGTTTTTTTGAACATTCCTTTAATTCACTAAATAAAAATCTGCCCACAGGATATGTGAACTAAGTGAAATCTACCTAATTAAGGTCATATGACAGAGCAGAAGTTAGACAAATTATCAGTCTCCTCAGATTTCCAGTTTATCTCCCCAATAAATCACACCAAGGTTAAATAAGTAATACAAAGAGCTACCTGAAAGACTTGATATCTATAAAATGTGCTGACCTACATTTAGTGAACTATCAAGGACTGTGACCAACTTTTCCAGTAGTGGTAAAAGATTTAGGCTGATTACATGTTTAGTCCTTCTTTTGATCAATAGCATGTATTTCACAGGGCAAGGCTGTAGGCTATGTCTTCGATAAAATAAATTGGCTTACACAGAAGTGAACCTATAATCCTAGCCTTATTTATACTCTGAACTGAAAAGCCTAGCTAGGCTTTTAAAATTTTTAGTAAAATTTGAAGTATTTAAACAAGATAAAATCAAGATAACTTTTTTATTTTAAATCTGCAGTCCCTGAGAAAATATTTTATTTCAAATAAGTGAAATAGTATTATCAGATCACTCTTGGGATAGATTTTAAGGCCCTTATGGGCAAGGACCCCAATTTATTATATTTAATTGGTGTTCACTAAACCCATTTTCACTGATGGCATAAAACCTATTATATACAGTTTCTCACACCAACTTTTACTTTTATTCATTACCTCTCAAGTAACCCTATAAAATTTAGAACTTTAAGGCCCTAAAGAAAAGCAATCACTTTTTTGAAACTACCATTTTCAGCTTCTCATCTTCTCTATAACTGGCACAAAGCCACATTCTTCATAAGGTATACTGCATTTAGTTCAAATCAGCAAAAAAATTTGAGGGCATACTCTGTTTAGCATACTACAGTGCTATACAGAATTAATAAAAGTGTTTTATCCCCCCTCAAAAAATTTACGTGTGAAAAGTCAAGCCTGGTATGTAAAAATTAAGAAATAATGCAAAAGCAATATATAATCCAATGTTAAATGAGTTATATATATTAAATACCAAACTAATGAGATATTTTATAAATTTGATAATTTATAAAATTCATAAATGTCTCGGGACTTTTCAGCTTTTCTGAATTTCTGCTTATAGTTATTAGTCTTTTAAGAAAATCTACTCTGTAATATTAACAGAAATGAAAATAAAAGTAATTTCTTTCATAATGCATAGAATTTTTTTAAATTATCACAAAGAATCCAATATACTTCCTTCTAACAACTTTTTACATTAAAACTCACATTTCTATTTTCCCCTACCCATCTTCAAAGATCTTTCTGATTTGTGTCTGTCTTGTCTCAACAGAAGAAACTTTCTATTCTTTTTGTTTGGCAGAGTACATATCAGTGGTTTGGGTATATTAAAAATGTCCAGACTGTGTGAGAAAAGAGGTTTAAATGGAATCAAGATATCCCCATTTTTTTCTGATAAAAAAAACTTAAATTGTATAATCTATCCTTCGTGATGCACACAAAAATATGCAGGCACAAAAAAAATGAATGTTTTAAAATCTTCAGAACTGCCTTATAAACAACTATATAGAGTAGTTATATACAGTAGTTACCTACAACTGAAAGACTATGCTACACAGGTATGAATTTAGATTTTTTGTTGAATGCACAAAAAAACTGAATTAATTCCATGCATTGTTTCATACCATTCATTCACACAGTGCCATGTGCATACTTTTAAGAACGAAAAATGAAAAACAAGAAACTTCAAAAGTTTATTAACAAATAGATAAACTCATTGAATTATTTTCAGTAAATATGTAACATGTAAAGCTTACTTTAGCAATATGTGCATTATACTTTATACTATTTTGATTCAAAGATGAAATAACTAGGCTTATTTTTTAAAGAGGGTTTTCCTGAATTTTTGTTATAAACACTGTAAAGCAAAGTATGTTTTTTATAGGTCTTAAGTTCATGCACAATATGTTTCTGGGATCAAAGCCCAATAGAAAAACAGTACTATTCATTGGGGAACATTTAATAGCCAAAAAAAAAAAAATTGGAGATGGAGAAAATGAGGAAGGAAAGAAGAATAAACAAAACGATAATAGACAAAATGTAAAAGGTCTATGAGACACTGGAAAAATATATTCGTGACAAAAAATTAACATAGTTTGTAATATTTATATTAAAAATATATTTGATTTGCTAAAAAAATAATTTTCTAAAACGAATGTAGTCAACATTACAAGTCAAGTATATTAAATGACATGTAGAATAAAGCTGCACGTCTTATTTGGTGCATTTGAAAACTGATTAATTTTTCCCCCACTCTGAAAGCACTCTAAACTGGCCATACCTACTAAAATGTCTTATTCAGGGAAATTTACTGTAGCAATCCAAACATTCTAAGTCTACCTCAATAACTTCTTAATGTGATTGATAGTCTAAATTCCCTATCTTTAAGAAATGAACTATTTATTCTGAAAAGTTCAGGCATATATATGCCAGAAAGCAGGGCTCAATCAAATATTTTCTGTAATTTGATATAAATAAAGCTACAAAACAATGGTATCACCAAAAAAATAACCAAGTGTGAAAATATTAACTAAATGGTTGGGTCTCAAAGACACTGAATTCTGGATATCTTAAAGAATCCCAATAATACATTAAATTCCTTGAATCCTCATTTAAAGTGAGAAACCCATTTCCAAGCATATGTGCAAAGTATCTTAGCCTCTTCATGCCTGCTTGCCTATCCCACAGTCAAAGAAGGCAGGATATTTGGTTAAACATATGTTTATGAATAAAGACAGGAAAATTCCAACTTTAAAACCAAATATTTTCCTTGTTTAATTCTGGTATCTTATTGGTCCATATGCTGCCTCCTCCTCACAGTATGCTACCCTCCTCACAGTATGCTACCAAAAATCTAGATTTTGACTTTCTTTTAAAGCATAAGGCTAACATCAAGCAGACAGAATTGAGGAGTGGAAATACTGTATGAGAAAAATGACGAGCAAAACTGATGATCTAAATCCATACTGACACACTTGCTGAAGACATTAGGTGCTCCATAAATGCTTACTGAAATGCTCTTTGTGACATTTGTTATGATAAATTCATCTTTCTCTAATTTAAGAATCCTCATGAATTAACCACAACCAGTTCAGTATAATTTAATAGAAAACATCTGGTGGCACTTTTAAATGCTTAAGAATTGCATTTCACAAACTATGCCTGCCTCCAGACCACTGCAGGAGAAAATGAGGCGAACACAGAGAAAGAGAGATGACTATAAGAGAGCCCTGATATCATCTGATTATATGGACTGGTCTTGACCAACACCAGCCCTGTTCCTAGATTTTCTATAGGGGACCCAGACATTCCTTTTTCCTTTTTGGCTTAAGCTAGCTGGATTTTGGTTTCTATAATTTGCAACCAAGAAAATACTAGTACTAAGTGCCTGTCCAGTGCAAAAGAAAATCTTGTTTCTGCCTCCATATGTTCATCTGTAAATATCAGATCCCATCAATATCCTATTATAGTAACTGACTCTCAGGAGTGTGACCCTCAGGAAAAGAAACAGTAAGATTGAGAAATAATCTCAATCCTTTTCAGAGATTCATAATACAAATTATAAATATTCTGAGAAGTTATCTAGTAAAGAAATCTCTTTAACTCAGTTGAACTCGCATTTACAAATCATATTTGATATCAGAATCCTTTTTTTATGAGGTTCTGATGCTTTTTAGAACAACTAATTGGTAGAGCACAGGCTGGAAAATGCTACTTGGAAAGATGGTCATGATCTCTTGGATCTAGCATCTGAAGAAAAATTAAAAAGCATTCCTAACTGTTTCCTAATATATTTAAAATACACCAGAAGAAGACCACAGAACTGAAATTTGAATGTAAATGTAGTTCATCTTCTAGATTAAAACTAACTTACCTGCATTGAAATAAGAATGAAATCAATTAGGCTCCCAATTCCACAAAACCCTACAGTGCAAAACTTTAACAAACCTAGAAAAGAAAGTAAAATCATTTACAACTTGGAAAGTCTTATAAACAGTAACAAACTTTTCCGTTTCCCAATAAACCATTACATACACCGCAAACTCTTTATAACAAGAATATAAAATTAACACTTAAAAAAATCAAATCTTCACTTGAAAATATGAGAAAAATTTAAAGGTTTCTCTATATAGAAAAGCCACAATAACATTTATTAACTCACTTAACAAATAAATATTAGAAACTGAAATAAAAAATTCAATGTAATCTTACAGAATTACTTAAAAGGCCAAAGAAAATAAATCTTTAAATTTCAGTACACCAGAGTTACAGAGTATCTTTTAGCCCTAAAAATCCTTATTTATTTATTACTTAAGAAATTATGTGATTTAAATTTTAATACACATTTACCGCAGAAAGTCCAAATATTGTCAAGAAACAGAAAAAATAATCAGGAAAAAACATTGATCTTATAAACTGCAAAATTTTATTAGTAACCCAATTATCCTGAATTTATCTTATACTTTTTTTTCCTAAGTATCTCATGTTTATTAGCTCTGTAGTCAAAATAACAATTTTGTACATCTCTGGTTTTGGTCTCAACCTCAGAGGTAAGGTATGAAAATAGATGATAATAGAGCACAGAACCTAGGACATATACAACGATATAACCCCCAAACATGATGAAATTAGAAGAGGCAGACTTGGGGTGGGGGTGAGATGAGTAATCTTTCTTCTATATTTAAACTTGAGTTGCTTTCTAGACGTCTCATTTGAGATATGAAAGTGGTAAGACTCTTCGTGAAAGGGTAGTTCTAAGCATCAACTACAAATAGATGCCAGCTAAGATCACAAGAGTGGATGACATCACATTCTGCACACAATTTGGAAATACACAAATGAAACGGAAATACGTAGGTATATTAGATGATTTTCTCCCTTCTTAGTATTACATATAGCAGAATAATGTTGTAAGTACTGGGATAATACATGTTAGATGTTTTAAAAACTATTTAAATATAGAGATCATATAAAATTATGCTTTTAGTTTTCTTCAAATCACTTATTTACTTATCTAACATTTTATATATGTTTACTGTCTCATGGAAGCCCCATCAGGGAAGGGTTTTTTGTCTGTTCTATTTATTCCTGTGTCCTTAGTACCTACATTGCCTAGCACATGGTAGATGCTCAATATTTGTTGAATGAGTGAACAAATTTTCTCAGCTTTTCTGTTTCTTAAAAACTTAGTTGTAGATAGGCCTTTTTATCCATTCATTACCTTATCAACTCCTTTATTTTTTTCATCAGTTACATTTTATTACAGTTGCCCAAGGAACTTCATTCATTCAGTATAATACCCATTTGCTCACTCAATTGTATTTATGAAATGCATCCCTTTCACATAGCATTTTAGTATAAATTTAGAAATATCACTGTTCCCTTCCTTCAATTTGTTTATAAAAAGAATATAAAGAATGGTCCAAAAAAAAAGTTTGTCTTTCAGTAACTGCTACTCTACAAATACAACCACGTTGGAGCTTTTGCCCTTGGCATGCTCTCTTTCAAAGGATGCCTTCCTGTAGTTCTTCTCATCTCTCAGGCTACTTCTTCAGAGAAGTCTTCCCAACCTGCCTGTCTAAAGCAACATGCCACTCCCCCCACATCTCCCTTATTTATTTCCTTCATGGTGCTGATTTGAAATCTATAAGGGCTTCATTCATTGGTTTGCTCATTCATTCTCTGTCTTCTACTGCCACATAAATTCCTAAAGACAAGGTCTTTATTTGTCTCATTCAAGTCGCTTCCTTGATCAGTACTGACATACAGTAAGAGTCTGATAAATATTTGTTGTATGACTATCAAAAAACTAGAAACAATTTGAATGTCTAACAGGGAAGAATTGTCTAAAAAAATTCAGGTACATCTAACAATAGGAAAGAGTACTATTTGTTGTCAAAATAATGTGGTAACATTCTAAACAGAGAAAGATAATCAGTTCATTAAAATCAAGATATTCTGCTGCTGATCCTCTTCTTAAGAGTGCTTCAGAAAAATGAACACGACAGGTTCCTGTTCAGATAAAATATCAGATAAGGGAATGATAGGTGTATTTGGAACTTTGGTAAATGTTACCTACTCCTGGAGTAACACATTTAAAGAAATTAGAGGGCATATCCAAGATGATATTTAAGCATTTAGGGAATCTGCAAAGAAAGTAGATGAGTGGTTTGCCTGGGAAAGAGCAGGACAAGAAGGGCCAAAAGGGAGGGATTACAAATGAACATGAGGAAACTTTTGGGAGTGATGGATATGGTCATTATCTTGATTACAGTGATTGTTTCACAACTGTATACATATGACTAATTTATCAAACTGCACACTTTAAGTATATGCACTTTAATGTATGTCATTTATACCTCAATAAAGCTGTTTTAAAAAATTTAAAGAACTAAGTTGACTGTTTAAAAAAAACTTGAAAGTTTAAAATCATTACATCTCACTCCAAACATATAATATTAACTACGGGCCATCTATATCTACAAATTTAAGATAGGAAGTACACTGAGGATTGAAACAGCTGAGACAAAGTAAAAACTTAGAACAGGATATGGCACATAGTAAGCATTTGATAAATGTCAGCCCAGCTGCTACTTGTGCTACCAGTATTTCTACTATTACTACAATTATTATTATAATCAAGAAATTTAAACAACATAAACTCACATTCTTTATAGTAGCATCATCTAACCTAGTCTCATTTCATGCAAATTCTTTCTGCCTGTGTTACAGCCAAATAAACTACCCAAAGTTCTCTTAATGTGTCCAGCTCTCAAATCTCCTTCATCTGTCTCTGCATTTATGTGTGCTACACTGTTTTCTGCCTTGCCTTCTCCCCTGCCCCTCACTATTCCTGATCACCTACCTAACCTGTAATAGTCTTCTAAAACTTCTGGGAAGTTTTCTCTAATACTCCCAGGATGAATTGAATACCATTCCTAGATGTTCCTTAACACTTTTCCCTTAACTTTCAGCATAGCACATATCCCCAGTATGAGTTTTTATATATATCTTTGTCTGTCTTGCTTATCTTTTAGCGAGCAACATGAAGTTAGGGCTGTGTCATTCCCATGCCTAGTCAATATGACTACTGAAGGAACAAACTTATCAATAGTAAATAAACACTGACCAACTTAAACAAAAAGTAGCATACATTCTAAACAACACTTATTAACATCAATACAAACCGTTACTCTTAGATTTCAATTTGACCATTATTACCAGTTTTTTATAAAAGATAGGATATTTGTAAACTACAAAGAGTAGACTGACTTCTTTTTGTCCAAATAAAAAACTGTTGGCTTTCTTTGTATGATATCATCTTTAGTTTATAAAAATTGTTTTAAAATTCCAATTAAAAGTCTTTCTAATCAAGAAGAATCCATTTTTCCTGAACCTTTACTATTG
>NW_006441955.1:12221584-12240267 GCF_000325575.1 Pteropus alecto
TCATGCTTTGAATGTACTTTATACCTTAGTAACTTAAACTTTACATTTTAAAAACATAAATTCAAAAAAAGATTTATTTGGATATAAAATAAAAAGAACAGATTAACTTTGGATATTTAAAAAAAATTTTGGTATTTTTTGTTTTATTATAGGTTGAGTCTCGCAAATACTCTTCTATCTGCCTAACTATTACAGAGAATATAGATTACTTCTATACAGATTACTTATATAGATTACTTATATTAAAATTGCTGTCTGTCAAATCGCAGGTGTTCTATAATGATTTCATTATTAGTTATTACTATTTCTTTGTGTGTATCTATGAAGGAGAGCTTTCAAATCTTAGAAAGTTTTACCTTCAAATCCCTTTATTTGTCCTATGATATGTGGATATTATATACCAGTTCAAATTGGTAACTTCAAATTTAAAAGGAAAAAAAGGAATAATATAACCAAAGATTTTTAAGAGGTGGGCTTCAAAACAGACAACACTTTGTTACTCTCATAGTAAGAAAATTACATTTTAAAAAAACATCACTATAAAAAGAGCATCTCTCCTATTAACTGCTACAAAAGAGCTATTATCGTTGAGAATCCATAATCTTCTAAAGCTACAGATGGGCAAAACAAAATATTCTAGTTATTGCATATAAAAAAAGAATGTTAACACAGTTAAAAACACAAAAAAATATTATTAGAAAAATAAGGCTTTGTGGTGAAAAAAAGGCTTCCAGCTAAAAGCAGCACTGGTAGATTGAAGAATAAATCAATTAAAGGAAGTAAAGCTATACATTGTTAAAAAAAAAAAAAATGAGATCTTCAGATTTACTCAGCTGAATTTTTGTTCTTTAACATAAAGATATAGCCATGGGCTAAAAAAAAATTTTTTCTTAAACGATTTTCAGATTTTACCAAATTTTATTCAATCTCACTCCTCAACAAATTTCCCTTGTTTAATCCTGAAGTAAAACATATATAATGAAATATCACATTTAACACTATATTACTTCTAAAAAAACAAGTTTCGTACCTGCATGATTTACACTATTTATTCTGTTCTTATTAAATTCCAATATGAATAAACAGTATTAAGAATTTTAAAAGCTATATATAAATAAAACCACTGTTTTTCAAAATCATGAACATTTAAGATCATAAGAAAAACAGAATTTCAGGCTCTGCTACCATTTTCATGAGTCAATATTATATTATCCGGTTAATAATTTTCTTAATGGCAGTAATCATTTTAATTAAAAATGCCCAAATTCCTTAACCTTGGATTCTTAGTAAAAATTAAAATTTAATGAAAAACACTTAAATTTTTAAAATTTACAAACGTTGTAATTTTACATATTAGATTAGTTAATAAAACATGTCAAAATCCTTAATATTAAGATAGCTTAAATGTACATAAGAAACAGATAAAAATATCTGAATGCTTAAAGAGAAATTTCAGGTAAAGATAATGAATTTGTCATGTCCATTTAACTCCTCTCACTCTAAAACTCCACTGAAAGATGGTAAATGGATGTTTAAAGTCACAAATCCAATGGAATAAAGAGAATGGAAAGTAAGACAATAGCGACAAAAATCCAGAAACTGTAAAATAGATGAGAAGTAACAGACAGCAACCTTGAGAAAGTTGTATTCTAAGTCAACAGTCGATTTTAAATTAACGAACGTCTAAAGGTTGTTGTGATGTTATTTAAAAAATTTAAAAAGAAACTACACTGACACATAAAGTTAGAAATAACATTTACAAGTTTATAGAGTCTCAGACACAAACTGCAAGGTTCTCTTTGACTGAAGCTAATAATGGATTGTAGAGTAACAGTGGCCAGAGAGGGCAACTCCTGGCAAAAAACTAACATTCACTACCCATAGCTGCTACAGAGTGTTTTATACAGAGCTTTATTACCGTTTTATAGTTTTATTTTGCAGGAAAAAAAAATTCACAACATATATACCAACACATTATTATGTACTGCTATAAGTCGAAAACATTAACTTACACTATAGGTCATGACAACTCATCTGACAAACATCACAAGAAGCTAAGAAGTCATTCATTAAGCCAAATATATTTAAAATATATTTACTATTCAAAATCATCACAGAATAAACTATTCTAAAGAATAGTGTTTCTCCTTTAAACCTTTCTAAGTTAGAAATCTTTCTAAAAAACATATATGATCTTGTCCTGTTAAAGAACACATGAGAAAATGCAAAGACTAGGGCAGAAGGCTTCGGATGTATTCTAACCATCACTATTTCATTTCACTTTCTCATTATTAACCTAGTTTCTCCGTCTGACCATCCGTCCTTCTATCCAACCATCATCTAATAGAGAGTATTAGACTAAATGAGTTTTATTTTGGCAACTCAGAGGCCTTCTGCGCATATTATATGGTTCTCCATTGTGTTATGGAAAGGTATGGTTGCTATTACAAATGACATGAAAAGTGTAGTTACACAATCACTCAGGCCAGGACTACTGAATCAATCTCCTTTCAGCTTACTCTGCCACCAGTCTTTCTCTGTTCTAAGCCATTTCCCACAATTCCTCCAGTATTATCTTCCTGAAATATGAATTTGACAACAGTCCTCTCCTTAAAAATTTAAAGCCTTTTATAATCTGACCACAGGCTACCTCTGCAGTCACTTTTCATCTCTTGCCATGCCATGGTTCTTCCTACACCATAGACTAACATATCTGCCATTCTCTCAACATGCATACATGCTCTTTCATACTCTGTGCCTTTGCATGAGCTGTTCCCTGTAATTCCCTAAATATCTGCAATCTGTTCATCCTTCAAATCCTAGTTAAAATGTCACCTCATATAAGAAGTCCTCCCTCACACCCCAAGGCCGACAAAATCAGTCCCCTTTCTGTGCTCTCAGCACTTTGTTATGATTCTGTAATAATGAATATCATAAATTAGTCTGACATATTTTATATTTACTTTCTTTTTAACCAGTCTGAATTGTGATCTTCATCATTATTGCCAGAGCACTTAGTTACTTACTTAATAGGTAATAAACATTGAATACATGTTTCTTAACTGAATAAATACACGTATATAGCATTTTAAACTCTGACTTCTATTTATGACTTTATAACACTAAGTTCCAGGTAATGCTGTCAGAAACATACTTCCCACCAATCCCATAGTGAAGATCTTCTTTGATCTTTGGTGGGTAGCAACATGGAAAGAATAAGATCAGCTTTGCTAGCTGAAAAACAGAGCATTCAGAAACTTTAAATTTGCTCAGTGAAAGGCTAATATAGAAGCGGTGTACTACAGTAAATAAAGCATGATCTCTTGAACCAGAAAATCTGGGTTCAAATTCAGGTCATCGACTGAATGTCCTTGGGTAAATCTCCTGATCTCACGACAATTTCACTATCCATAAAACAGGGATGATAACAAGTATGTCACAGAATAAAGCAAGGCCTTGAGAGTCAGTAAATCCCTTAACCTCTTTGGTGACAATTTCTCTACCTGTTAAAAAAAGATTTAAAGAGGATGATAAACTCAGAGAGTTGTAAGGATTAAATAAGGGCAAACGTGAAAGTATTGTTCAAACAAAAGCTATTGTCAAATCTAAATAGTTTCATAAGCTTTAGTAACTATGGAAAATGTGAAGATTACAGCTAAGAGGAAGGTATGGAAGAGATGCCAAGTATAATAAAAGTCAGGCCCCACACCAGCTTATGCTGGCTGTTACAGTTCTTACTCCGACTTCTCAAAGTAGTAGTTTCTATTCCCAACGCAACACTGATAGTTGTTCAGGTATAAGAAAATATTTTTTGGAAGAAGAGAGATATATATTTATTCACAAAATAGTTACTGAACATCCACTATGTGCCCAGCACTAGCAATGACAGATCAGGTCCACTGTCCTACCCTAAGTAAGTGCCTACCCTATCTTGAGTGTGTGTTTTCATAAAGATGAAAGTACAGGAAAAGTCTATATTTCTTATCCAAGTTGAACTGTAAAGCTAACTGTAGCTCTATATTCATGGAAGAAATGTTAACTATTCAACTCCAGATACAAAGAACTTGTAACTATATAGTAGTATGCAGAGATTTAAGCTGTAAGAATAGCTATAACACAAGTTTCACAAAGATTTTGAATGAAACATACTTACCCAAGGCAGGGTACCCAAGGTAAAATCGATCTGCTCCCAACCATCCAAGAAAAAGAGAGAGTGCAACTGCCACTTTGTACGAATAGCCATTTCTGCACAAAATTATAACCTGAGTGTCATATTTATATATTTCCAACATGTAAACATCTTAGAAAATAAAACTTTTCATTTTTATTTGTTAATTAGTTCATTCATCCATTCACTTATTCAATTAATGCTTTTGGGCGACTACTACAAGCCAGGCACTATTCTAGGCCATTGGGATACATTAATAAACAAAAGAAACAAAGATCCCTGCCCCTCAAGAGCTTACATTCTAGGGGCAGAAGCAACAACCATTTTAAAAGTAAATCATATATTATAAAGTCATAAATGATATGAAAAAAAATGAAGTAGGGTGTATAGAGAATCCAGAATGCTAAGGATACAAACAGGAGCCATTTAAAGGGGATGATAAGAGTAGGGCTCATTGAGAAGGTGATATTTGATCTTAGGGAAGTGAGCTATCTATGTCACACCTCTGAGAAAAGAATGTCCCAGATCCAAAAAAAAAAAAAAAAAATGATGTTACAAAGGAAGCATAACTGCCATGTTTGAGGTCTATTAAGGAGGCCAGAGTAGCAGGAGTGGAGTGAGAAGAGGGAAGAATAGTAGAAAATGAGGTCAGAGAGGTAACAAGGGGCAAAGAGGGCAGATCATGCAGGGCCTTGAATACCATTGTAAAGACTATGGATTCTACTCAAAGATACATGGAAAACTACTACAAGATGTTAAGGGGAGGTGTGATGGTGTGATATGAACCGATTTAGATTTTAAAATAATCACTCTAGCTGCTGCACTGAAAACAGACTGCAGGGGAATATTTGTCACAATAATAATGCATAACAAATCACCCCAAAACTCAGTGACTTATAACAATAAGCAATTATTCTCACACTTATTGGTTGCAATTGGCATTGGTTCAGCTAATCGAGGCTGTGTTCAGCTAGAAGATTCTGCTTCAGTTTGAAGTTTGGCTGAGTTTGAATCCAGACAGTGGATTCAGTTCAAATCAGCTCCACTTAAGTTTCTCTAGTGCCCGGGCTAATGGTACAAGCATTTACTTGAGGCAAGTTCTTTTCAGGACATATCACCAAAGTACAAGAGAAAAGCTAAACCCCAGAAGTACATTTAAGCCTCTGCTTGTTTCATACCTGATAACATTACACAGACCAAATCAAATTACATGGTCAAGCCTAAAATCAATGGAGTGGGAAGTATACATTGCCCAGTTAACAGGGACTGAGAGAGATGAATTTGCTGAATAAATTCAAACTATCACGGGGACTAATGAGTTTAAAGGGTACTGCAGAAATCCAGGTGAAAATTAATAGTGTCTTGACCTGGAGTATGAGCAAAGGAAACAGTGAGAAGTGACCAGATTCTGGATGTATCCTGAAGTAAGGCCAACTGGATTTCCTCATGTATTAGATTTAGGGTATGAAAAAAATTAGGAAAGATAATGCTAAGAATTTTATCCTAAGTCACTAGAGGGATGAAGCTAGTATTAACTGAACTGGGGAAGGCTGAGGATGGACTAGACCTTGGAAAGATGATCAGTATTCCAGTTTTGGATATGTGAGTTTGAGATGTTTATCAGACATTCATGTAGAGTTGCCCAAAAGACAGCTGGATTTATAAGTCTGGAGTTAGGGAGAGAAGTACGGGCTGGAGGTATAAATTAGGAAGTTACAACATACAGAAAGTATTTAACTCCATGAGATTACCATGTGAGTATACATAGACAAAAGAAGAGATTCACAGACAGAACCCTGAAATACTCAAATATTAAGAGATCCAGATGAGAAGAAAGCAGAAAGGAGACTGAGAAGGTGCTAACAATGAGGAAGAAGTATAACTAGAAGAGTGTGGTATCTTGAAGTCCAATGAAGACCGTGTATTAAGGACAACAGAGTACTCAAATGTGCCAAATATGACAGATCACATAAGATAATGGCTGAAGATTCACCACTATATTTAACCAAGAGGAGACCATGAGTGACCTGAGCAAGGGCAATTTTGGTGACAATCTGAGGGCAAAAGACAAAAAAGTAGGCTTACGAAAGATTGGAAGGAAAAAAATTGAAGAAAAGAAGTATCAGACAACTCTTTCAAGGAGTTTTGCTGCAAAGGGGAGTAAAGAAATAGAGAGGTAGCTGGAGTTATCATTTTAAAGTCAAATCAGATCATGCCAGTCTCCTGCTTACAATGCTGGTTTTTGCACTGCACTCATAATTAAGATATTTTCAGAGTGCTGGGGAGATAAATGATAAACAGCCCAGAGATTCTATTTATGTATCTAATATTACAAGGATGTCAGATTTTGTGCTGAGGGGAGTGATGCCCCTCATAATGGAATGGGGCACCAGAATGGAAGTAGAGAAATACATTAGGTTCTGTAGAAACTCAAGCTATAATCTACTGGGCAGTAGCAGTGGAAGAGAAAATTGAACAAAACTGGGAAACATTAAGAAGGCAGAAGCAACCAGACTAAATGTGAGAAAACTTTTCAAAGTTTCTGCTTAAGAAGATGGGAAGAATAGGTGCCATTCACTATGACATAGGAGGAAATGAATTGAAAGAAAAGATGAGAGATTCAGCTTGGGACCTTAATATATATAAAGGTGGTGAGAGAAGAAAAAGGGGTGGTTGAATGAAAAGGACCAAAGATATATTCCAGGAGATATCAAGATTTAAGAAGAGTAGGTATCAAAGGAAAGAAAAGAGTGTTTTATACTAGAAGTCAAGGAAAGAATTATGAAAAGGGAATGCCAAATGCTATAGAAAGATTAAGATACAGACTTTGAATATCCATTTAATATAGCAACAAAGATTACTGGCTTTTGGCCATGCTGAAATTAGACAGAAAAATGTATTAAATGTATTAAAAATAAGTATTAGAGAAACAAGCCTTTCAAAAAGCTGAGAAGGGGGATGAATGAGAAAAGCAATTATCTATATAAATAAATTACCCTAAAAATAATCTGCAAACTGATAATACAGCAGAGATGGTCTAATTATTCCTCAAATCAGTTTCTCCTTTTCTCATGGACATACAGCTAAACTACATATTCTAGCCCACCTTGCAGTTAAGTGCAACCATCAATAAGTGTTGGCCAACAGAATGAGGACAGAAGTGATGAATGCCATTTCCAGGTCTGGCCCATAAAACACTCTTATAAGGGGTATCCTTTTCTCTTTCCCATCTGCTGGCTGAACAGAAAGGACTCTAAGGACTAGAGAAAGCAAAGCCACAAGAAGAAAGGAGCAAAGACTTCTGCATGACTGCATGGAGCAACCATCACTCTCACCTTATCCAGACCTCCAAGCCAACAAAAATTGGACTATGATGTGAGTGAGAGATAACTTTGTGTTTGGCCACTGAAACTCTAAACACATTTGTTATAGCAGTTAGCCTGCTCTAACTAATATAGATAGCCAATATAAATAGCAGCATGGCTTGGTAATCAATTGGACATGGTTACTAGACTTTAGTTGCTAGAGAATATATTAAATAATGGCTAT
The DNA here is from genome assembly GCF_000325575.1 of Pteropus alecto. NCBI lineage: Eukaryota > Metazoa > Chordata > Mammalia > Chiroptera > Pteropodidae > Pteropus > Pteropus alecto. The sequence goes on from NW_006441955.1 coordinate 12,229,302, forward strand.
ATCTGCAATATGAGGATGGAGTTTTAATCAAGTATCAATATTACATATAGTCTGAAAAAGAATATACTAACAGAAAATAGAAGAAAAATGTGTTAACTGGAAAAGGGAGACTCGAGGAATAAGAATTTGTCGGCGAGTCTTTATTCCATAGCTGACTAGCAGCTGGCTCTTTAATATCCTGATTTTCAAAAAATGATATCAGGTTATCTTAATTTTGTGACTTACTAGAATTATCCATCGATCTAACTACCCTTGTTCTGATTCAAAGTTCATCAGGCAAATTCTATTTTGGAATTGTAGATTTTAACTACAGAAGGGGAATAAGTTGGCCAGGATACTTGGAGTATCTGGTTTCCTTGACAGTTGTAATTCTTATCATAACTGACATCAGTGTCTTCCGAGCATGATTAGTGCAACTTAGTGGCATTGAGCCTAATCTACCCAGAGACACTGAAAAGAAAAATCAGAGTTAACTTGAAAATTAAGTAACAGATTACTGTGGTGTTACCACTACTGGTAATATGAACCTGTAAGGTCTAATTTGTGCAGTCAGCTGTTCTCAAAGATGATTTTCTTTGTTATTGTATTATATCTTATGATATGTTGGACTAGCACTTAATAAATTATTTGTCATATGGAATGTTTAAGGTAGAAATATCAACGTATAAATTTAAAACCTGACTAAACCATACCAAAGAACTTTAGAGATAATTCCTTTTAACAATTTTTATTTTACTAATGAGAAATCTTAGAACCCAAGAAGCTTAAGTGATTGGCTTAGGATTACACAGCAAGATAGACTTTAAAGCCCCTCCTCATTAATACAGTGAAGTAGGTAGGGTCAAAAGAAAAAAGACTCTGCTAGTAATTTCTAAGGATTCTAATAGAACTTGTAAAAACAGCCAAACAGTAGTTATTTCTTGATATAACTTCAAATAGGTGCCATCGAACAAAATGTAATCACGTACAGTTAAAAGGTAAAAATATAGTGCCAGCAATTAATCAAAGTGGGTTAAACTAAATCATGTTTTTAGCACAAAGCAGAAATATAAGAATAACATGTTACCTTTACTATAGCAAAATTAAAAGCAAACTTAAAAGCTCTTTAAGAAAAAGAACATTCCTAACAAAATAAAGACATTTGTCTTAATATCTCAAACTAACTTTTGAATTGTTTTATATTATCATTCATCATCCACATCTATTACAAAGAATGAAACTAAGTTTCAAAATGCCCTTAATATGCGAACTATTTAATAGTATTCTTTTAATATTATAGGTACACAATCCCCGAAATTTGAAAATAGAATGTTTTCATAATTCATTTGGTAGGATAAACAGACTGGATTGACATGGCATGAGGCCATTCATAATCTTTTTTATCTCATATAGTGAATTACTGGGCTTTATGTGGTTGGTAAGTTGCATTTATAAAACAATATGCACACTTAAAAGAGGTTTCCTGACACAGATAAAAGTTATATTAGTGCTGATTTTCCCTATAAATTAACTCTTTATCTCTTCACTTCGTGCAATCAAAATATAGCATAGGCAAGTAATCTGAAAATTTAGCTTCAGTAATATACTTACACATTTCGGCAAGATATGGACTTGAGAAAACCAACTTCATTTCCAGTAAAATGTGTTTCATTGCCACTGAAATCCTTACAAGTTATGTTGGGTGCTGGAAAACATGGAACTAAAGGCAGAAAAAGGCAAGAAATAATTATTATTTTTCTGTAGGAAAGGTATATAATTATGTTTTTTTTTTAAGACTAGAAAAGTGCACAAGAAAATATAACATATAACAAACCACCTCCCAATAACATCTGATATGAGACTTTAGATAGGAAAAGCTACACACACACAGACGCGTGCGTGAATGTATATGTACGCACACCTATATGTTCATGTACAAGATACAGATAATATGATATTGTGGTCTCAACATAAAAATGTAAGAATTGTCACAGTAGCTTAAATGTATGAACCATCTAGTTCAATCTCCTGCCTCTGACAAAGGTGTCAAGGGAAGAAATGCACGATATTACTGCCTTTTACTTCATCTCTAGGATAAAGAATACTTCTAGAATTTTTGTTGGTAACTTGTTGTGTAATTGTGTAATTAATTAAATTTAACATAATCTGACTTTATATTTTCAGTTTATATGAACTCTTGCAGAGGATGCTGCCATAAACTAAGATTCTTTTTATCCATTCTAAATAGATTTTTTATTAATCTAAATGTATTTGTTTCTTTAGTCCCTCTAGGATTTGATGTAGTATATTATTTCAGTATTTAGGAATTTTTCTTACTCATAGCCCAGATGACATAATAAGAGGAAGTTAACAGCTTACTATGTGCTAGGCAGGCACTCTTCTGAAGCCTTTATAGCATAATCGTGTAAAGAGCAAGAACTTTGGAATGAAAATGACTTATCTTTCAGAACCTTGGATTCCTTGTAGATAAAAAGCACCAAGATTGCCTATATCATAGGATTACTGTGAGGATTAAATATGATATAAAATACCTAACACCAGGCACAGCTTATAGTAGGGATTCGATAAATGTTTTGTGCCTATTCCTCTTTCACCATTTCTGACTAAAAGGCAATAATGTTTTCAGGCTAGTTTTAGTAAATGCTTATCTCCATGTTTAGCATCAATAATTTGTATTTAAATTTCCAGTTACTTTATACACTTTATTAATTGTATTCAACTTTCCTAAACAAGGAAGTACATACACTAAAAAGCAAAGATAAATACAAATAAAAACAATTTAAATAAGAAAAAGGACTAATAAAATGAAGGGAAGAAGGAAAGTGAATAAATAATTATACTAAGAAACAACTAAGGGAAAACACTAATTAAAGCACAAATTTATCTCTGAGTGTCCTGGTAGTTAAGGCAAAAAGCTTTTACAAAGCTATTGTAATATAACTAAATGAAAGTATACTAATTCACTTAGAAACTACTGCAGGAACTTGGTTTGGTTCATAACAGAAGGAAAACAGAAGGTAACAGAGAAGGTCCTCAATAAGAATTTTTACAAAACAATAGAGATTGTCCATACAGCCATTTCTTACACTGACTCCAGATATAAGCAAGGGCTTATAATGTCAACACCTATGAGATAAGGCAAAAGTTAACTTGATTTATAAGTAGCTGTTTGGCCACCTTTGATACAGGGATAAAATTTATTGACTTTTTAAATGAATTATCATGTCCCTTAGATTTTATCTCTTGAAAATTTGCCATCTTAGGTCATAGTTTTGACTAAAGCTATATAGTAGACAACTCAAAACTGAGATCAGCAAATATCTGAAATGCTACTATATATTCTATGTTACCAACTGAAAGGAAATCAGTATGCTCTACTGCAATGACTGGGGGCACTTTTGCTCTTGGGACATTTGGCAATGTCTGGAGACATTTGTGGTTGTCGCAACTGGAAAGCTGCTACTGGTATCTAGTGGGTAGAGGCCAAGGATGCTCCTAAACATCCTGTAATGCACAGGACAGCCTCCTCATGACAACAAATTATCTAATCCAAAACATTAATAGTACCAAGGTTGAGGAACCCTGCTCTCTATCAGTGGTCTTCAAAAAATTTTGCTCACACACTCCCTATTTCTTTTAAGCTGACACCTAAAATTTTTCATCACAGATTTACATGATTGGGAAAAAATATAATTTTCAGCATATTGTAAATATCACCATTAAAATGTAAATGTTATTTCACTCTTTAAAGTGGAATCTAAACACCACAGCAATTTGGTAACCATCATGATTCAAGGGAGAATATGAAAGAACTCTTCTTTAAAATTCAGAAATTTTACATCAATTTTAGGAAAAAGTACACATATACAAGCTGAGGATCTGAAAATCAATTCCATTAAAAATAGCTATTATGGGCTGAATTGTGTCCCTCAAAAAAGATATGTTGAAGTCCTAATCCTCAGCAACTCAGAATGTGACTTTACTTGAAAATAGGGTCTTTGCAGATTTAACCAAGTTAAGAAGAGATCATTAGTGTGGGACCTAATCTAATGACTGGTGTCCTCATAAAAAGGGGAAATTGTGTATGCACACACATAAAGAAAAGATGATGTGAAGACATAAAGGGAGCATGCCATGTAAAAACGGAATGCAGAGATCGAACTGAAGTGGTTGCAAGCTAGAGAATGCCAAGGATTGCTGGCCATCACCAACAACTCAGAAGAGGAAAAAAAAATTCTACCCAGAGTTTGAGAGGGAACACGGCCCTGCTAACACCTTGATTTCAGATTTCTAGCCTCCAGAACAGAGACAGTAAATGTCATCCAGTTTGTAACACTGTTATAACAGCCCTAGGAAACTAATTCAATATCTATACTTGTTTACCTTTTTTAACTTTTATTTTTCAATTAGAGTTGACATTCAATATTATTTTATATTAACTTCAAGTATACAGCATAATGGTTAGACATTTATATAATATACAAAGTGATCCCCCCCTATATTCTAGTACCCACCTGGCACTATACATACTTATTGGAATATTATTGACTATATTCTCTTTGCTGTACTTCACATTCCCGTGACTATTTCGTAACTACCAATATGTACTTCTCAATCCTTTCCCCTTTATCATCTAGCCCTCCAATCCCCTCCCATCTGGCAATCATCAGCTTTTTCTCTGTATCTTTGAGTCTGTTTTCATTTTGTGTGTTCATTTATTTTGTTCTTTAGATTTCACATGTAAGTGAAATCATATGTTATTTCCCTTTCTCTGTCGGACTTATTCACTTAGCGTAATACCTTCTAGGTCCATCCATATTGTTGCAAATGGTAAAAAAAAAATTTTTTTATGGCTAACATGCTATTATACATATGTACCATAACTTCTTTATCCAATCATCTATTGATGGGCACTTAGGTTGCCTTCGTCTTGGCTATTGTAAATAATGCTGCAATGAACCTAGGGGCGCATATAACATTTCAAATTAGTGTTTTAGTTTTCTTTGGGTAAATACCCAGAAGTTACCTCTTGGAAAGCTCCACCTACCCCCAGGAGTTTATGTATTCATTTGAAGACCAAGAGTTTAGGCAGCAAGCACGTAAGTTAAGTAAAAGAGATACCTAATTCAAAAGTTAAATTTTTCTTTGATGAAGACCATTACACCTCCACAAAGAAGTTACCTGAAAGAATATCTATAGATCAACACAAGTTTTTCTTCAAAGAGCACCTTTCGAGTTTTTCAAATCTTCAACATAACTAAGTTCCAGACTGAATAACTGTGCTATAAAACAATTCTATTACTAAATTTTGGATAATTTTTCTCTAAATATATTACCTTGCACTTGCTGAGTTTGAAGCTGCCACTTTCTTGTCTTACAGCCTTGTTAGATCTTCCTGTAGACTGTCTAAAATCAGATCTTAAAGAGATGGTTGCAATACAAAACACTATAATTATGATTCCAATTGAGATTATTGTCTAATACAGTTTGCCTAGCAGAAATATATTGTTTTTTTTATGACAGTTCCTGAACAAAATTTTAAAAGAGCAAACATTTACAGGTGAATTATAAAAATATACTGTAAAAACATTAAAAACTAAGAAATCATATTTTTATTTTTCAATTAGATACTATTAATTAAAACTCATTTTGACATAGTTTTCAATGACATATTTTTATCATCTCTACTGTAAGATATTATTTGTATTCAATATGAGCTGCTTTGTATTAAATACAAAACAGATGAAAGAGAGAAAAATGTCTAACACTGCATTAGAAGCTCAGGAAAGATACAAATAGTGGAAAGAGGTGTCAGAGTGAAGGGGAAACCATATTACTACAATGATTCCAGAGAAGTCTGACATAAATATGAGCTAATTATTTCAAAGGATGAAAATTACTTTAACGAAGATGGGCTGCTCCTCTACATTAAAAATGACATGAGAAAATAGTAAGAGAAATACTGATGAGAGACTGATGAGATTTGTTTGAATTGATAGAGAACTTCAAAGAGAAGGACTTTGGAACTAGACAAATCTGAGTTTAAGTCCAAATTTTGTCACTTAACTAGTAAGTATGTTTCTGTGGGCAAGTTACAAAACCTCTCAACCTTATTTTATAATCTGTGAAATGGGGATAATACCCCTGTAATGCTATTATACATGCATTAAAAGCATATGGTGTATAAAGCATGGCATTTGGTTAGAGAAAGTGTTCAATAAGTGTGAGGTTCTTCACTCTAGGGAATTAGAGAACTTCAATACTGAAAAGACTAAGAGAAGGAACCTGACATGAGAAATAATTTTAACATTGTGAGTGGCTGTAAAATTAATGGAAGATTTTGTGAATGAAATTAATCAATTCAAAAGAAGCACTTTTACATATCTTATAATTATCTTTATTTTTAAAAAGCTGTTATGTAGAACTAGTTAATATGCTTTTTTTTTCCTTCTACAGACAGGAAAACTTAGGTTCCAAGAAATTAAGTGAGATGATCAAGTCTCCTAAGTAGATAATATTCTACAAGTTCTAGATTCTCATTACTTGTAATACTCTTTCCATTATACCATTATAATTCCATGCTTACATTGATTTTAGAAACAAGAAATAAATCAACACGATGAGATTAAGGAAGCCAGTTACCAGTAAATGTTAACTAGTAGACAAAATTAAGCAACATGTTACAAACCTGAAAACTATTCAATTTGCAGTTTTCTTGCAAAAAGTTTGGCTCTAGCCAATATCTAGAATTTAGATGTCATTTATTAAAGCCAGTAAGTACACAGTATTTCCCAACTATAAAAAGCACTGTTTTTTAAATGCAAAAAAAAGTTAAACAAGAAATAATCTATTAAATTTCATAACAGTAAAACAGATAACTAGAGAGTAAGTAGGTGGTTTGAGATCCTACCCCAGTTAACATGTCTCTAGACTGGTCGTGATCAGTCAAATAAAAGGACCAGACCTGATATGATTTCTATTAAGAGGTTATGTTGAATAATGACCAGATAATTAAATGTGTCAATCTAGAATCTGGGTGAAAGCAAAAGATAAAGTTGGCAAAAGCAACCCTATCTTCATATTTCCAGCATATAAAGGTAGCTCTCCTCTGGGACTTCTGGAGTTGGAAAATCATCAATCCACAACTTTCATAATAAAGAATAGTTCAGGCCAAAATCATAATGGATGGTAGCTCCAGGAAAAATTTTTGATGAGAAATAGGATATTTGCATGGTCATAATGAATCTCCCCAAAGACTGTTTAATAGTTGCAAAGGAAAAAATACTAACTATACAGTGGAAAAATCTGAGTGAGCAACATTTAACAACTAACATCACCAACGAGGCAGATGGATATCATGTGACTCGATGTGAGATGCTGAAGACACCCCATCACTTATGTAATTTTCCAGCCTGGAATGTATAACCTAAATCTAATCATAATGAGATATTAGACAATCCCAAATGAGCAACATTCTATTAAAATAAAAGAACTGTCGTCTTCAAACATATTAGTGTCATTAAAGACTAAGAAAGCTGTGAAAATGTTCCAGTTTAAGAAGACTAAAGGCAAAACCTGATCTTAGGAACTTTTACTGGGGGAAAATGCTATAAAGGCATTATTTGGGCCATTTGATAAAATTGGAATACAGTTAAGAGAATATCTCCTTAGGAAAAATACAAACGTATTTAGGGCAAAATTATATATACAAAATCAGAGAGCATGCATGAGCACACAATGATAAAGCAAAAGGAAATTGGTGAATCTGGGTAAAGGATATATAGGTATTCTTTGTACTACTTTTATTCTTGCAACTTTTCTGTAAGCTTGAAATTATCTCTAAATAACATAACTAATTTATGCTGTTAAAAGTTAGGATAATGGTTATCCATTAAGGCAGGTAGTGACTATAAGAGAGTAGGATGGAGGTTTTTGGCATGTTGATAATGTTGTTTCTTGATTAGGAAGCACTTATACACGTTCGGTTTGTGAAAATGCATTTGACTTATACTAATGGATACTTTTCTGTAAATATATTTCAATAAAAACTTAAGAAAATAAAAATGGCCTTCTGCCAAAGAACCAGAGCAAAATTTTTGGAGATGGAGTCTAAATATTTTGTATTTCACCGATCAAAAATAAAAATACTTGCATACACATGCGCGCGAGTGCACACACACACACACACACGCACACACAAAGTCTAAACAGAACACTCCTTGAGGACAGAGATTATGTTTTCTTTCATATATCATCTATACCATGTAGCAGAAGCCTACCATGTAATAATTTCTCGATAAATGAATTAAATAATTTCTCAATAAATATTTTATAATATATAAACTAATTTTCATGAAGTTAATTGTTTTGAACTATTCATTTCATTTAATTACAAATTATTTATTACAGATAATTTCTCAATAAATAAATATGCTTGTTAATTGGCATTGGGCTGACTGGGAACTCTTTTAAGATCACATCAATTTATTGTCCTAATTGAATTTCCTTTGCCTTTGGTCCAAATTCCTACTCTCTATCTCCAAACTCCCCTCTCTGTAAAACATTCCTTTTCATCCCTACCCGGAAAGTACCATTTAAGAAAATGAAACTTCATGTTTCAAGGGGCATTTTGATGTTCTCTCTGATCAGAACTTAGAAATGATTCACCTTGGCCACTCCACTAGCTTTGTGTGTTTTAAAAGAGCAATTTAAGAAAAAACACAAACTCCCTGTGGACAGACATAGCCTCATGAGTGTTGGGCTGGGATGGTACAACCTACCCCAGCTCTTGGCTGGACCTTTGTATCATGCACAAACTGTACATCCATATGCAAAAGGCATATGACTCATTTACTTCAGAAACTTTTTCTTTTTAAAATCATGACAATGATTTAAAGTTATTTATTTATTAATATAAAGCATTTTACATATGTTCTCAGATTCAGTTAGGCACTTGGTTTATTCTCTACAAATGAACTATCATATTATTCCCTTACATAGAAAGCCTTCCTTTTATTTTCCTGTAGGTCTCCTCTTAAATTATCCATGAGAAACTACCTGATAAGCCATGGCAGTACTGTTAATACCTCCAAGTCCTTTATACATCCTAGCAGTCTGATCATTTGACTTTGTATATGTTTATAATTTATCAATAACTGCTTAAGTGGATACAACTTATTTTACACAAAAGAGACACCTAACTGGAGGGCAGACCTCTTTTGGGGCAGTATTTTTGTTAGCTGTATAATTTCCTTTAAAATTCTTACACCAGCAAAGAACACTGCAGGCTAGAAAATGCCTTTTTTGAGATAGCTAGTTGGCTGGCTGCTTCCTAAAGTTAGATACGTGAGTCTCAATAGTATTCACAACAGATTTCCAACATCTTTCATATAAATAGTTGAATATTTGAAAGCTAATTCTTCTTTATGTGCATTAACTCTATTCTCTATGTGTTCCAAAAGCATAGAAGACAACTACATAAAACAAGCAAATCAGAGTACACCTATAAATTTTAAAAGGAGGGGATTCCTTGCAAACTTCAAGTTTAAAACATCTAAATTAAAGTTTACATGCTAAGCAATGTCTACTATATAAATCATATATGTATATATCCTATTACTGTTTATATGGTAAAATTTCACTATTTCCAAATAGTAGCAAAACATTAATTATAAAAGTTTAACACAACTTACTTTCAAATATCCCTGCTGACTTGAACTGGGCTAACAGTGTAACAAAATATAAAGGTATAAAAAGATAAAAGGAGAACTGCTTTTAAAAATATATACAAATTCATAATCAAGAGGTTATTTGATACTTTTGAAAAACTAAGTTCTTTGCTTTAACAAACATAATTCCTTTAATCTCATGAATCTGTTTTATAGCTTTTACTTATAAACATCAATCATCAGCTTAATTCATGTCTAATACATTTCATGTCTAATAAAGCATTCAGTATATATCCAATAGGTACACTTTTTCTCAAAATGATACTGTGTACTACAGAATACTAAACATATCCAATATACATCTATTTGCCTCCCTTCCAACATATATCCTTTTAGAAGACTAAAATGAGTTATTAATTTTTATCTGGCATCCCCCATATTTTAAGAGTAATAGAAGCTCCCCCAAATTCAAAGAGTAATAGAAGCTCCCCCAAATTCAAACCATAATAATTATGCTGAGGATTTGTTATTCATTATCAAAATTTCTCTAAAAATACATAGATACAAAAAAAAAAACCACAAAGAAAATACTGATGTATATTTAAAATCCTTACTGTGCTATTTTTATATTTAGGATGTACCTAAGTATATTTTACAAGTGCATAATGTGGGTGATATAACTGTTCACTGTACCTTACTGTACTATCAGTCTCAAGTTCTTTTTGCATAGTTAAAAATCTAAAGAAGCATCTTTATATAATGAAGTTGGTAGAGTACCAAGAAAGCTATATAAATTGATCCCAAAGGTTTAAAAAAATTAATGAAAATATAAAACTTTCCAGTTCATATAATTAAAGAGAATAAGTTTCTTTTTTAAGTCTCCTAGCCAGTTCTCCAATTTTAAGTTGTTCTGAAAACTGAATAACAATGTTATAACTCAAGAAACAACACATTAATGAATTACTCTTAGTGATCATACACTGGTCTATAACATGTTTTAAAAAATTAATTTAAAGACATATTTTGGCCCGACTTTAAGTTATACTACAAAGCAACAGTAATCAAAACGGCATGGTATTGACAAAAACAGACACACGGACCAGTGGAACAGAATCGAGAGTCCAGAAGTAAACCCATGTTTATAGTAGGAAATAATTTTCGACAAAAAAGCCAAAAACATATAGTGGAGAAAGGAAAGCCTCTTCAATAAATGGTGCTGGGAAAACTGGAAAGCCGCCTGCAAAAGAATGAAACTAGACTGTTGTCTATCACCACACACCAAAATTAACTCAAAATGG
>NW_006441955.1:12240647-12274472 GCF_000325575.1 Pteropus alecto
TCATTTTTTCCTTCTTTTTTTTTAAGATTTAGGAAAACAACCATGAAAATCTATTATGACAAAGAAATGCAATATTTTGTGCTTCTATTGGTACAGCCACTATGGAAAATGGTATGGAGGCTCCTCAAAAAACTAAGAATTTATCTACTGTATGATCTAGCAATCCCTCCACGGGGTATTTACCCCAAAGTTTTGAAAACTCATATCTGAAAAGATATTTGCACACCGATGTTCATGGCAGCATTATTCACAGTGGCAAGGACATGGAAGCAACTGAAGTGTCCTACGATAGATGATTGGCTAAAGAAGCTATGGTACATACATACGATGGAATATTACTCAGCCATAAGAAGAGATGAAATACTGCCATTTGCAACAACATGGATGGACCTTGAGATAATCATACTTAGTTAAATAAGCCAAACAGAAAAAGCTGAAAATCACGTATCACTTAAATATGGGATACAAGCCTAAAAGCAACAAATGAACAGGACAAACAGAGACTCATGGACATGAACAATGGACTAGCGGTTACCAGAGGGTAGTGAGGAGGGAAGAGGGGGAAGGTAGATGCGGAAAAAATTTAAATAATTTCTTCAATTAAAATAATTAATTAATTAATTAAATACATGTTTCTAGAAGTCTTACCATGAGCTGTGTAGTTTGTACAGTTAACTGGTTCTTGTGTAGCATCGTTTATTTTTGGATCTTTACAAATATATGTAAAAAGAGTTAAGGAAATATGAACTATATTCCAACACAAAACATTACTTCTTGTCTTTAATACCTCATATTATACACTTAATGTTTATATTCACATGTAGCGAGGCTGTTAGTGTATCCAAGAGAAAAAGCACAAGCATAAACATACTTTCAGTGTCACTAAATAATACCTGAGCATTAATCTATTACAGGAAAAGTATATTAACATATACTAAAAGTTCTACCAGAGGATGCCATCTTAAAGAACATTAGTCAGAGTTTAAGCACAAAGCACAAAGAAAAAATGAAAATAAAAATCTTTAACAAATTATTGTAAGAGTGTTTCAGGGTTAAAAAAAAATCAATTTCCAGAGATTTGACTGAACTCATTTATGGGGTCCCAAGTATTGCCATATATACATAATTTTACGTAACACAAATAACCCTGTGAGGTAGAGACTATTACTTCCACATTACAGAAACACAAACTGAGGCTCAAAGTTTGAGTGACTTATCCAAAATCATATAAGTGACAGTAAAATAAGGTTTCCTGATTGCAGTCCTGATTGCAGACTGCAGGGAAGATGGTGTTTTAGGTGGGTCTACAAGGTCTCCTCACAAAAATTTAAGCTTTTGGAAATGTAATAATTATCCTCTTATGGATGTTAAAAACACCTGGGGTGCTTTTCAGTTTCCTAAATATTTTGACACTAAAATGAAATAAGTAAGGTATTCACAAGATGTCTCTGGACATAGAGCCCGACACCTGTTTAAGGTTTCTGAATTACTACTGGAAACCTCATTTTTATGCCAGGAGTAACAGATATTTTCTAGTTATCATCACCTCATAGTCTTATATTATCAGACACTTCTCTCTAAGGTTCAAAAAGCATAACTCTTCATACTGCCCAACTATTTTCTTAGAACCACTCTGACATTTCTGCCAACAACTCAATTTACTAGGTCAGTGATTCTCATAGTTTAAGTGAAATGATATTCAATAAGAGCTACTCTGTAAAAAACAGAGTAACAGCTGTCTCTCCCCTAGCTCACATAAAAAATACTATAGAATTTTCTTAATTTTAAGATTTTTTTCTCATAGAATCTTGTACAACCTTTTTCGTTGTACAAATTTTGTACATAAGTAGCTATTTTAATTTGAATGTAACTTCCAATTCATATTGTTCCTCAGTTTATAAGAACTGTTAAATGAAAAGATCCCCTTAACCCCTTCGGCCTGTTTTCTCTTCTGTAAATAAACAGGTAACATATATAGTCCCTACTTCTTGCCAGGCATCACTCTACGTGATTTACCTGTAGTACTAACTGATCACAACAGACCTTTAAGTTGGTTTCATTGTTATCTACATTTTTATTCATAAAACAGGGTTCAAATAATTTGACCACGGCTACAGAAATCTGCCCCCAGACGGTCTGGCATCTCACGAAGTTTGAAAATGATATAAGGTAACAGATGTAAAGTTAATGATAAATGGGCAACAAACACCGGCTACATCATTATTAATTTTTAACCCCAAGTTGGCAAATTTACAGAGTTGAGCCTGTCAATCTTATTACTAGTGCCTAGATAAGGACTTTGCATATTTCAGGATCTACATGTTTGCTGAATAAAGCCACCAGTTAAAAAAAAAAAAAAAAAGTGTACCAGAAGAGGAAACGCCAACAACTGTAAAATTCCAAGGAAATCACACACAGTGGCCTCTGTTCTTTCCATCCCCCATCGCTCTTCACTTGCCTGGGTCCCTTCGTCATTAGAGGCCACAAGTCACCGTTCCCTTCAGTACAACCCTAGCCCGCGCTGAAGCCGCGACCCACTCGCGACCCCAAATCTACCTCGCCCCTAAGGGGGTGCTCCTCAACAGAGGATATTGTCCTACTTTGAGGTCCTCGCACTTAAGCGTCTCCTCGCCCCCGGCAGCAGCAGCTCCCCAAAGTCCCGTGGTGACCGACACGAACCACAAGACACTCAGGAGCTGAGCAGCCACAGGCTCAGGAACGGCTGGCCTGTAGGGCCAGGCGGCCGCCATGCTGGGGACCAGCGCATTCCCCACGACTTCCGGTTCCGCCTTCGCCTAGGCGCGGGCGAGAGGAGGGCAGAGGGAGGGGGGCTCTTAAAGGGACCGTGCTTTGACTACACAGAGGTTCTCCGCCCCGTGGGACGCGGATTCAACTCGGAGAGTTTGGGTTGGTCTTCCAGACCGGAAAAAAAGAGAAAGCTATCTTGGAGAATCAGCTACCTTCTATCCAGTGCTCACTTTGGAACTAACCTGCTGCGTCTCTTCTGTCCGCGAAAGTGTCAGCGGCGTCTGGCGATATGATTAACGCTTTACAAACATTATGTTAGTCCTGGTAGGATTTGGGTTTGCAGATAACAAACTAGGCTTAAAGACGCTAATAAACATGTTACTGAGTTGGAATAAAGGGATGTTTACCCGATTTCAGAATCTGTGCTCTTACTATTATAGGTATAATGGCCTCCTTAGAGGAGAAATCGTTATCTTAGAGGAGAAATCGTGAAAGGCTGCTACTACCAGTACTTAAGGACTCTATCATAAAGATGGGCATTACACCTTTATTTTTAATAGTGAAAATTTAGGTGAGGGAAAGGGGCTATAACAATAGGAGACCAAAGACTTTATGACTACACTAAGTGAAAAGTTGGAGGTTTTTCTCTCCATCTAAGTTCTGCAGTGAAGATATCTTTTATACTGAAGAAATGTGTACTTTTTAAAGTGAAACTTTAATCTTTTTTCTCTAATGTAAAAACACTTGAATTTGATTGGTGCCTCTTCACTGACACTAATTTTGAAGACATGGATCATGGTTCTCAAACTCTAGGGAGCATCACAATCATCTGGAGGATTTGTTAAAAACACTGAAGGATGGGCTAACCCTCAGTTTCTGACTCTGAAGATCTAGACGGGGGGGTGGGGGGGGCAGAATAATTTGCACTTCTAAGGGGTTCCCAAGTGATGCTGATATTGCTGGTTCAGAGTACACACTTTGAGAACCCTGGGATAATGTTCTGTATTATAAGTACATGAAATTATTTTAGTAATATTTTAGAATTGTAACTATATTTAAAATTTTTCTTAAACCAATTTTGCAGCATTACTGCACTATTTTTTAAAAATCCCCTTCTGTGGCCCTGTGTCTCCCAGGCAAATGCCACCTATAACAAGCCTTCTTTTCTATTTATCCAATAGACTGTTCATTTTAATGGTTGGTGTCTACATAGGTGTTCAATATAAAGCTGGATGATTATGATACATTATTTTGAATTGAGTCCTCAAAGGTTTATTTGAAATATAAGCATGTAAATTGGCTTTAAGTTATGTATTCATAAAGAATAGGTGGTCACTTGTGCCTGAGCAACCAAGCAACACAGTACCTAGCCCTTCTCAACCAGTTAGGACTGCACGCCCCTACTATGTAAAACAGGGTGTCCAGATGTTCTCTAGGTGACAGCTACTTCTCTGGCACCCACTTTAATCCAGTGGCAAAAGTATCACCTCTTCCCTGATTCAGTGAGAAAGAGCTGGTTTCCTAGAGGTGTCATGGGCTGTGGCACACCACCAGGATCTGCGGCATACCACCAGGATCTGCGGCATACCACCAGGATCTGCATCCTTTCTTCCCCACCAGGATCAGGGAAGACAGGAGGCAGCATTAAACTTTTTCCACATTCACACCCCTACCTTGTGACTCCGTGTTCTCTCTAGGAATCTACTGGTTTAGAGGAAAAAGAAGCAACTTCTAGCTCTTCTCCTGAACCTAGAAGTCGAATCCTTAATGAGACGGCTATTTTTAAATCAAAACTTTTATGTTTACAGGTTTAAGTGATAGAAAATTTGAAATTTACTAGTTCAATTTTTAAACTTTAAAAATTGTATGTATGGTCAAGCTAAGATTAAAATGGATAACTAACTCGATTGGATCGTTTTTATGTGTGTATGTGAACTCTCACCAGATCTTTAAGTCTTGTCATTTACAGACAGTTATTGTTTTACTCTGATGTTTTTGCAAAAGTGATTTGCAAAGATGTTTCATCTTGCAAGAAATCCATGGAGAGGACCCTGACACTCTAAAATACAAGTTTCTAGTAAACTTTCAGATCATACTATTAAACTGGGTGAAGATTTGCAGAATTCTAGAAAAAAAACCTGAATTCTTAAAACTGTTAACAAAAAGATCAAAACAAGAATTAATAACATGGGACTTAATGAACTGGTGAGGATGATTATAATTTTATGAATTTTTATTTGAAATATTATTTTATCTGTTTTCCAAATATAAGGAATTTTTCTCCTAAGCTATCTGTGACTTATAGCAATTTAGTAAATTATACCTTTGTAAGCAGAATTAATCATTTCTCTCCAGAATTCAGAAATCTTAGCATAAACTACACCTTCACCTTTATTTTTTCTTTTTATTCTTTCTTTAGTTACTTCCTATCTCACGATTAATATGAGAGGTTAAGCACTCGCTATAATAGTTGTTTCCTTTTTCCCCTTTATTTCTGCCTGGAAAGATAACTCGACACTGGGCATCATCTTTAAACCTACTTCTCAGGTCAAAACGTGCAACTGGCTGCACACATAGTCATGGATGTTCAATGCCTAGTGATGTCAACCCCGATAAAGATATCAGATTTGGAAGAATACGTTTTCCTTGAACAGGTAACACAACAAATAAATACATGATTAAAAAAAAAAAACTATCAAAAACCTTAGAGAAAAAAAAATCTTAGAGAAAGTTACTGGAGCTACCACCAACACAATAGCCAACCAGGAAAAATCTTTAAATTCCCTTGTGCAAGTTATATTAGACAATAGGATTGCTCTTGACCGTATTCTAGCTAAACATGGTGAGGTTGGCTGTGTGGTTAATACCTCCTGTACTTGGATAAAATACCGCTGGTAAAATAGGGATGGAACAAGATAAAATCTGGGCACAAGCCAAATGATTAAATACAGTGCCCACTGACACCTCAGGTTCTCTAATATCTTCAGCTGACTGCCTCAGGTATTGCCTCCTGGTTCAGATCTATTCTTCGATTTGGACTGAACATTTTATGTTGTTTGTAATTATAAGAATTTTTACTGTTATGTTTATTTTACATAGCTCAATGTTTTAAAGACAGTACCTTGATAATGGTTGCTCAACATTTTGAGATGATCACTAAGGCTTATGAGATGATGTGACAAACCTTAAGAAACGACAAAAGATTTTTTCCTTAAAGGAACATGATGGTAAAAACTTCCTCTGTTTGGCACTCTTATTGCTCAAATGTGGCCCAGGTTTCCTAAAAAACCACTTTCCCTCCTATATGGGACATGACATACCAGAAATGAGCCTTTCTGATGACAACAGACTGACAAAGGCATGATGTACTGAAAATTAGCCTTCCTGGCAATGGAGGACTAACGATGCTTTTAATAACTAATCAGTGTTGCTTTCCAATGATTGATCAGCAATGCTTTCAAGGAAAGATTTCAACTAAAAGGGGAAATATAAACAGAGCCACTTTAAAATGGAGTCAGAGCTGCCATCCCAGAGGAACTGCCTTGCATGTCTTACTCTTCAAACCTTTGGAATATTAAAACTGAGCAAAATATCATTTGCGCTGGGTCTAAAGCTGTATTGTATCCCAAATAACTGTAAAGAAAACAAGAAGGCAGACAGTATGACTACCAAACTGAAAATTAAAGACATTCTTTATAATTAGGGTCACTGTGTTAGCTTATCTGCACCTATAGAAATTCCTTTCTTATCTCATTAACACCCATGGAAATTTCTTCCTTCTATTTATGTAATTGTTCCCATTTCTCATAAATACCCCTTGCCTTCACCTCCTAATTGAAACACTATTTGGGTTCTGCGTGAATCAATGCTTCCCAAATATCTATTCTTTGTATCTCAAATAAATGTATGTTGCCTCTCACTTGGGAATTTTTATTTCTAGGTTAACACATTATACTGCAGTTCCAAGAATCTGTCGTTAAGTGAGGATTTACTGTATTTTCTTGCTGACTGCAGGAATGTTGCCGATCTTTATATTTGTGTCATTTTTCATATAGATTTTGAACAATTAACTATTTGAAAATGATTATGCTTTGCTGATTAACTCCATTACAAAATCTATTTTTATGGTTCTAATGATTATCTTCATCCTCTTCTACAATGTATATAAACTGTAAACAAGAGTCTCACCATGAAAGTAAAGAAACAATACTAAAATTTTGACTCTTGAACTGATGGTGTATTTAAAAATTCACTTTCTCTTGTTACTGTCCCTTAGTCTATTTTCTCATGGCTCAGTAAAATACATTAAAATACATTAAAATACATTAATTTATTTGCAACCATAGTCTCTGATCACTTGATTACTCCATTGTCTAATTTTAGTAAGAAAGTTCTTAAACCTCAATCTTAGGCAGGTTTTCAATGCCAAATTTCTATGTCACATAAAAATTCTATAAAATTCTATAGAAAGCAAAGGATGTAAATAGCATAGCCCAATATGGAAATTGCTGTGTAGAAACATTAGGAAAGAGGATTACCAGTGAAGAATGAAGCAAAACATCCTTTGGCATTCAAAGCTCTGCACATTGGATCTTTCCATTCCTAAAATTCTAGCAGACACCTAATTACATTAACAGATAGTTTTTGCCTATAGCAAAAATTTCCGAGGAAACCAATCTGACTCCTGTTTCCATGTTTAGGACCGAATATTAGGAGATAAAAGCTTTACTTTCCTCGATTTTTAAAAATCTGTTTTGGGCAATTTTTTTCCACTCTGGTGATAAATTCATACTATCAGGACTCTGATAGATCTTTATTTTAGCCATCTGCACATTTTGAATTCTACTACATCTACATCTATGCTGTTGCTCCTCAAGTATATCTAATTGTGTCCTCTCTTCGGTGCACCAATCTAGCCACCTACTATCCAATTAAATAGACTCATCACTTAATAAGGCCTACTCTATGTCAAGTATATTTCATCTTGAATGTCAGATATAGAATCTAAAACTGACTTTATCAGAGTCCTGTTTCTCAAGAAAAACAAAACAGAATAAATTGGCTTTTCTAAGTTTCACCACCTGTATCCTTTTTATCAGTTCAAAACTTATAATCATCTTTGCACTGCAGTTTTCTCCTTGTTCTTCTTTAATCCCTTTATCTAATAAGTGACCAATTTTTTGTGTGTTTTTTTTTAATCCTATATTTTCACTTTATTTCAGGTATAGCTTATTTCCTACTATAATGGCTTCTTTCTCTTTTTGATTCTAGGCTCTCCTCAACTTTGTCAATCCATTATTTTTTCATGCTGCTTTCAGATTAATCTTTCATTTAAAAAAAACCTGTGTCATATTCAAAATCTTATTCAAAATTCTATTTAAACTCCTTGGTATTTACCCAAAGGAGTTGAAAACTATGTTCACACAAAAACCTGCATGTTTATAGCAGCTTTATTCATAATTGCCAAACGTTGGAAACAACTAAGATGTTCTTCAGTAGTTGAACAAATAAACTGTAGTACATCCAGATAATAGACTATATTCAGTGCTAAAAAGAAATGAGCTATCAGAAGCAACCTAAGTGCCCATCTGGATAAAGAAGAGGTGGTACATATATACAATGGACTATTACTCAGTCATAAAAAAATTAAATCTTACCATTTGCAAAAACATGGATGGACCTAGAGGGTATTATGCAAAGTGAAATAAGTCAAAGAGAGAATGACAATTACCATATGATCTCACTTATATGTGGAATCTAAAGAACAAAAGAAAAAAGAAAAAAAAATGAGCTATCAAGGTATGAGAAGACATGGAGAAACCGTAAATGTATTTACAAAGTAAAAGCAGCAATCTTAAAAGCCTATATAATGTATGATTTCAACAATCTAACATTCTGGAAAAAGCGAAACTATGGAGACAATAAAAAAATCAGTGGTTTCCAGGAGTTGGAGTGGGGGTTATGAACAGGCTGAGCAGAGAGAATTTTTAGAACAATGAATATATCATTATACATTTGCCCGAACCCATAGAATGTACAACACTAAGAGTGGACCATAATGTAATCTATGGACTTTGGGTGATTATGATTATGTCAAAATAGGTTCATTGACTTTAACAGATATACCACTCTAGTGGGGGATGTATGTGTGGGGGCAGGGGATAAACGGGAAGTCTCTGTACCTTTCTCTCAATTTTGCAATGCCCCCCAAAACTACTTTAAAAAATTTTTTTAAAAATAAATACCAAATCATTAAATGTTAAAAAAATAACAAATAAAAATCCTATTCAAATATTTTCAGTGGTTCTTTAATTTCTTAGAGATGAAGAATAAAGTCTTATAATCTGAAGTTCTTTGTAGTATTTTCAGGTCTTCCACCATCTGCCTGTCTGACTTTATTTACTACTGTTCTTGACTGTTTCCTTATTGTCACCAGTATCTATTATGCTCACTCCCTTCTGCTGCTTCATTTTCTGAGTACTTTCTATGTGCCAGGTATATGTGATACATATATTCTTTCATTTAACCTTCAAAACTACCATGTGAAGTTACCATAATTTCACTAATTAGAATTAGAAGGGTTAAGTAACTTACCAAAGTCAAATACTTTAGGAGATGGCGGAATCAGGATTTAAGCTCAGATCTGACTTCAGAGATGTGTTCTTAAAAATTTTGTTCATCTTCTTTATTGTATGAATAAAACTTGAGGGTTTTCAGAGGTAAAACAAACAAAATTTGGTGCCAGAAAATGTTTACCACAATAAACTCCTTAAAAAATGTATTGAATAAATTAATTTTTAAAAAATTTCCAAGAGCCAAAAGAAAGCTCACATTAAATTAACACCACAAAAACACAGAGAAAATTAGTTTAAATATGGCAGAGATGGATGTTTTCTGGGGTGGTCATGGAGGCAGCTTCGCCTAAGAGGTGAGACCTGAATCTAGCCCTGGGGAAGGGTAGGGCTTACAAGACATTCCAGGCATGGGAAAGGGGATGAGTAACCAACAGAAAAGCCATGGTGTGGTGATTCCAAGGGCATGGATTAGACCTGTTGAGTCAGAGTAGGACCTTGGAGAGGTGAAATGGGAGATTAAGTAGAAGAGTTAGCAAGAAGGGAAGAGTTTAAGAGAGTCTTGGAACTCAGAAAAGAAGTTTGAACTGTTTCATAGTCAATCCAAAGTCACATTATTTTTGAGAAAGGGAGAATATGTTTATAACTATCACCAAATAGTAGAGTAAGAAGAGACCAACATGTTTGCAAGGTGATGGTTTGAGATAACTGGTCTCCACCTGTATGCTGCCCTGACTTGGGAAGTATTTCCTTCTCCATTTTACCTGAAGCACATCCCAACACCTGTTAAGACCTGGTTAAGTCCTAACAGATGCTTTTAACAAACATAATACATCTCTCTCTCTCTTTTTATTTTATAAAGTTCTGGCTTCATTCTACTCGGTAATTTAAGTTATTATATAAGTTTATTTCCCTCAATAGTTTGTTAGTTCCTAAGAAGTAGGGACCATGCTGAAATTGTGTATTTTTACCAGGCTTAACAATATTTCCTTTAAAACCAGCAAACTAACAATGATACTATAAAGTACATAATGCATGCTCTTACAACAGATGATTTTATGTTGCAGTTGTTTTGTATGTATGCCTTATCTCCCTTGAGGACAGGTATTCCATTTTTAACAATTTACACAATCATAGTGCTTAACAAAAACATTTATTCAGTGAATACATACCTGAAGATCAATTCTTTTTATCGTTAATGTGTGGACTATGTTAGACAAAGTAAAACGCCTAGCATCAAAATTCTCAAGTTAGTTACATTAAAGAGAGTGGAATAATACCATTGTAGATTTTCAAAGATCTTTTCTCAACGTTATGACAAATAATGCTAGATTGATTTCCTTCCTTTTCTCAACTAAATGAGGGTGAAAAGATAACTCTCAGTTAAACTTCTTAGAATTTTATATTGGGTCAGTGGATATAAAAAACACAAAGAGGGATGATAGAATAGGACGAGAGACCAAGCATATTTGACCAAATCCTTTCCTCAGTGTCCTCCTTTAATTTCCTTGATCTTGGGTCTCCCTCTCAATCCAGCCCTCCTACACCACCAGTCCAGCGACCTTCCCACCCCATTAGAGCCGGCTACCCCCACCACCTGGTGTTTCATTTGCCCACTTGACCCCCAAACCCCACCTTTTCTAGGCTCTTTAACCCTCCCTCGCCCAGCTGAACTTCACCTGCATTAAGTAGAGAAGCCAAGGGCACCAGCGCTCCCTCCCCAGAGTCGGCCTCCCGCGGGTTCAGTCTCCCCCGCCTACGCCACCCCGGCGCCCCGCCCCGGGCAGGGAGGTCGATGCGAGGGGAGGGCCTGCCAGGTGAGGCGCGGTCACCCTGGGCTTTTCACTTCCGCCCAGGTGAGGGAGGGCCGACGCCGGCCCTCCTGCCCGCTCCGAGCTCCCACTGCGAGTCCACCCAAACAGGTAAAGCTCGGGACCCCGTCGTGCGGGCGCGCACGGCGCGCAGGGTCCCTTCGCCTCGAAGCTGGCCAGGAGCACCTCCTCCTCCTGCGCCTGCGTCCCCTGCTTCCGACGCGCCCTCCCGCGGGAGGTGGAACGGGAGACGCAGGGCGCCGCCGGCCGCTCGGCCTGGCCCACAGGGGGTGCGGGGCGCGGTCCTCCTGCGTCGGCCTGGATGACCCCCACCGTGGCCCGCGCCCCGCGGGGCTGGGCTGGCCGGAGGCCGCGGAGCCGCCCTGCCTCGGCAGGCTCTGGCGGCCCTCAAATCAAGGCCTCCGCTGTTCCGGGAGTGGCAGGGATCAGATTTTGCACCCAGATCAATGCCTGCGTCCCCTCCATCCCGCCGCCGCACCCAGAGCTGGGCGGAGCCTTTCCTCAACAGGTGAAGGTGAAAGGAGTGAACAGGTGGTGGCGTGCCTTGGAGGCCCGGAGAAGGAGGGGGTGCCCAGCGAGGGCGCGATTTGGCCCCGGCCCCATCTGGGCGCCTGGTAGTCACGTAGCGGAGTTCCCCGGGTCGACCTTCAGGCCTGGGCCCTACTGGCCTTACTTTGTAGATGAGGAGGACCAAGCAGAAAGTGCTCTGACCTCCAGCCTTTGGGGAAATTGTTGGATTCCTGCTTTAAATCAAGCTCAGGAAAGCACTTTCAGATCTTTCCCTGTCCCTTCCAAAGCTCCCTAACTCTCCTGGCACACCTAGCTGGCCGAATTAATCCCCCCCGTGGAGTGTTCACTTGGCGCTTTGTCGTATCCCCAGATGGCTCATCACTTTGGATTCAAATGAGTTGTTTACTGGTTTGTCTCCGCGATTGAGACGGTGCGCCTTTCAGGGCCTTGTTTCTATAGGTTGCTTCTCAACTGCATTTGAAGTCTGTCCATTGATAGGTGCGCAAAGAACAAGTGTTTCCTAAATGAATGAAGAAGCCCCTGGAAAGCTAGAAGAAAAAGAAATCTTAGTTACATGGAGGATGGTAATACTACGTTCTTGGCTGTCTAAGCTCCTATTGGCTGCCAATTCGTTTGCACAAATCTTTTTTAAAGGAAAACTAGGGAGGAGCGGGGATTAAAATTCAAATCGGTTCATTTTGCAACATCAGAAAAAGGCGTGATCATGCCTTTTAACTAAAATTAGCCTGTTTCTAAGCCCCTAACGGCTTTTATAAGAATTATTAAAAATTTTAAATAATTAGAAAGTTAATAAATATCAGAGTTGGAAGATAATTTATGGGTAAAATTTATAAGCTGAGTTCAGAAGAGATTTGTCTTTGTTAATTGGGATTCTGAGACAATGGTTCAGTATTCAGTAATCTTTGTTAATTGCATTTTTTTTTTACCAGAAAGCATTTAATAATTATCCTTAAACTAAACAACCAAGCAGCCTGAATTTACTTGCTTTGTTAAAGTTTAATAAAAATACATTTGATGAAGCCAAAATGAGATTTAATTTGTTGACTTATGACTTTGCCCACCTTGGTACTAGAGTAAATTTTTTTAAGAAACGGGACTATTTCACCTTAATATTTGAGATTGCTTGACCATTGCTGTGTGTTGTTGTTTTTTTTTTTCCACTCACATGTTTTTGTATAGATTTGGATGCCTTTTTTAAAGCCCTCATTTTAGGTTCTGATTCAAATAGAGAGAAATTTAGAGCCTGTCAATACCCTTTCTTTAGTCTTCAGGGTAGATCTATGCCACGGACCTAAAGCCTGTTTACTTTTTGCGTTTAGAATTATAAGATACCTTGGGGAGTTACATTCTTCTGTGCTGTTGGGTGTCTGAAAAGAGTTTCTCAGGGTCCTTAACTCACCTAAATTCTTGAACTGAGGAAGTTAATAAATCTTTTCATTAAGTTTCCTCCACCTAGAAATTGAAATCAAATTAAATTTCTATCTATGCATCAGCTTTTTTCAAATGTTCCATTAACTAGTGATGGCTAAGGGCATAGGTATTTTTAAAAAGCCACAATATTATAGTAGTTTCTTTCAATCAAATCCTACAGTAAATGAGACATAAAAAATTCATGGTACAAACTCTCTCGATCAGTGATGTAGTGGAAACTGCAGAGCATAATAAACTACTCATTCTCTTGAAGCTGTACAACTATGAGGACAGCGGCACACTGTGGTATTTTAATGTTTAGACTGTGACCTATTGTAGGTACCGTATCTATGACAATTTAGACTCAGCTTTATCACGTTTAAACAAACTTGAAATTCCTTGCATAAGCCATGTTTGTTTCTTAGCCCAGCCAAATAGGCCAAAGTTGTTTAGCTGAAGGTTTCTTATGACCATAAAATGAGTGAGACATGGGTTCCATTTAGCCTGGATGCTATTTGCTGGATAATCTTCGGCTTGCTGGATGTTCTTAATCTACTCTTAAAGCTTTATTTCCTTTCCCTAGATAGTACCCAACACCACGGAATTATAGTAATTTTCCAGGCCTGCTTTGTGGACATAGTTTAGCCTTTATTAAATATGAGTTAGAGAGTTGGGTGACCAACAAGGTTCTATCCTTTGCCTTTACGAGGGATACTCTACCACTATGGTTTACAAAATGTGCACGATGATTCATTGGGAGGTTAGGAAGGTGACAGTAAAACTTCGCTTTTTAGTTTTTACCTTACTTGTTTCTATTTTATGTTTTAAAACACATACGACTTGTAAATATAGTAGTATATGTTTGTAATTATAAAAAAATGAAGGTGAGCAGTCAATATATTTTTACTGATAGGAATGTGTTTAAGAAGTTTGAAGGCCATGAATCTATCCTATTACTAGAATTACTTTTTTAAATAGAAATCTGGACTCAATACTTCTCTATTTAAAAGCCTTTAATTACTTCCTGTGACTTACAAGATAAAGACCAGTCTACTTAGCATTATTTACAAGGCCCCTCTCAAAGAAGTCTTATTTAAACCAGTGCTTCTCCAGTGATCAGTAGTGAAAGATCAGGATTTCCTGCCCAATCTTTCAAGGACTGATATTTTTGTAAGATAAATTTTTAGAAAAATGAATTGCTAGAAAAATGAAATTAAAAAAGAAGTACAAGGTAAGTCAAGTTATTTTTTTTAATTACTAAATTTAATAGATGTAAATTATTCTGGCACATTACATGGTTTCTAAATGCTTACTCCCAATTTTGGTACTTATCTGTTTGTGGCCAGGCATCAATTTGCAGCCCACACTTGCAGTAATACTAGTCTAAACTACTTTTGTGCCCTTTCTACTACTTTTAGAGACCTTATACTACTAGGTCATTTATAACTAGTTACTATTCTCATAGAAAGTCATGCACTTTTATACCTGTATGCAATAGTTTTGTGGTCCCTAGGCTGTCAGCATCAGGATCAACTGGAAACTGTTAGAAATGCATGTTTTCCAGCCTCACTTTAGACCTACAGAATCAGAATCACTGGGGTGGGCCCCAGCAATTTGTGTTTTAACAATTCCTCCAGGTGATTCTGATGCATGATAAAATTTGAGAACCACTGACCTAGAACAGCCCTATATGTCATTCAAACTGGGACACTTTAGAGAGTGAAATGGAGCATTATTAATGATTCTTGGTAATCTGAGGCTGTTTTAGTCAAAAGAAGACAAATGGTTACTCTTAATTTTACACCCCATTCTTTTTCTTTTACAAGAGGTTTCTAATGTGTTCCCATTCCAGCATTCCCAAACTTCCCTAGGCAGGGTTAGTCACTCTCCCTTTATAATTTTTCTTAGCACATGGTACATACCTCTATTGTTTGTGTATAACTTACAATATAATTATCTTATTGTCTTGTTATGAATCTGTTTTGCTCTCTCATTAGTCCATCTTAGCCATAATGTTTTTGTCCCTTATATTTTTAAGCTCTAAAATTAATACATGTTTTTTAAATAAAGTTCAGACAGCACCAAAATCTATAAAGTAAAAGTCTAATTTTTATTTTTAGGCGAGGTAGCCCTTGGTTGACCTCACAGATTGCAAGGACCTTGTCAGCTTACAATCCTTTATTTTTACTTTTTTACGCCTACAAGCACCTGGTCTTCCTCGGTGGTCTCCCATCAAAGTACTAACCAGGCCAGACCCTGCTTAGCTTCCAAGATCAGATGGGATCGGGCTTGTTCAGGGTGGCATGGCTGTAGACTAAAAGTCTAATTTTTTATCTCCCCATCAATCACTATTACTCAATCGATTACCTTTCTAAATCTAGAAACCTACATATACACAAATATGTATATTTTTTTTCTTTTGAATGGGAGGAAATATTTCCTGTATCTTGAAACTTGCCGCTTTCCCTATTTAGTTGTGTATATTAAATAATGACCCTTTGTCAACACAAAGAGTTGAATTGTCAAAACATACTTATGTGAATGAGGGATCTTACCCAGCATCGAACCTTAGTCATGATTCAGAGGTTATAGGCAGGAGGAGGCTGGCATGGCAGCGAGACACAGACATTCCTTGGTAGAGAAGGCCCCAGTCTATAAGCGCAGCTTCCAAAGAATGTCATTTTCTTCTACTTTAGGCCATATCATCAACATAAATACCTAGTTGCATATAGATTGACATTAAGCCATTTAGAAATGTATCTCTGATGGACTTTTATTAAATTTGTTTACAGGAGTAAAATTCAACCGGAGAACACATTTTTTTGTTTGTTTTGTTTTGGGTTACCAGACAAGTTCTGAACAATGTATGCGGAAACATTTTTCTCAAAACTTTTTCTATTTGGGGAATCCCAAGTTTTATATTCCATTAGTTACACAAATAGAAAATGTCTGTTATTATCTCCCATCTTACAGCCAGCTATGCCTTAAATGACCATACATTCTCAGATTACTTACAAAAAGCATTTAAGACAGATCAGGTATTTCCTGACATTTTAAAACAAGAGACTCTTATCTTAGCTTGTTTGCCAAGAGGTCTGGTATCTAGCTGGGAATCTCCAGGTGGTGGCTTGAGCCACAGGCTTGCTATTAACTGTTTCAGTCCCATTCCCATTTCAGTACAGTCAGATTTACTTATTATTTTAATGACTGGTTCCTTTTGATAGTTTAAGTTTTCCAAGAGTCTTGTTATTAAAACCAACACAGTGAATATTCTTGTATACACATCTATGTGCCCTTTCGCAAGTATTTCTTTAGGAGAGACACTCAGAAGTAGATGTTCTGGGGAAAAGAGAATGTAAAGTTAGTACATTAATAGATATTGTCATGTTGCTCTCCTAAAAATTATGTAAATTTCTATTCACACTTGTTTTTCCATGACATCTAGAGTATAAGCTATTATTAATTTTTTAAAAATGCCAATCCAACAGTAAAAAATACCATCTCATAGTTTTAGCTCGCATTCTTTGATTTAGAGAGGCTGTTGTATTGATGACCACAAAGCGGCTATTGTCAATCTTTTTGGGCTGTAAGCTGCTATAGAAAAGGACAGTGCCATTGTGACTGCCCCTCTGTTACTCAGTTACCTTTCTATGGGTGTTTGTAAGGGTTGCACAATTGAGATTTTGAGCACATCAGAAGTGTTTATGTGATGCTCTATTCAGCAGTTCTTTTGATAGTTATCATTGAATCCAGTGAACTTTTGAATTGAATACATGGACCTTTTATCAATGCCAGTGGCATCCCTTACTGGTCTTTGATATGCTTTCTTACTTACTGACCTTGATTTCGAAGGTAAGATCTCCTTAAGGAAGTGTACTGATATGAGAAAATTTTGACTGTGTAATACTCATATTTCTTTGATGGTTCATTATAACAGTGTACCACTAGTAAAAATGACCACTGGGAAAGTGCCATTTTGGTCATAGCAAAGGTTTTGCTAGCTTTTTGAATTTCGATTACATTACATTTTGGGCTAATTTGAACAAATCACTGGAATTAAAAAATATTATCCATAGAAAATGCCATATTGAGGAGACTCTCTTAGATGACTAGTAAGAGTCTTGGATCATTTGTGCAGCTTGGGGATATTTTTTTTTCAGATCTCTTTAAAATCTTGATCTTTTAATCCGTATGTTCTTTTCCAGCCCAGGATCCTTTTTTTTTTTTTTTTAAATACATTTTATAAAAGTATAGTTTACATACAATAAGATATACCAATTTAAAATGTATAGTTTAATGAATTTTTGACAAGCGTATACATCTATGTAAACAGTATCCCATTCAAAACAGAACATTTCCATTACCCCAAAAAAGACCTCAAATTTTTACCAGTCAACTCCTTTCCACCTGCCCAGGTGACTAGCCTATAGCTATAAATTGAACTTCATATGAATGGAATCATACAGTTTACATCCTTTTTGTTCCATTTCTTTTCTTCAACTTACTGTTTCTGAGATTCATCCGTGCTATGTGTGTATCAGTAATTTTTTCCTTTTTATTTATGAGTATTCTATTTATGTTTACATACCATGATTTGTTTATTCATTCATCTGTTATTAGACATTTGAGTTTTTCTGGTTTAGTGCTTTTAGAGTTTTTCTGGTAAAAGTGCTATGAACATTCATATATAGGTATTTTGTGGGCATATGTTTTCATTTCTCTTGGACAAGTATTTAGGAGTGGAAGTGCTGGGTCACAGAGTAAGTATATTTAACTTTATAAGAAACTGCCAGGCAAGTTTTCAAAATGTTTGTGCCATTTTACATTTCTACTAGCAGCACAGGAGAGTTCTAGTTGCTTCACATCTTCGTCAACACTTAGTATTGTCTATTGTTTCGCTTTCTGCTTTTAGTCATCGTAGTGCTGTGTAGTGGCACCTCATTGTGGTTTTAATTTGAAATTCCTGAGTGAAGTCTTTTGATGAAGAATGTTCTTGAGATTTTCTTTAAATTTTATACAGGACTGTAGACATGTGTACAGTAATAGAAAATTACATTTTGTATTTTAAATTTTTTCTTTAGGTTTCTTTAAACTGCTTGAAGACAATAATTCAAAATGCCTGAAAATCTTGCTACAGGTATACTAGATATATACTTCTATCAGTAAATTAATTAATGGTTCAAAATTGGAATATAAGAAAGGCTTTAACTTGTTCTCTGATTGTCCTTCAAATAAGATAAACTGCAGGTCCTACAAGTTCTCGATCGCCTGAAAGCGAAATTGCAGGAGAAGGGTGACACGTCACAGAATGAGAAGATATCTATGTTTTATGAGACACTAAAGAGTCCTCTCTTCAACCAGATACTCACGCTTCAGCAGTCCATCAAGCAACTCAAGGGGCAAGTAAGTTACCTATCAGAGTTTTACATGTTGTTATATTCAAGCTAGCAAAGAAAGATAGAAGGAGAACAGAGACAAATTGCTTTTAAATACTCTTAATTCAGCAAAGAGACTGTACTGGGACTTGTGACCTGTGGGTATAGTAGGCATGGATAGTTTAAAAATGCTTATAATAAATTTGTGTTTGGCTTTGGATATGGTTTTTTATACTTATTTAAATATGTAAAGATCAGATGCTTTGAGAATTGTTACGTTTTCTTCAAAATTTAAAATAGTGTTTAACTTAAATATATTTTTTTCACGGTCTTTTTTTCTAGCAAGAAATGATCATGCCCTTGTAGCCATTATTTATACCTCAATAATTATCAAATATTTATCAAATAACTACACATGCCACAGATATTCTGATTCGAAAGTCCTTAGAAACAGTGTACCTGTTATTTAAATATTTACCTGTGTTTCCTCCACTACATATAGCATAGTACCTGGACTCTTGCAGGCTCTGAATACATGGTTGTTGAATTATAAGACACATAGCACCTCTACTTAGAGCGATGTAAATTAATAGTTTTAACTGTCCTCTTGGTTTCTGTGTTTTAGGGTCAGGGATGGCAAATTGATTTTAAATCATCTATTCTAGTAGCTGAGCTTGAATAGTAGCTATCCTATAGATTAAATTTGAGAAGAATTTTAAATATAATTGATAATGTAGCAGAATTGTCAAATGAAAATGAACAAAATTTGGGAAAAAATGTTTTCTGCTGTAAACCAAAATACCTGCTCATAAATATTTAGCAAGGGGTTTTTAAATAACTAATTAAAGATTAAATCCTGCATATATGTCTTTCTGTGAATTTCTTTCTCGAAATCAGAATTTATACCATAATTTTAGCACTCCCATATTGAAGGTTAACTTTATGCATTCTATAGTCATGGAATGAGTCTCATAGCACAACAATGAATGCTATTGGTAACAATAGAAATTGGGAAAGATCACTAGAAATCTATCACTGTTACTGAACTAAGAGAGAATTAACCAACCACTTCATCATAATAACAATATTTTGTACATAATCATATTTTATCCATTCAACTCTAAAATCCCTGTGATTTTTTTCCTATGAGTGTTTTCAGAGTTTCTATGGGTATTGACTTTTTCTATAAGGTCCTATTGACATTTGTTCTGGATGTTGCTTTTATTCCACTTTTCCTGTTCCCCATAATTATGGAATTTTCCCCCATCTTTTTCCACCCCCCCACTAATTTAAGTGGCTCTGAAACTCATTTGCTACTAATCTTGGGCAAGTTACTTAACTTCTGTGTGCCTCAGTTTTCATGTTCACAAAATGGAATAATAATATCTCATAGGGCTGTTGCAAGGATTAAATGAGTTAATATATGTAAGAGTTTTGGTATAGTACTCCGTTCATAGCAAGCACTTAATAAACGCTGTTACTGTTATTTTTGTTATATGTTACCTGTGGATCTTTTGTGGCTCCCATGTGGAAATGTACAAATAAATGGAAAAGGACTCAGTGTCTTACATACATGTTTATATGATTGGATGTATCTTTGTATGTGAATTATAATGAACTGTCATATATGCTATGAACTTGAGGTAGCGGTAGAAGGCAGGAAACAACAAATTTTAAGCTGTTAAATATTTTGTGTAATACTAAATAAAATTTATAGCCTTATAAATACACAGATTCATGCATCCATACTTTATTTATTTCACAAGTATGTATTTAACATGGATATTACACATGTGATCAGTAAAATATAATATTTAATAAATAGAAATAATTTCTTTTCTATAGGTTTCCACTGATGATTTTCTTTTGTTTTTCTCTCCAACAGCTTAGCCATATACCTCCAGATTGTTCAACCAACTTTGATTTTTCTAAGAAAGGTTTATTAGTGTTCACAGATAGTGCCATTACTAACGGAAATGCCCAGAGGTCCTCTAATAACTTGACTGCATCTGGGTTATTTCCTTGGACCCCTAAGTCAGGAAATGAAGACTTTAACTCAATCATTCAACAGAAAGCTCAGGTAAAGTTATATCTTGTCATGGGAATATTTAGCTTTATTTTTCCTGTTACAGGTTAAAAAAGCAATCTGCACTCACTCTTTTTGCCTTAAAATGTGTTACAGTGTGTTTTGTTTGCTTGTGTTTTTATTTGGTTAGTAGGAATTGATAATATTTTCTAATCAATGTGTTGAAGATTTCTTGGCTTAAAATTATGTAAGGAAAATATCCATGTGTGTGGTGGAGAGCGTTTTTAGACAATGATTCCAGTTTGATACATCTTTACACTTGTAAAGAAAGTGATTCTTATGGATTTGATCATAGGAGGAAAATTAATATGTATACAGGTGATGAGATGCCTTTGAAACTATTTTTAATTTCATATCAAAACAGAATTAATGGAAGTTAGAACTAATATAATTTGGAAAATCTAGGGAAACATTTTAAAGAGTAACCCCTAATACCTATTAAAAATTAAATAATAGACAATTGAATTTTAGGATGTTTTGTGTTTTTTACTTCATCTTCTAATAAATGTCTTAAAAAATGAAGCTTGAGTTTGAAAGTTATAAAGAATCTGTTTAAGTTGTGATAGTTAAATAATATTCTATACCTAATTTTTTTTTTTGACTTTATAGTTCTGTCCTCTTAATTTGGCTACTAATTTTATGTAATGCTTTTGCAAATTGATTACATTTATGAATTCTTATGTTATAAATGTAATTATTAACTAAAGCAAT
Source organism: Pteropus alecto (assembly GCF_000325575.1). NCBI lineage: Eukaryota > Metazoa > Chordata > Mammalia > Chiroptera > Pteropodidae > Pteropus > Pteropus alecto. The sequence continues at coordinate 12,261,913 of NW_006441955.1, forward strand.
AAAATATTTGTCACAGGTAGAACCCATTTGTATGATGGCCTTTCCATAATCTTTTGTATTAATCTATTAAAATAGAATATTCCTCACAATAGAATTAAAAACAATAAAAAATGCAGCTGGTTCTGACTTAGGCTAAACACTAGTATATGTTTTATATAGCTAATTTGCTTTCCTCATTTAAAAATATATTTTGCATCAAGAGAATCTAGAGAAATTCAGTGTAAAAAGTAAGTTAGAAGTTACTGTGGGAAAAGACATTGGAATTTTTATCCAGCTTGAAATTCATCTCATAATGTGAATGAAGTGTGAAAATACTTCTTCTATTGCCTAAGGTTGCAGAATACTGCATATTCTCTTTTATGTTCTACTGAAAATAATCAAGTGAGAGGATTTCCAGAAGCAATTTATTACTGAAATCCTGAGTTTATTTGGTTTTATAGAAATGACGTAAAAGAAGCTGTTTTTGTGCTATTCACAAAATACTAATTTAAGTTCTTTGGAAAGGGTATGTTGGTTAAATGTATTTCATCAACTTTTTTTTTAATCTCCCTTTTTCAGGGCCGGCAAATTGAATATATAGATATAGAAAGGCCTTCAGCTGGAGGCCTTGGATTCAGTGTGGTGGCTCTTAGAGGTCAGAATCTGGGAGAAGTTGATATCTTCGTGAAGGAAGTACAGCCAGGGAGTATAGCGGACAGGTGAGAAAGATGTTCAGTTTGCATTCTGCTAATATCTTTCTGACAATCCTGTCAACATTATTATAAAGATAATTAGAAACTGGTAATAAACACAGTAACAAAACCAGCTAACACTTTCCTTCTCCTATGCATTTGTCAGGCCTTTTCCAGATAGTCTCACCGATACTGGTGGCAGCCATCTAATTACTAGTATCATAGATGAGAAAGCTAAGTTTGAGAGAGGTTCAAGTGGTTTACCAATAGTCACAGAGCTATTAATGCTGGATCCATGATGTGATTCAAGACTGACTGCAAAGCTAGTGCTCTTTCTATTCTACCACACTCTCACTATTGAACCATGTTAGTTTAGCTAAGGTCTGGTCAGTAAGATGGGAATATTGAAATTTGCATTCTGCACACTATGTTGTTTATTAAATTTAAGATTATAACACTTTTGGTAGTCATATCACAGTATTATTTCACTTACTATCAGTTTAAAGCCCTCAAGATTATTTGATCCCCCCCCTTTTGCACTTGTGCCTTTGTTTTATTTTTTTAAGGGATATGTGCATTTGATTTCAGGTTTTCACTTTATTTAACAAGCACAGTATTCATTACATTACTACTATCTGTTATAATAAAACAACAGTAGCAATATTATTATAAAAAGATTCTTAGTCGATAATGTATTTTGAATTCATATTCTTAGGGGATCAATTCTAGTCTTCCCAACTGCAAATTCAGAAATAATGGCATTTCCATGACTTTGCATCTTTATTCTGCCATCTAATGCAGCATTTCCTCAAATACATTCTGAGAAACCATAGCAATGGTCAGATATCTTAGAGAAACTCTATGCCTTTCTTGGAGATTGGGCATACATAGTTAGGGTAATCATAATTTATTGTCCAAGTTGAGATAGTTTTGGAAGTGAGAGGGTGGGCTATTAATAATGACACTGAGACAACAGGTATAAACTAGGACAATCTAGCAAAACTAGATAATCCAGAGTCAACTTGGACTTAGGGTCACTTATATTAGCTTACTTAAGGTTATAAAGCCCCTTGATGAAAAGACTAGTTAACTTTGACTCAACTTGTAAAACATCTTATTATTATCTTATTATTGAAATATAATTCACATAATACAAATGTTACCATTTTAAAATGTACATTTCACTAGTTTTTAGTGTATTTTTAATGTTATACAACCTTTTTGTGTGAATCCTTATGTCTCACTTACACTGTACTAATAGTCTGTAATTACAAATTGAGGTGAATGCTTCCAAAAAGAGGAGTTAGATATTTGACAGTGGGGTCTGCTGAGAGCAGAAGGTGTCAGGGAGGGATGAAGAGACTCTCTTGATCAGTAGCCCTATAAAGAAGTGGAACACAGCTCATATCCTTCAAGTGTGGCTGGTATTTATCTGGTGTGGGAGCTTAGTGCAAGACAGTTTAAGAATGGGCTGGAGACAGGGGCCAGCCATGCAGAACCTTTAGATCATGTTAAATGGTCTTTATGATCATTTCTTCCTTTCTTTTCAGGACTTTGCACATAGAACTGTGTTATTTTAGGAGCTTTCCTAAGACTTGTTGGTTCTCAAAGTCATGGAAATCCATTATTTGCAATGGAGAGGCAAGAACTCGTCTCCCTTTGAATGGAAAGTGTGAATTCAGTTATAAATACATACATACACACATACACTTATATGTGTATGTGTGTGCACGCGCATGAGTGTGTATATACGTAGAGAGAGGGAGAGAGAAGGAGGGAGAGAGAGAATGGTATGGAGAGTTAATTATAAATAATAGTACAACTAATTTTTTCAGCTTTTTAGAATGTATCAAAATCATAGTTTCCAGGAGACTTCTCCTTTGCAGCTTGTCAATCCTTGGGTTGAGTTTATATTCCCTGAACAGATATTAAATGAAAATAAACGAGGTGTCCTGAAAGTCTATTGAGTAAGGGGAAAGGTAGATTAAAATAGATTGATTTTCAGAAAATAGAAAATCTGAGCATTGAGTAAATTAAAGACCAGTTTATGTAGTATGAGTTACATCAGGGTTGAAAAAATTCAAGAGTAACTCATTCATTTGGGATTAATTAAGAAATTTCCTTTAGTTAACAAGCTGTGAAGAAGTCAGAGAAAAGAAGACATTGTTCATGGGCAATATTCTCAAGAAAATATCAATTTTAAAATTATGAAAATCATTATGAAAGCAAATACATGCATGTAATTGGAAAATATAAAATATAGAAATACAATAATTCCCCTCCCCCCAAAAAAACCTCTTGGACTTTGACCACCCTCAGACAACTAGGAAAAACATTGGAATTTTTTTTCTTTATAAAGACAAAGTCATAGCGAACATGTAATTTTATGTATTATTATTATTTCTTAATATAAGCCTTTCCTATTACTAAAAGGATGTATAAGCAACATTTTGAAAAGTATGTGATCTTTTGTGAGAACCACTCACATTTTTGGCATCAAAAATCAAAATATCCAACTTGTTGGTTCCAAAGGAGAATCAAAGACGTATCAGTCCCTGTCCTCAGAAAACTTAAAGTATATTAGATAAGGATTGATTTAGTTAGCTGTGTTGACAGCATACTTAGTAAAAATGAATATTCAGTGAGTGATAAAGGAGGGGTTCAGAGCACCATGATAATGAAGTATGAGAGGGAGAGGGAAGCAGGAAAGGGAGCGAAAAAGGAGGAGGGAGATGCACACACTCAGCTGGATTGTGGAGGGGGGATTGAATGGGCTGAGCAGAGTGGAAGGGCATTAAAGATGGAGGAAACCATTTATACAGGAGCAAGAAATTCCAGACATGTTTGAGAGGGAAAAAAAAAAAAGAGTAGAAGAATAATTGGAAAAGGAAGGAAGCCAAGTTGGAAGGATACTTTGGGGCCAAACAAAGAAGACTTTGAATACCAGCCAAGTTTTGCCCTATGTCCGAGATGTCAGAAGTTATCAAATTCCAGTCCCTGACAAAGTTTTTCTGAATCTGATGTGACTTGAGAAAAATAAGGGCAATATAATGGAATTTTCAGAATTCAGATTTATGAATTAGAATTCTCTGTTCTGAGGTAAATCCCTTCCCAGAGAAATTTTGTAGTTTGAAGGTTAAAAATGTTCTTTTATGATATAATCATGACAAGAGGTTTGGTGTTTTTTTTGTTTGTTTGTTTGTTTTTGGCTCTCTCTTTACTGGTCAGTAAACACAGAGATAATCATTATACACTTTTGAGTTGGCAAATACCAGCACAAGATAGCCTAAAAAGATAAACCTGGAGAAATTTCGCAGGTTAGGTTTTAGGTATTAGCTGAAGATCTCAACTGGAGGATTGACATTGGGAATGAAAGGTGGAGATGGGTAGATTCAAGAGAGATAAAGAAGGATAAAGAAACTTTGATAATGGAGAAAGGAAGAGAAGTGGTGGTATCCTTACAATGCACTTTAACTTAAAAAGTTAAAGAGTATGCTTCAGAGTTAGACAACTTAGATAAGATGCTAAGCTTGTCCAGGCTTCAGTTTCTGGCTTGTAAAATTTAAGTACTTTAAAAGGTGATTGTGAGGATTAGATGAGAGAATATATGTAAAGTGTTTAGCATAGTACCTGGCTCATGATTAGCATAGTACCTGGCTCATGATTAATGCTCAGTAAATACTGACTATAATAAGTGCTTTTTTTAAAAAAGAGATTTTGCTAATTTCTTTTAAAAATAGCCCTTTTTACTTTGGTTAGCAGTTGGGAGATTGGTGCTTAGAGGAGAGAGAAGGGCTCAGATACAGATTTGGAAAGTAATCTAGATTTTCAAGGAAGGTTTGGCCTCTGTTGACATTTTAGTGAAGTACAATGGAGATGGTGAATCTGCTGGAGAAGAGACTACTGGTGAATTTGAGAATATAATTACTAGGGTGTGGTATGTGTTAAAGTCAGATTTGAAGGGGTTCAGGAATACAGGGTTCATGCAGTTGATAGGGGCAATGTCCATACTTGTAAAACCTTGACATTGTTTTTGCTTATTTTTCTAGCCCAATGGCTTTTAAAACGTGTGTGTGTGTGTGTGTGTGTGTGTGTGTGTGTTTAGAGGCTCATTACTTAGTTGGTTAATTAGCTAATAAATGCTTTGATGAAAAGCACTCTAAAGAGCTCTGTTATATAATTAAATAATTATTTGAACAAATGTACTAAGAGAAGTAGTACCATAAAAAATAAAATGTTTAACTTGAGTAATAGATTTTTTTAAGATTAAGCTATTATGTTACTTAAAAGAAAATTTTCTTTTTTTTCACCAAGAGACCAAAGGTTAAAGGAAAATGACCAGATACTGGCTATCAATCACACACCACTGGATCACAACATTTCCCATCAGCAAGCAATTGCATTACTACAACAAACCACTGGATCTTTGAGTCTGGTTGTGGCCAGGGAACCAGTCCACACAAAAAGCAATGCTTCTACCAGCCTAAATGATACAATTCTGCCTGAAACAGTGAGTTGCAAATTTAGAAAAATACTGAATTTTGCCATTGGTTTAAAGACGTTTAGAAGGTGTCATTTGACTTTTACTTTAAAAAAGATGATTATATCTACAATACAGCATTAGCATATTAAAGAACATAGTACGTGGAGTGTTATTTTTCTATGTCCTGTGATTTTCCTTATTTAAGATTATGTTTTAATATAGAGGGCAAATTGTAGTATTGGGCATAATATATTTGGTGATGAAAGAGTCTTGTGCTCCTTGATAATATAGCCAGTTCATTTATTAAGCTGAGAGTTTTTATTAGGAGTTATTACTGAGTATCTTAGGATTGTGTTATTTATTTCAAAAACATTATTTTTATAAATTATATTGGATGTTTATGACTAGGTTATTGATACTGTAAATTATAGAACTTTTTCTTTTTTCATGCAAGGATATATGTGTAACAGTTCAAAAGAATAAAAGTATATGTCTCTTTTAGGAATCTTTAAACTTGCTTGATAACATTTTACGAATTTTGGCCCGCATCTTCAGAATGCAAGCTAATAAATCTTATTTTCTTATAACACTAAGTGCTAACTGATTTATTTAATTTTCATTCATTGGGACAAAAGAAAAATTAGACCAGGTACAGTACAAGGTCACAATACAAATTATTATATATACAGCACGATTTACATAATAAATAGAATGAACAAAGTGGGAAATTGCTTATCACAGTGGTTAAGAACAAGGGCTCTGGAGTCAGATTAAAGTGGGTTCAAATCCAGTTCTCCACTTCCTGGCTATGTCATACTGGGCAGATTTCTTGACTTCTCCATACGTGGGTTTCTTCATCTGTTACTTGGAACTAATAATAACATCTACTTCACAAAGGTGTTGGGATGATTAAGTGAGAATACGTGTGAAGAGCTAAGCACAGTGCCTGATGCAAAGTAAATACTTTATGAATATTAGCTGATGTTAATTCAAGCATATTTTATAAAATATGTTGCTTCCCAGATACTATTGTTTCAGACATGAATTTATTAAATATTCTCCATATTCCTGGTTACTTTAACATTACATAGTAACTTTCCAGTTTAGTACAATAGAAAAACTAATAAGTATGCCCTAATGATCTTAAGAGAATTTTCTTTTAAAGTTGGATTATGTGAATTTAATGCATATTTCTGATGAAAGCCTGCTAGTTAGAGGAAGAACATCATATCTCTTAGTCTGATTTGTCTAATCCTATTGCTAATATCTTTAGTTGGGTCTGCCTTTCCTCTCCCACATAAGAGTCTCCTAAATGAGTCTCGTTGCTTCATGTCCATCTCACCATTTCATACTTTACATTGCTGCCAGATTAATCTTCTTAAACCACTGCTTTGTTCCTGTCATTCCCTCTTCTAAAACGTTCCATAGTTCCCACTCGCTTATCCAAGCCCAGCTCTGCTCTTACATTTCCCTTTGAATGTATTTTTTCCTCTGTAGTGCAATTAAAATGCCACCTTTTCCCTGAAGCTTTCCATAATTCTAGATTGAATTTGACTTGTCTGCACCCTCTCCCCACAGTCTTTATAATATTTGTGATTCTCTTTCTGTTCAGATAAACACATTTATTGGTTCCTCGTATGTGCTGAGCACTGTGCTAGATATTGGGCATACACTGGGGAATGAGATATGTTTCTGTCCTCTTAGAGCTACAGTGTCTTATGATCCAATATGCTGTCTCATATTTTATTTATCTACTGGATTATAAAATTCTTAAGGTCAGGAATCATATGATCACCTTTACATATTTCTTAGCCTCTAAAAGTCATCTTAATTGTATGAATTTTCAGTTTGTTGTGTAATTATTGTATTGGGAAGCTAAGAATCTGTGTTTTATTAATGCTTTGGCTCTTGCCTTTAATTTGTAGGTTCGTTGGGGCCATATTGAAGATGTTGAGCTCATTAATGATGGCTCTGGATTAGGTTTTGGAATAGTTGGAGGAAAATCAAGTGGTGTGATTGTGAGAACTATAGTTCCTGGAGGATTAGCAGATCGAGTAAGTTAACCTTTGTTTTTATTTCGATTTTATATAATTTAAATTGTATGACTTGAAATATAATTTTATAACGTGGCTTACTAGGATATATGATTCCATAGCCAGAATTTAAATATAGCTAAAAATGTTTTTTTCCCATAAGTGTTAATGTACATTTGCTCTGCTTCCTTTTAAAGTACCTAAATCAACATTTTTTTTTTGCCTGTGATCGACGGTTTTCTTGATTCCATAAGAGGACAGTATCTTTTATTAAAAAGAGCCATTAATGGGTATTGCATTTTTGAATATCTGTATTATTCTTTCCCAATGTCTCTTTGAAGGACCTAAATGTTAAAATCAGAGGGTACAGTGATTATAAACAATTGTCCCAATATGGTAAATTTCACTTGAATTAAAAATTTCTAGCATTATAAGTCAAATAATTAGATTTCATTAGCAGTGTTTAAACTGAAAGTGGCTCATTTAAAAACTTATCAACTGTTTTTGCTTAGTTTTACATTGAGGAAGATATTAAATATTACATTTAATTTTTTGAATTGGTTTAGAAATTTGGTTGTGTAGCCACTTAATGAGCCCATATTATCTAGAATGTCCAAGATAATCAGAATAATACAAAAATTTCACTGATTAATGTCTAGTTATATATACATTTATCCCTTCTAATAAACATATATAAGTAAAAATGAATTTGCTGTGCATATGCAGTTTTGAGGCAATTCTGTTAGCTCCTCATTTCTAATCAAGATTGCTCTACTTTATACCAATTGTGGAGCTACTAATAGTCCTATTATCCTTCCAGCATCTAAGTGTATTTATTTAGAGCAAAGGCTTTCAGAGTTTTGTCTATAGGCCTCTGAGGGGTCTAAGTCTCTTTAGGGGAGAGTCTATAAGATCAAAGCAACTTTTATAATAACACTAAGATGTTGTCAGTCTTTTCATCATGTTGATATTTGCGCTGATGATGCAGAATCACTGGTAGACTAAAACTACCGGTTCCTTAGTGTGAAAAAGGGCAATGGCATTAAACTCTGCCAGTAGTCATTGCATTCTTCTCTGCCATATATACTTGCAATAAAAAAGAAAAAAAAAAATGCCAGCTTCACTTAAGAGAGTATACAGTAAGAATTACTAATTAATTTTAGTAAATTTTGACTTTTAAGTACATGTCTTTTTAATATTGTATGACAAAAAGGGATGTACCATACAGCACTTTGTCATATACTCAAGTATGATGGTTGTCTTGAGGAAAAACATTTGTGAGACAAACTGACTACTTTTTTATATGGAACAGACTTTCAATTTTAACAATTTTAATTTTCGCTCTTATTAAAAAAATTTTTTGAGATATATTTGACAAATACCATTTAAGTTTCAGGTGTACAAAATAGTAATTCGATATTTGTATATGTTGAGAAATGATACCACAATAAATAGTTAACAACTATTACCACACAGTTATAAATTTTTCTTATGATGAGAACCTTTAAGATTTACTCTCTTAGCAACTTTCACATATACAATACAATATTGTTAACTGTTGTCACCATGCTGTACATTACATTCCCGAGACATATTTATTTTATAGTTGGAAATTTGTATCTTCTGACTCCCTTCACCCATTTCACCCACCCCCCACCCCTGTCTCTGGAGACCACCAATCTGGAATAACATGTTTATTTTTGAAAGAATAACTTTCAAAAAGTTATTCATTATTCAGACTTGGGTATTTGGCAGACATTTTCTTAAAAGTGAATTAAATGAGCCTGTTATTTCAAGGAAAACAACTGATAGCATTTATTGGTGAAGATAAAATTTGAACTTTAAAGCAAAAATTAGGATTTTGGAAAATTCGTGATTTACCATGAGCTTAAAATTTTTTAATATTTAAGGACTTTTCTGATTCGATCATTGGTGATATTAATATTTATTTTATATAAGGAAATAAATAAATATGTATTTGGAAGATCTGCATAGTTCTGTGAATCAATATTTTCTGAAGACCAATATGATTGTGATATGATAAGATAACATATAGGTAAAGGATCTATTAAAAATTCAAGTAGATCAGTGGATTTTAATGAAACAGTATCTGAAAGCTTATTGATTTAGTTTGAGATTGCACACTGCAGCTGCTTTTTAGAAAACCACTACTTGTCAAGTTTTGGAGTGTTATCAAAGAATAATAGGCTGAAAAGGCTCATTTTCTTTCATTTTCCAACTATAAGTCTGATTGAAGCCAGATTTTTTTTATATATTTCAACCAGAACAACATGCTGCAACATACTGAATGCTGAGGCAGGTAGGAAAATCCAGCTGTCTTCTTTTAAGGCAGACATTAAAGAGATTTGCAAAAGTATTTAAAATACCACTATTCTCACCATTTTTTTTTTGTTTTAGAAAATATAGCTTTTTTAAAACAAAAAACATGTAAATCGACGTAAATACTTTTTATATATCCATATATTTAATATTTTAAACATTTCTCAATTTTATTTCTAATTCAGTGGATATCAGCACACATCAAAAAAGAAGCACATAAAAGCTTTTTGAGATTCTGAGTAATTTTTGAGGTATAATTGGTATAAAAATAAAATATACAATTTAATAAATTTTGACATATGTATACTGGCAAGTCTGAAATCTGTAAGGCAACTCTTATTCTGGACCTGAATAAGAGTTGATATTTCAGTCTGAACCTGAAATTTGTACAACAGATTGGTAAGATTTCTGTTATAGTCTTAAGACAGAATTCCTTCTCAGTTTTCAGAGGAAGTCTCAGTTTTTGTTTTTAAAGTCTTTAACTGGTTAGTTGAAGCCCACCCACATTATCGAGGGTAATGTCCTTTGCTTAAAGTCAAGTGATTGTAGATGTTAATCATATCTACATTTACCTTCACAGTAACATCTAGTGTTTGACCAAATAGCTCAGCACCCTAGCCTAGCCAAGGTACAAATAAAATTTTAACCATCAGATCATCTATCATTGTAGTAAAAGTAATGAATATATCCATCAGTAATTTTAAGAGTATAAAGGGGTTCTGAGACCAAAAAGGTTGAGAATGGTCATTTTTTATGGGTCTTCAAAAGCACATCTGTGGCACAAAGCAAATAATAATATTTAAGGGTTTTTTGAATTTTTTTTTTGTAACCAGGAAAGGGAAGATTGGAGTATCGTGATATCTTTTCCCCTAACACCAGCAATTTTAATAGGCTTGGCTGCTGAAGTAGCATTTTTCAAGATGCAAAGTGGAGTAGTTATTCTGAAAAACAAAGGGTCAAATAAATTTAGAAAACCCCTAGTTAACCAAAATCAAATAGGCTTCTTTACTGTAAGAATTTTGTGAGCTTTTAATATCCTAATATGCATTTGAATTTTCACAAGGAGAATATGATGTGCAGAGTTTCCCAAAAAATTCCTTTGAGGTACTGTTGGGAAAAGCCTAAGTCTGATTTTCACCCTTACTGGCAGGGATTGTCACTATTTCAGGTTATTAAAGAGAGGTAGGGATGTCAGAGTCATAATGGAGAAGCAAGTGTTTATGCCTGACATTGTTATCTGCCTAATATATATTATTCTCATGTAATCCTTGAAACAGCCATAAATTCTTATTCCCAAATGATAGTTATGGAAACTGTTAAGAAACTGCCCAAGGCTACACAACTAGGAAATGACAAAGTCAAGATAGAGACCACATCTTTTTGACTCTGAAACCTGTGCTTGACTGCTTAAATCTGTTTATTCAAAGTTGATCCGAATTGTTTTTCCCTGGCGTTCAGCTGTCCAGAGTTGGTCATCAGGGAATCAATAGCTAGCTCTGGGAGGAACTGAGCTATTGACTCTTTCCTGTAGGGAATATGGTGAGACCATAACAGAGCAGTATTCATGGCTCTCTTCCCCTCATCTCAGCTGATGGCAGATGAAATCTCTTAAACTCACTCTGCGTTGTTGCTAAGTATAAGTTGTTGCTCGTGTAGCCTGGGCATAGCTTTAAAAAAATGTAAAGGGAATATTGCTTTTAATTAAAAAACTATTCATATTTTGAATATTAATGTTCACTGTTGAATACGGCAACCTTCATGGTAGGGGAAAATGAATGTCTTAGGTCATTTGTTCAGATGTGATCAAATTGATCATAAGTTATACCTACATTCTGCTAAAGGGGTTAATTAATATTACTTTCTTCAAAAAATATAAAATTGTATAATAGAAAGTTAGGGAAATCAGTATTTCTGATTTAAAAGGGTTTTGTAAAATAGCCCCTTAAAGTTCCTTTTATGTACAGATAAGTTAATATGTAGTTAAAAAATGGAGTAGTGTTCAGGGAATGTGGCAGAGAACACTTAACTAAGTCACTGCAGCCTAAAGAGGCATTTGAGGACTTGCTTTGCTATAAGTAAAGCATTTGGGCTAAGGATTTTACAAAGAGTATTGAGTTTCAATGGTCACAACTCAACGAGAGGGGAGTATATTCCCATTTTCCTTCGAGGGAGCTGAAATTTAGGTAGGATTTGTAATTGACCTTTGGTCATACAGCTTGATCAAAGTAGAGCCAGCATTGAACTTGGTTGTGTCAGACTCTAAAGCCCTTACTTGTCCTTCTGTCTATTGCCTCAAATGTTATAAAGTAAATGAAATGGAAAAATATTGACTTATATAGCTTTTTAGAAACATTTATTGAGATCTAGCTACAATGACAAATCAGTAAATGTAATCAGGCCAATTCCATGCATAAGGATATATAGTTTCATTATAAGGGAAGCTGAAAGACCTATCTATCTGTAATCCTCAGATACTCTCCAAAATTTACAGTACCTGAAACAAGCATCTTTTAAGAAATCTGTTCAATTTAAATTTTGGCAGCTAGAAGTTCTTTTTTTTTTTTTTTTTTAAATTGATAATGGGCAGTGGAAAACAACTATGTTTTACAGAAATCTCTCATGTGGTCTGGAGGAATTCTAGGGGAATCAGGTACACTGAATTACCCCATTGCCCCATTGTCTCCAGAAAGGGGCTATTAGAACTCAGCCTATTTAAAAGTTATCATAAATTATTGACTTTTTGGTATGAGGCAATTATAATATGAATCAAAATAACTATCTAGTAACCTTTAATACCTAGAAGGAAGGAACCAAGCAAGGATTTGGAAAGTGGGTATGGACTATGAAGAAATTTTAGTCTAGAATAAGCAAAGAACAGCTTGAGGCCAATGAACAGTTGGTTATTCCCAAATAATTTTTCTTTGAATCTAAACAGATATTTTCCTTATCCTTAAAAATTAGTTGATGAGGGCTCTGGGAATTTGATTGAATGGGATAGTCTAGACGTACTTAGTTTTGGTACCTTTCTTTAAG
>NW_006441955.1:12274548-12300971 GCF_000325575.1 Pteropus alecto
AAGGTTACTATTTTCTGTCAATGATCTGTTGCCTTTTGATTAAAGACCAGTGATAGAAACAGCCTAGAATCAAAAGTAGTAATGATTTCATTTTTGAGTTGTGGAAGTATTTGGTGCTATTTTTTAGTTTTTGAAGAAACAAATTTGATTTATTTCCTTTGTGGCTCGGGCCTAAATTCCTTTAGGTTTTCAAATATTTTATGAATTGAAATCATCTACAATGGCCAACCAGAGAACTTAAAATGCAAAGTTTTATGTGTGTGTGTATTATTTTTTTAGCCAACAACTGCTAACTTGGATTAAAGTATTTTCTTTAAAAAACAAAACAAAACTGTGTACGTGATACTGTTAGTGCTTTCACTGTAATAGTGTGGTACCGACCCTGTTACATCAGCTGTTTTACTTTTTCTTCCATGCTATCTTTGCCTATGTGCATAATTTTTTTTTCTCTTTTGAAAGAATCTATGAGTTAATAAACTTTTATAATTGAATGATTAGCACACTATGTCCTTGGATCTTGGCATAGCTATTTATTGGTTATCACTGATTTATGTTTGCTGTTAAAGAACAAAAAAGACTCTCATGCCTTTTAGTTTCCTTGCATGGTAGACAGGTTGTGGAAGGAGAATGTTGATCAGAAATGCAGTGTTTGAGGCTGTTATACATTAACAAAGTAACTGTCATTTTGGTGTCTTTCCTATCAATCTGACTAATGATTGTTTTTACACTTATGAATTCCTTAGAACACCTGTTTTTCTGGAAGAAGAAAATGTTTGACTTTTCATGACAGATGCAAATTATCTACATCATTTTAAATTGAGTTGAGGTAAAATAGGAAAAAATAGTGCCTGAGAAGTGACTAAATATGTACTTCTGGTGAAATGCCCTTATTTCACCAAGCGAAGTATGAAAGCACTTATTTGACATATTCTTTATTCTTTGGTCAAGCCATAATTCTGTTCAAGGATGGTTCGATTCACAGAGGCAGTTTTACCTTTATTTTTCATCATGACCACTGACTTTCTTAAGTAGTCATTTTATTTCAAGTTTATTGTGTTGGTAACAATAGAATATCAAATTATTGGTGCTTAAACTAGAAATCCAGCAATCCTTTATAACTTTGTCCATAATAATTTCCTCCTTACACTCATTTCTTTTCTCTGAGTCTTTCCAAATGTTTCTGATTTGAACTGCATTTGTTTTTCTGTGTCTCTCCACTTCCAGTTGCTGCTAGCTCCTTCTACAGAGGTTACAACCTAGCACATAGCTTTCTAGTTATTATTTTGATCAAACGCTTTCCTTTCTTCATTCAGATTTCTGCAAAATTGGAGAAAAGGAAGGATGGGAATACTTTTTAGTATTAAGGGTTTTTTCTTTTTCCTTTTTTTCTTCTGAATACCATCTACAACTTATAGATGACGCATCCTGAAGCCAGGAATATGAAGCTTAAAACTGTGCTAGCCCAGAGGACTTTGCTGTAGTCTCAGGTAGTCCTCCTCTCTCAGTTGCAAAATATCTATTTTTTCATCTTCATTTTATTTATGCTTTTTGGCAGTTATTGGCAATTTCTCGGAGAATAAGAAAACAGTAAATTTACTATATACTAATGTTAGTCTGAAGATATTGAAGTATAAGACAAATGACCGATTGAGAATAGATCTTCAGTGGTACAACTCAGGTTGAACTTTGGTTCTGCCACTTATTAGCTTTGCGACCTTGGTCAAGTCAGTCAACCTTTTTAAATCTCAATTTTCTTATTTTAAAATTGTTCTTTGAATTAGATGACATATGAAAGGTGATTTGTAAAGTGCTCTGCAGATGTAATTTTTTGTAATCAGCTGCGTTTACATTTTGATATCTTTATTATAGTAAAGATAAGTAAAGAGAATTCAAACCCTGTTAACGCTCTCATCAATTTGAGTTCTCTCCCCTTTGCTTATTTTTTCTCTTCCAGCCACACTGACATCTTGCTGTTCCTCGAATGTGCCACTTAGCTTGTTGGTCTTCAGAGTTCCTAGCTTTATGCTGGAAGCTTCTGATCTGACCTCCTTTCTTTCTTGAGGCCCTGGCCTTTCTGATCTCTTCCTTGTGTAAGTGTCCATTAATATCCAGGCTATAGGCCATTAGGCAAGAAGTGATACCCTCAAGCAAATGTCTGTTTTAGAATTCTGGTTACTCTTCTCCTTTTGAACTCTCCTTGCATCTCAGTCCACCCCTCCTCTTTTTTTTTTTTTTTTTTTTTGATTTCACAAGGACTTCCTTGCCTCTGTTGCCAATTCAACCATTCATTAAAAATATATTTAATTCAGCATTTTTAGATCGCTTTTTTTTTTTGCCAGCCATTTTACCACAGCTCAGATTCTGATGAATTGTTATTAACTAGTGAAATCAGATTGTTGATTTCTCAGAACAATTTTTTCTCTTGGATTAAAGGATGGAAGACTCCATACAGGGGATCACATCTTGAAGATTGGTGGCACAAATGTGCAAGGAATGACCAGTGAGCAAGTTGCGCAGGTGCTGAGGAACTGTGGGAATTCAGTCAGGATGCTTGTTGCAAGAGATCCAACTGGTGAAATTTCTGTAACCCCTCCTACACCTACAGCCTTACCTGTTGCCCTGCCTGCTGAGCCCAACAGGAGCCCTAGTTCTGTGAGTATACAATTATTCTTTAATCTTAAATCAAATACTGGGTGTGATACACAGCAAGATTAGAAATGCCTTCAACTCATAGTGCCACATTGCTGTGAGTAGTGTCTCAGTGCTTACCAGTGAAGCAGCAGAAGAGCCCAACTTTGAACCATTAGACAAGTTTGATCTTCTTTGCTGTTTCTCAGGGTTAAGTCATTCAACCACTCTGAGCCTCAGCTACTCTTCTGTAAATTGGTGGATAATGATAATCCCTCTTTCTATTTCATTAGATTGGTGAGGAGACATCCAGATAGTGGAGTGGAAACTATAAAAACTGATTAATGTATGAAAGTTATCACTGTTAGGAGTAGATTAGCCAAAGGGAATAGACAATGATAATAATATTTATTATGATTAATAACAATCATTTTAGTTATATAATAATAATCATTATTAATTATTATCAAGCACCTGGATTTTCATGTCATATGCATTTCTCACAAGAATTCTGCAAGATAGGTCTTATCATCTATTGAACAGATGAGAAAACTGAAGTCCAAATAACTTGTTAAAGGTCACATAAAGAGTAGGTTGCAGAGCTGGGATATGAATTCGGATCTTTCTCATCTATTCCAAGCTTTTCAAACTATCTAACAGGCTTTGAATCAAGAGATAAGACAAAAGGAAAGAAATCCTTTTTAAAAGGAGGGACCAAGAGGAAGAAAAAAGGAAGAAGTGATTATGGGTGAGAAGGAGGTAGAGAGCCACCTTTCATCATCTGAGGGGTTATTAGGTGTCTTCTGCTTTTTTTCTCTGAGTAGAAGTTTTCTGTGTGAAATATTAGAATCATTTTTTTTTTTCTTCTCCAAACTAGTTGCAACCATTCTCCCCACCCCCTTACTCTAGTTATCTGGAGCCTTCTACTTTGTAGTGAGAGACCAGTGTCATATGTAATAAGCGAGAATTTGATGCAATCAATTGTTTACTTTCTATTAATGTTTTGAATTGAAAGCAAAATATTATGTTTTTCGATACCTTACTATTTTACAGAAATATTTTAAATTAGAAAACAAGTAATGAAAATAAGTTTTTGTTCATTATTTTTTGCTCACAATAGTTATTACAATAATTAGTCTTATAATATGTTTCTAATTTTTTTTTTTTTTTTTTACAATTAGTTATTTTGGATGGAAATTAATCCTGAGTTTTTACTAAGTGGCTATATTGGCTTTCTATTGTTGTGTAATAAATTACTACAAATTTAGGGCTTGAAACAATATCCTATGTTAGTTCACAGTTCTGTAGGTCAGAAATCTGGGTAGGCCTGGCTGGGCTCTCTGCTAGATTTTTACAAGGCCATAATCAAGATATTGGCCCGGCTGGGCTCATAATCTGGATACTCTGGACAATCCATTCATAAACTCAATCGAATTGTTGGCAGAATATAGTTCCTTGCAGTTGTAGGACTGAAGTCTCTCTGCTGGCTGTCAGCTAAGGAACATCTTTCAACTCCTTAAGCCCTACCCTGTCTCATATTTCTTCTCACATGACCCACTCCATCTTCAAACCACAAGTCCAGTCTTTATACTTCAAATCTTTTTCACTTGCCTTTCTCCCATCAGCAGGAGAAAAGTCCTTGCTTTTGAAGGGCACCTGATTAGATTAGGCTCACTTGGATAATCTCCCTTTTGCCAGGTAATGTGACATAAACACAACAATAGCACCAAGGATCAGAAAGTCATGGGGACCATCTTAAAATTCTGTCTTCCATAGGTGCTAAGAAATTGCTTGACAAAGCATGCACAAATTGATTATGTAGACAGAGTTATGTAACTAAAATTATTTTTCTCTTTTAGGACAGTTCTACCCTTTTTGAAACTTATGATGTTGAACTCATTAAAAAAGATGGACAGAGTCTTGGGATTAGAATTGTTGGCTATGTTGGAACTGCTCATACAGGTGAATGAATCATTTCTACTTTATATTTGGAAATAATCGTAAAAGATGTTAAGGTTTCTAGACAGTAAATTTAAATATCTGTTGATTTTAATTTAAACGTTGAACAATAAAACCATGAATCCATAATAGCAACTAGTACTTTTCAGTAATTTGAGAATCACAGTTTAACCCATTTCCCGTTTACCCTGAGATAACTCGTGGATAACAGTCCTAACCTTACCCCCAAAGTTTGCCACAAAATATCTCGCTTTTATTATTTTCACATCGCTCTAGTATACTGATAGTCTTTGGAAACAAATGACATCATTCTATTTATAGCATTCTGTTTTTAGTGGTGATATTTCCATTTATAGAATATAGTAATTCTCGATCGCTGAAAATGTCAAATCCTATTAAACATAGGATTCCTACGCATGATGTTAAATCAACGCTGGCAGTGAGGTTCATTTTTTTTTCCTATATGGGAAAAAGGTTAAAAAGGGTTCCCAGACCAAATTCCAAAAAGAAATTCTCAGAACCCAGCAAAATGTCAAAGAATTCAACTCAGTTCTGGCACTATCTACCCAAAGATAGAATCAGATTCTCAGGTAAAAGTCTCAGTCTCACAATACCGCCTCCACTTTAGACACCAGTTTCAAGCCCAGGGTGGTACCTGTACTTCTGGCTATAAATCAGACGTTCCCATGACACCCTCCTTGAGTTTGATTAATTTGCTAGAATGGCTCAGAGAACTCAGAAAAACCAATTTACTCACTAGATGACCAATTTCTTACAAAGGATATTAAAGGATACAAATCAAAAGCCAGATGAAGAGATATGTGGGGCGGGGCCCTGAATGAAGGAGCTTCTGTCTTCGTGGAGCTTGGGGCCCAGCATGGTGGCACCTGGAAGCATTCTGTTTCCTAAAAAAAGCAGGAAAGCTCTCCGAAAAAGGACCAGCAGAGCTATCCTTCTGGGGATTTATGGCGACTTAATTACATAGTCATGATTGATGAAGTCACTGGCCATTGGCAGTTGAACTCAATATCCAGCCCCTCCACCCTTTCAGTTTATGACTGAAAGTTCCAAACCTCTGATCACAGGGTTGGTTTCTCTGACAACCAGCCCTCATCCCTAGGTGCTTGCCAAAAGTCATCTCATTAAGATAACAAAAGGACGTCATCACTCTCAACACTTAGGAAATTCCAAGGGTTTTGGGAACTATGAGCCAGGAACTGTGGATGGAGACCAAACATAAGTCACAGTATTACACAATTTTATCTCAATAGTTTTATAGCTGGCTTGATAGTCATTAACGACAGAATTTAATTACCCAACAGTATATAATATTTGAATTGTATCTCTTCTTGTTTCTAAGATAGATATATTTTGAATAGTGTGACTGTTACATATTTTGACATTTTACATGTGATAAAGTAAAATGATTACTGCATGTATTTCATATTGTGAATGTCAAAAAAGTATTACTATTATGTGTAATTCCTGGAAAAAATAAGATAAAACAAATTAATTAGGATTACTTTCCTTTCATATAAGGGAAATATATTGTAAGAATAAATACATGGTCCAAGTATCTCTGAATAATAATACTCCTTCAACTCATACATGTAAAGGTTTGATACCTTTCTCTGTAAAAGTTGCTCCATTATTATAAGAAAATTATTAGAGTAGGGAAAATAAATCTTTTCACAGTATTTGCTAGTAACATGAAAATTTAGAATTATGACATGTTCTAGCTTTTTATAAAATAGTGAGATTAGAGAGTTAATTTTTAAAAAATTATTATTTTATATACTTACAGCAGGTGGAAAGATTAAAAGTGCTAATGTATTCAAAGTCCTGAATGAAATTCATGTCAGACCACCTCGTGCTATTTTAGCCTAATGAAATAACTGTTTTCAAACCTTTAGCTTTTTCTAAGTGCCACCTTTTTTAGGCTCAGAATTTAAATGAGTTTCAAAAGAGCTAAGTATGGATTGTATAATAATGTCACAAAAAACTATATTGAGTAGCTCTTAATAGGCTGTCTGGTTAATATGCGAAATCATGGCTGAGTTCCTAAACTTATGGCTCATGAACCTTTATTATATGAAGTTTTCAAGGTGTTCTTTAAACCTAACAGTATACATGCGGAGTAAAATGAAAGTCCAGAATTGATAGAAAATGAATAAAATTTAATGTTTATATTACTGAATAAAGAAAAGAATCATTTTACTTCTTTACCCTCAAAAGTGATTTTTAGGACTAGAGGTGGGTGGGCAGCGGTGAATCCAAAAACTAGATAGAACATTTTATTTTAGAAAACTCAATATGCTTTTTAACATGTAGTCTTTCAAAATGATTTTCACTTTATTTTATTCATTGGAACTTTTGAGCAGTTACTTTCTTAGTTCTGGAAGGGGTAGGAAAATGAATATAAGAAAAGTCTATGCAGGGAGACAAACATGTAAAGAACACTCAGTTGTTCAAGCATAAATGAAATATGTGTTTTAGCAGAGACGCAAGCACACTATCATGGCGGATGACAATTTGACAAGGAAATGGAAAATTTACAAAGAAAGAGTCATTTGTGCTAGGCATGGGGAAAGAGAAAGATTTTGATAGAAGGGGTGAGGTTGGCAGGAAGAAAATGAAATGAGAAAAGGGATAAAATCAAGAACATACCTGGTGTTTTGGTGGAATATCAAGAGTCTAGTGTGTCTGTAGTTTCATCTCGTTGGAAGGATGAAGTTAATAAAAAAAGGAAATAAAGACGTTTGAGGCAGATTATGGAGGTCCTTGAATGTGATTCTATGAAATTAGCATTTTATTATTTTTCTTCTTCAGACAATGTTTTAAGTTCATTTGATATTAAAAAATAAAAATGTAAAATCATCCAGAGCTATAGTTTTTCACTTTCCAATTTCCCTTCCAATCCTTGCCCATAGGCATGCATACTTTTTATACAGTTGTAATTTTTATATAGCCATTTTTCCTGTTTAAATGTTTTATTTTATAATATAAGGATTATTTCATGTTGCCAAGATTATTCTAGATTTTTAAGTCTATGTGTACTTCTCTTTTTTCTGTGTTTGGGGAAGCTAACATGAACAGGGAACTACATATAGTCAGGAAGACCTGTTAGGAGACTCTTGTAGTAATACTGGTGAAAAATGATGAAGGCTTATGCCAAGTCAACAGTGAGAAGGATGATAGACCAAGAGAAGAGAGTAAGACTTCACCTGAATTCCAACTTACATTGGATAACATTTCATTAAGGTTCTCTTACTGATTATTTTTCCAGAAATAGTCATCAGTCAGATCATTTCAGATTCGGGTCACATGATGGTGACAGTTTGAAATGATCCATCAATTTCTCTGCTTGTGTTCAAAATACTATTTATCAAGCCTCCAGTCAGCCCCTTTAGCTAATTAACCTCTTGATATGAATTTTGCAATCAAGGCCTAATTAGAGCTTTCTTCCTTTTTCCATATGTTTTGTGCACCTTAGGGGAAGCTTCAGGGATATATGTGAAAAGTGTGATACCTGGCAGCGCTGCATACAACAATGGCCAAATTCAAGTGAATGACAAAATAGTTGCTGTAAGTAACTGCCCTCTGTTTTAGAATTGAATCAAGTTGGAGAAAAAAGTTATCTTTATTATAATATGTGTGAGAGGGGAATGGCTTAAATAGTCCCATAAAATTTTAAAAGTTAAATTTGTTACTTTAGTGAAATCGCTTTAATTTGTACTCTTATGATCCTAAATTTGATTTTTTTAAATTTTTTTTTTTACTATCTTTGAGTAAAAGAATCACTAACCATATTGGCAGGAAAAATTAATATGTACCTATGTATATTTTTAATATACACACATATATATTTGAAAGGTACTCTAGCATTCTCCTAGAAAACACTTTTCAAGCACCTCTTTGTGTTCTTTCAATTCACCCATTTTTTATAAAATTAATAGGCCATTTACCAAATCTTTTTATTTCTTTGTGAAAGTAGTTTTTCTGCTAACAGTAATTTTGTGTACCTGCAAAATTGAGATATTTTATATATTTGAGAATATAATAATTACCTTTTATCAATTCAGATTGGTCTTTCTTCCATTTAGTAGAAAATTAAATTTAATAATATTTGAAGCATATATACATACACACATATATACACTCATTTAATTTAGTGATTTACGATAGAAACAGATTTTTGTTTGTATAATTTGAATCTTTGTCCTTCAAGTCTATATAAGGAAGCACCTTTCATGACTCTTGGCTTTTACATTACTAGGCTTTGCAGAGTTTGGAGATCTGTAACAGCTGTGGATGCTATAGGGAAAATACTTATGAGGAAAGCAGAAGTAATGGTTTGTCAGGCTTCAAGAAGATTGAAGGAAGAGGTCTTTTGGTCCTGATGGACTTCAGAAATATGGAATTGGGCTTGACCTAGATTAGTAAATACCTTTCTTGCACATACTTTTACAGAACACTAGAAAACCTGATGGAGAGAGATCAGTGTGTTTCTTCTGGAAAATATCAAATTGATGTAGTAGAGGAATGAAATATTACATGACCTCTTTAATTTCGATAATAATGACTTCTATTAATATATCTTGAGAGCTATGTCTAACAATTTACTGTATTTTATGGCACTTTGAATTTTGAATATCATCAGAATTAGACCCTCTGCCTCTCTCAGCCTGTAAGTTAAATGTGTGACTTAGGAGCATTTGCTTTCTAGTTTCTCAGGAAGTTTGTCAGCATGTTTTACTATTTATTTTGCATCCTTATTCAAATACTTTCATAGGTCTAATACAAATTATTTTTGGAATAAAATGAATTGCCTAATTTTATTCTGCCTTGCCAGAATTTAAAATAACAGCTAACTTGAAACCTCTGTTTAATTTGTTTCAGGTCAATGGTGTGAATATTCAGGGTTTTGCCAATCAGGATGTTGTTGAAGTATTACGAAATGCGGGGCAAGTGTTACATCTAACCCTTGTTCGAAGGAAGACATCCTCATCAGCTTCTGTACTTGAACAGCCTTCAGACAGAGGTAATGGATTCCACTGTCCTTCTCCCCATCATGTAGTCTGGATTTAGAAATATAGCTCTGGAAGGTGCTCTGAGTCTGGGAAGGAAAAATGGCCCACCATGTGGAATGCACTAATGGAGAAATGAATCAGCTCATTTATGTATTGAAGGAGTTTCCTTTGCCTATTGCAATGTGCCAGTCCAAATGTTAGAACATGAACCCTAAAACTCATTAAGCTCTGAGAGCTTCTCTAAATGGAGATGGAAATCATTTTCCCAAAAAGCTTCAAATTTTCATTTATTACTTATATTTGAATAATAAAGCTTTTTGACACCCTTTGTTCCCAAAGCTCTCATTTGTCTAATGCTTTGACATTTTTCAGGCTTCATGTTTCATTTTACTTCCCATGATATATTTTATAATTTATCCTTTTTTTTTTAAAACACCTACAGCACCTGGTATTCCTAGGTCTCATGAGATTTGATTCTAATGTCTCTTGATTTACCTTTTAAAATATAGTGAGAGAAAATATGGATTTCTATCAATAATATTTTTATTTGTAAAATAATATTTGCTATTTTGATTATAATAGTATAAATTTTCATTATGGAACAAAAACATAATTGTATGCATATCAGTTTTTAATTATCAACTTAGAAATGTGTAGATTAACAAAATTTGACAGTCATGGGGACACATTTAATTTAAAATGGATGACTAGTTGTATAACTAGTGAGTAAGAAATAATTCCATTAGAGTTTATCAGAAGGTGAATACATTTTTTTCCCTTCCTCTGAAGATATAATAAGCCTAGAAACGTTTGCTCTCAACCAATATTGATTTGTATTTAAATTGGAACTTTTTAAGTTTTATGTGATGGTGGAAATTTTGCTGCTGAAAGACAGATGCCTTGTCAACTCCATTATATATATGAAATTTAAAATTGCTTAAATAGTACAAATTGTACAACTGCTATGTTGACCTTAAAAGGTTTGCATAAATATTTATGTCAGCATAATGGTTTTAATAGCTCTGATAGAGTCCTTGGCTTCAGTCTGCTATATCAAATGAAGTATGTCATTTATGAATTAGCAATTGTTTACTGGGCATGCCTACATTTTAAATTTGTATTGGGATAAGTTTTGACTCTAAATCTGCACCTCTTCCTTCAAGGTTTGGGTGTCCTTCCTCCGTGTTTCACTAGCACTCTTTGAAGAGCACTCTACTGTAGCATTTATCACACGCCATTCTAATCAGTTGTTTAATGTGCAGCCACTATAATGCAGGGGAATGGTTATGCCTTTGCCCTCTGCCCCGGGTAACATCTTTGTGTACCTTCCACAAAGTCAGCATTTAAGTCTGTTTTACAGAAACAAATCGTACAAATTCCAGCTCTTACACAATACCTTCCTCTGCCATTCTAAATCTTACTTTATCTCCTCTAGACTCCTACTTTTTGTATACCTTATATACACTTATTTGTGTACCTATTCGTGTACTATCTGCAGCACACAATCACATCACTGGACTGCTTTGTATGATAAACCCTGATGTGTAACTCTTCTCTCCGTTGATACTAGGAGCTTCTGGTTGGCATTTCTTTTATTGGCACTAGGCTGTATGTTTAGTGAGTATCAATTCATTAATGATCTAAAAAATTCTATGTATTGTTTAAAATCTCATGTTAAGATCATAGGAAATTTTAACTGGTTATGCTTTTCAACCTTTTATATAAAAAGTTTCAAACATACAGGAATATCAAAAAATAATATACCTAATACATTTAGATTCAGCAGTTATCTTTTTGCCATATTAGCTTCATCTGTGTATGTTTTTTTCCTGAACAATTAGAGTCAGTAGTAGGTAGCGTGACACTTTAGCCTACATATTTCAGTCTGTAGCTTCTTAACATAAGGATATTTTCTTAAACATAACATTATCACACCAAAGAAAATTAATAGTTAATTCCCTAATATCAAATACCCAACATGTACTTCAGTTTTCCCAATTGTCCTTAAATGTCTTTTATAGAAGCTAGATCTAAAGCTTTAGTTAGATTCAGATTAAATATTTTTTATAAGGGTTTAAATATTTTTTGTAAGAATACTTTTTATAAGTAATGTGTAATTTAAAAAAAATAACCTAAAAGGACTCTTGTTCACTTTTTTTGTGTTGAAGAGATACATAGTGTTTTGAATGCTTGAGATTTAAAGCTTTGGATGTCCTGTTGCTTTACTTAGCTCAATTTAGCTAAGAGAGCTGTGCAACCAGAGGAATTCTCTCCAATTCCCTTCCAATTCATAAGGTTACCTACATAGGTTGTTTGTTATATTCATGATGATGTCTTTCCAGAACCTAGGAAAGCCAAGGGCAATGGGACCGGTTTACTCTTCATGTCTCGCTCTTTCCACCACAGCAGCAAGAGTGTTCTTTTTCTTTTCCAAGGCTATAATAAAAAAGCATCTACTCCTGCTTTGATGTTGACTTCACCTTGCTTTTCTCTTCCCACTGCCTAGGTCCTTACTCTTTTCAATACTACCAAAAAGTTTACTTTTTAAGGAATTGATTGGTTATTGTACATGGGATTTTAAACAAAGGAATCATATATGTAAGTCACCTGAGATGTTTGTAATGCAGTTATGAAACAGGAGAATAGAAGTGGAATAAGCTCACTTAAATACGGTCTTTAGCTGCTAGTGATTCAAGTTAGCAATTCTTATTTCAGGAACTGTTATAGAACCACCAAAAACACCAGCCCTCTTTCTAACTGGAGCAGTGGAAACAGAAACTAATTTGGATGGTGAAGATGAAGAAACTGAAGAAAAAATGGATAATCTAAAAAATGACAACATACAAGCCTTAGAAAAACTGGGTAGGCACAAAGCATTTGATTCAAAATAATTTGACTTTCTCATTGTTAACTGTTTTCTTTCTTTATAGTCAGTGTAACGTGAGGTTGCTTTAGAGGTGTTATGGAGATATAAAATAGGGTATTCTAAATATCAACATCCTAACACATCGCAATTTGGGGACCAAGCATATTGTTGTTTAATCTTTGTTTGATTATATTAATTTTGAATGCATTTTTATTAATGTTATAACTTTTTTGATCTTGTCAGCATTTTTAATTACTACATACTTTAGCTTGTATATTATTGATATAGCTATAGATATATAGCTATCTGCATACATGTAATACATATAACAGTATCTCCTTTTCACCATAAAAATTAATAATGCATTCATCCCCTTCCTCCCCCAGGAAGCAATCAAATTATTTTCTAGTAGGATTTACACAACCTTAGTAGGCTGGAAGGATTTTTTTTTTTTTTTAGTTTCAAGTATACAGTACATTGGTTAGACATTTATATAGTTTATAAAACTATCTCCCTGATTACCTTTTCTCTCCTCTGGCTCTCCATCTAGCCGTTACATTGCTGCTGACTGCATTCGCTATGTTGTGCACCCCATCCTCGTGAACCTCCCTAATGCATCCTTTTTTTTATGTTTTATCAAACTCCTGAGTAGCTATATATTTTTCTTTTTTAATGATATGCAACTTTGTTTTTTTACTTTGTATTTTGATACCTTGGCTACTATAGTATGTTCTATAAGCATATTAAGAGCCTCCCACAATATCCTGCACAGAACTGCTCAGGAAAGCCTCACCAGTTGAATGAAATGGAATACTTAATACCATTCACATGCAGAGAAATTTTGGTTTTGGCTTTGCCTTCATTCAGGAAAGAATGGCCTGAAGGAAGGAGTAACCCCTCATTCAGGTTAAAAAATTTCCTGTGATTTAGAAATTTACCTTTTTTTTTTTTTGACCCAAGTAGATTTCAGTTAGTCTTTGCTATATAATTCTGGGGAACCCAGATAGACTTTCCGTGAACTATCAGGTAAAAATCAAATGTTTTATCTTCTTTTTTTGGATCAACCTCACTACAGTTTTCTTCATGAATGTGTATAACTTCAACTTGAGAGTAAGACCAAAATATTCTAACAGCTATGAAGTTAGCTTTTATGTATATATGTATGTATGTATGTATGTGTATGTATGTATGTATATGTATTTTTGCTGTAGGGGCAAAAACATTTTTCCTTCTTCCCTTCCAGATTTTTTAGCTGGTCTGAGAATTAAATCGGCATAACAGATTAACAGGAGAAAAATTTCGTATGTGTGGAAGTCCCATAAAAATATGAGACCCAAGGACAAATTGAGCAATTGAGACTTATATGCCATTCTGAGCCAAAGAATGGGACTAGGGACCTGGGGCTTCACGAATGAGGAGAATACTTCTCAGGATCATAAGAAGGGCAGATGTTTGGTAATTAGAAATTTGCCCTGCCATGCAAATAGGTCTTTCAGATAAAAAATGTTGTCTTTGGTAATAGCTCTTCTGGGGCCAGGCCTCCTTTCTAAATTCTTCTAGGTAAGGGAGAGGCAAAACTTTTTTCTGAGTCTGTTGGGTCTTGATTACCTTCAGTTTAAAATAATCCATATGTCAAAGTGACATATTTTGGGACAGTATAGTCTGCTCCCCTTCACTTCCATTGGAATAATTGTTTCAGATCATCATACAGTTCATTTTTTTGATCATTTTGTGTAGCCCAGGATTTATTGAGCTGCTGAAAATAAATTAATCTCTTTCCTCTAGTACTTAGGCCTTTGAGCTGTGCTTTAAATCTCATGACAACTTTCATTGTATAACTGAAAGGTAAAATATAGTCAAAAGAATCGAAGGTAAAATGTCGAAATTATTTTATACATGCGTATGAAATATCTTTAAATACCATGTTTTTAAGCTTACAGTTCAACCAGTTTATTGCAAATTTTGTTCAAATTAACTTACCAGATAAAAAACTGCTCTCTGGAAGAAATTTAACAGGCAAGATGGTAGACCTGTTACTGCAGTTTCTTGTGGAAACGTTAACAGGAGTAGGCACAAAGGTGCCCACCTGAATGATATTTTGGTTTTAATAGGACCTTTCATTAGTTATTCCTGAAATGTTATCTAGCATATAATTATTTCATGGATATTCTTTTGTATATCTAGTAATTTAAACTTTTTGGTGTTCATTAGTCTCTGATTTCTGAGTTTAGCATGTTTTACTTCATTATTATGTAATTAGGTTTTATGTATTAAATTATAATGTATTAAGTTGTTATGTTATGTAACTAAGCATTATATGCATTCAAGATGAGCTGTCTGTGCTGAAGACTAAAAGCTGATACTGCAAGTTGTGTTTGATTTGAGACAGATGGTGATGTCAGTTGTGATAGGTGTT
Source organism: Pteropus alecto (assembly GCF_000325575.1). Lineage (NCBI taxonomy): Eukaryota > Metazoa > Chordata > Mammalia > Chiroptera > Pteropodidae > Pteropus > Pteropus alecto. The sequence continues at coordinate 12,289,448 of NW_006441955.1, forward strand.
CTGTGACTTGTTCGATTTTTTAACAAAATTGGGAGTTTTTCTTCTACTTAAAGGAAAAAGTTAGAGATTTGATTATTTTCTGCTATGACTATAGATATAAATTGAAATTATAGTCTTAGTACTTTCACTTTTGCCTATTAGGCATTATTAAGACTACACACTGTGTACTAAGCTTCTGGCTAAGATTATATGGAGGACAGGCAGGACACTTAAAATCTGTCTTAGCTCTTTAAAATTATCTTGCCTATGCAAAAAAGGCGATATTGCTGTCAAGTAGAAAAATCTTAAGTATATAATAACAAAGTAGCCACAAAAGACCAAAGTAAAACCAAAGTCTCTGTTTTATTAAAGCTCATCCACCCACTGGTTGAATTAAACCAGACATGCTTGCCTTTATGTCCACCAAAGAGAAAAGTCTGAATGGACTGCATTGATATATGCCTAGTTGATAGTAAAGATAGCTTGATAAGTTCTTACTTTTCCCATGGGTGAGTGGAGGTACCACTTTGAAGTGATTAACATTTAAATTAAATCCTTGTTTATTCTAACATATTACAAAGCTAAGCCAGATGCATTTTACTTGTAAACTACAGGATGTTTATATATAAACCGTATATAATTCAAATTTCATTTAAAACTCATCATTCCTCTTCCCTTTTCAATATTCCTTAGTACCAAAGGCCCTTTCATAATATGGTAACAGCCAGCCTTTACATTTTACATTAGCCTTAGAAGTCACCTGTGATTTACTTTACCTAGTAGACTTAAGTTAATGCATTTTCCTTTTCATTTATTTCCCTTTTACTTGCTGAAACTGCTGTTTTTGAACAATTTAATAGTTAAGTGTATTTGGCTCACAGTAGCTTTGACTTTTTCTTTTTAAATCCAGAAAGAGCCACAGACTCTCCAGAAAATGAGCTGAAATCCAGATGGGAAAAGCTATTGGGTCCTGATTATGAAGTAATGGTATGTTAAAATCTTCAAATAAAAAACACTCATGTCTCATTTCATGTCAAGCCCTTAACACTACAATTTAAAGGAATGGGAGAATTAAAGAGTAGCCAGCCTGCCTTTATTTTTCCCTCCTGCCTTTCTTTCCTGTTAAATCAATCAATTGATTTTTTTTAAAGCATTTAAACTATAAGAACAATTAAGGACTGAACACAAGTTTTAGTTACAATTAGCAGACAGTTCACGTTGAAACTATTTAAGTCAACAACAGGCAGAAAAATGTTGGGAGAAAGAGGGCTTGCCTTTAAATTTATAACCTGTATCAGCTGCTTAAAATTGCTGGCATTTTTACGATTGCTTTTATGATCTGTTTGTTTTATTGTACACTGAAAAGGCTGTGGATATTAGTTCTATGTTTCACAAAGAATCTTACAGTTTTATGAGAAAAATGAAAGAATGATTATCAAATGTATTTGGGAGAACAGGAAGTAATTTAGGTTAGGTATAAGTTTATAGTGCTAGTGGTCCATTAGACTGCCTTTCACCTGTTATTAGATTCATTGAGTAGGGGATTGATTACATTTCCCCATATGAATCCACATGAAAGCAGAAAACTGTACTTAGAAAATCCTCTACAGTGTTCACTAAATGCTTTAGTAATAAAATATTCTATTAAATTTCTATTGTCATTCACGGTTTCTTACATATGTTTGTCATTAGTACTTGTTAGCTGGTTGCATATTTTTTTCTCTTCTTGGTTCAGAATGTATAGCCACTATCTATTGTCCAGAATTTTCCAGTGTCATTAAGATGCGTCAAAAGTTTACTTTCTCTTGCTAATTTTTTACCTAGATGTCAGCTTTTGTGAACTATTGCTTCTTTACTTCATAGATTTTGAATGCTGTTTTTGTCATTAGGCTATCACCTAGCAAATGACTTATTCTATTACCTTTAATGGTTTGATATTCAAAGTGATTTGGTGTATCAATATTTATAAATGGCCAGTTTTGTGATGGGCTATTTTTTTGTTAAAATTTTATCCTCCATATAACTACCTTTCCAAATTTCATTGATCACATGTAGAAGTAATAACAGAGGGGCTAGAAAGAGGGGACAGAATTAGAAGTTGGAAATTGGAAGTGACAGCTTATTCATTAAGAGTTGTAACTTGTTGTTCTGAGGGATGAGAAGCAGAAAAGAGAAGCCAGGCAAGGTGAGTGCACTCCAAAGTTTCTTATTTATTTTCTTCCAGAGTCTACTTATCTGAAGTGCAGTACTTTTAAAAGCTTTAGTTGGATCACTGTTCAACTTATCTCCTCCAGATGTGTCATATTTTATTAACAAACAGATGCAAATGATCAATATTTTGCTTGCAAGCCATTCACTTCTGTGGATATCCACTATTGTAACACAATAGTTTTAGGCCAGGATTAAAAAGCTTAAGTATTCCATGAGCTTCCCACCAGTCCAGACCTTTCTGTTTGTCTCTGTGCCAACTATTGCTCCTAGGGAAATGGTTTGAGCTTGCTATGGAAAGTCACACTCTTCAGTTTTTCTATACTTGTCTGACTTTAATGACCTTGTAAACTTTGTTTTAAGGACTAAATTTAAAAGTAAAAATAACCCCCACAGTTAACATCATACTCAATGGGGAAAAGCTAAAAGTATTTTCCTTAAGATCAGGAACAAGACAAGATATCCACTATCACCACTTTTATTCAACATAGTATTGGAAGTCCTAGCCACAGCAATTATACAAGAAAAAGAAAAGGCATCTAAATTGAAAAGGAAGAAGTAAAGTTGTCATTATTTGCAGATGACATGATACTATATGTAGAGAACCCTAAAGTTGCCATCAAAAAACTGTTAAAACTGATAACGTGAATTCAGTAAAGTAGCAAGATGAAAATTAATATTCAGAAATCAGTTGCATTCTTATACACCAATAATGAACTATCAAAAAGAGAAATTAAGAAATTAAGAAAATAATTCCATTTACAATTGCATCAAAAAACAAAAACAAAAAAAACCCACCTAGGGATAAATTTAACCAAGAAGGTAAAAGATCTTTAGTCAGAAAAGTATGTCACTGTAGAAATTGAAGATACAAATAAATGGAAGCATATATTATGCTCATGGTTAGAAAGAATTAACATTGTTAAAATGTTCATTACCCAAAGAAACCTATAGATTCAATGCAATGCTATCAAAATACCAATGACATTTTTCATAGAACTAGAACAAATAATCCTAAAATTTATATGGAACCATAAAAGACCCTGAATAGCCATGGCAATCTTGAGAAAGAAGAATAGAGTCAGAGGTATCATTCCACTTGATACAAAACTATACTGCAAGGCTGTAGTAATCAAAATAGCATGGTACTGGCATAAAAACAGCCATATAGATCAATGGAACAGCAATGAACCCATGCCTATGTGGTCATTTAATCTATGACAAATACCATATGATTTCATTTACATGTAGAATCTAAAGAACAAAATAAATGAAAAGCCAAAGAAATAGACTCATAGAGAACAAACTGGTGATTGCCAGATGGGAGGGGTATTGAGAGGCTGCATGAAAAAGGTGAAGGGATTAAGAAGTACAAGTTGGTAGTTATAAAATAGTCATGGGGATGTGAAATAAAGCATAGAAAATATAGCTGATAATATTGTAATAACTATGTATAGTGCCAGGTGGGTGCTAGACTTATTGGGCTGATCACTTCTTAAATTATATAAATGTCTAATTACGACCATACCCGTGGTTTTGTCAAAAGAATAAAATGTTTATGAATTCATTATAATAGAAGATTATATTAAAATTTTAGGGATTATGGATTTTTAAAATTATATATATATTTGCCTATCACTTTCTGGTTCAATTTTTGAATAATTTAAGGAAAAAGATTGCTGTGGAAAGTAGTAACAAAAAAGCAAATATTCTGAAATTTTACATTGTTTTGCTTATGAAGTTAAAAAATATAGAAAGAAATTAGAATGCAGGTCAGATGTCAGTGCAACATATAGGTTTTACAGATTATTTTCAGGAAACCTAGGAAGAAATAAAGTTATTTTTTAAAAATATTAAAAATATTTTTTCTTGTAAATTTAGGTTGCTACTTTGGACACACAGATTGCAGATGATGCTGAGTTACAGAAATATTCAAAGGTAAGCATTGTTTTAAAAGGTATTACCAGTTTTTTTTTGTTTTTGGAAGAACTTAGTCTTTAAGTTCTTGTTGAAGAAACTAAATTAGTGCTGTAACCTAAAGTTTCCAGAATTTAGTCTTAGCTGTTTTCTGGAAATGTGGTGAGGTCTCACTTATGAAAGGTGATGGTTAGATGTGCCTGGGAAGAATGTGGCATCGCTTGTACTACTTCCTAGAAGCCAAAACTCAGGTTTGAATGTTTGCCCACCTTAAAGGTAGTACACAAGAGTAACACTGTGTAAAGTGTGTGTTAGCTTTTCAGATATTATAAGAAGACCTTTTAAAATGTTTCCTAAAAATCAAGACCACAAATATGGACTTTAAAAATTCTTCAAGTCCAGATGTTTAAAGACAGAAAAGTGGTTTATTTTCTGAGTATAGGGAATGTTTTTTCTTTAATTTAAAAAGTTTTATATCGAAAGCTTTATTTCTAATGGCAAAATGCTGGAAGGTAACTTTTATGGTTTTCCCCAACATTTTTAGTGTCCTCTCACTACAAATTAATTTTATGGTTCCTATTCTGGATAATCAAAAGCCAGGTTAACGGAAATGTAGAGAAGACTTCTAGGTGGCTTTCTCAACAAATGATGAGAAAGGTAAGGTTTTCTTGTCAGAATAGTTTCAAAAATGATACAATATTTCCACATGGGGTATATGAGCTGAGCCCAACTTAAACTCTTCTGTCACATGTGTGTGTTATGAGCTGTTGAGTCAGCTCTTGGAGACTCTATGAATGAGTAATGTCCACAATGTCCTATCTTCAGCACCCTCGCTCAGTTCCTGTACATCCTGCCTGTGGCTTCTTTTATGGAGTCATTCCATTTCATGTTTGTTCTTCTTCTTTTCCTGCTGCTTCTGTTTTTCCTAGCGTTATTGTCTTTACCAAAGACGCCAGCCTTCTCATAATGTCCTCGGAGCATGACAACTTCAGTTATGTCATTTTTGCCTCAAGCGATGTTTCAGGTTTAATTTGTTCTAGGACCCACTTGTTCATCTTTCTGGTGGTCCAGGGTATTTATATAAATCAATATTTTTCCTATCAGTCTTCTTCACTGTTCAACTTTCATGTCAATACATAGTAATTGAGAATACAAGGGTATGGATAATCTTAGCCTTGGTCTCTAACGACACATCTCCGCTCTTGGTGATCTTTCTTAATTCTTCCAATGTTGCCCTTCCAAGTCTCAGCCTTCTATTGATTTCTCGGCTACAGTCTCCATTTAATTGATGACTGAACCAAGATAAACATAATCTTTAACAATTTCAATGTCTTCACTGTTTATGTGAAAGTTGTGTATTTCTTCTGTAGTCATGATTTTTGGCTTCTAAATGTTCAAATGCAGTCCTGCTTTGGCACTTTTTTCTTTTGCTTTCATTTGAAGTCATTTCAATCATTACTACTTTATGCCAGTAAGACGGCATCATCTGCATATCTTAAGTTATTAAATTTCTTTAAACAATTTTCCTTTTTCCTTCCTGAGTCTTGCCCAGTTTTTCATATAGTATGTTCTGCATATGGATTAAACTAATAAATAGGGAGACGAAATGCACCCTCGTCAGACATGTTTGCCTATATGGAACCGTTCTGTCTCTTCATATTGTGTTCTGACGGTGCCTTCCTGCCACTCTCGGTTACACTTCAGGTCAGTCGATTGCTGACGCACACCCATTTCTTTCAGAGCAACCTGTAGCCCTTCATGATCCATGCTGTTGAAGAAAGGCTTCACCGTACCCAGCAAACGCTTGCTATTAGGTCTCGAGTACCTCTCCCTTTTCTGAATCCAGCATGACCATCTGGCATTTCTTGCTCCACATAAGGTGGAAGTCTTTGTTGCCTCACCTTGAGCATCGCGGTACTTGCATGGGAAATCTGCAGTTACTACACTCCTTGGCATCTCCTTTCTTGAGGATTGGGATGTATAGTGTACATTTCCAGGCTGTAGGCCATTGTTTTATTTTCCATATTTGTTGACATAGTCTTGTTAGGATTATGACAGATTCAGTCTCTGCAGCTTGAAATAATTCTGTTGGTATCTCATCTACCCTTTGTGATTTCTTTCTTTCATTATTTATTTATTTCATGCTCTCACATGCAGTATTCAAAATGAGTTTTCTGTATCGCATGTGGGTTTTATAAAAAGCGATTTCTTTAGATCTACCATTTCCTTCTTTGAGTATTTGTGATGAATATTTCTCTTCCATAATTTTATATATGCTATTATTTTATAGGTTTGAATTTTTTTTATTTTTCCTAAGCAGAAGTTGCTTTAATCAAGGCGCGAAGTCCTCAATCAGGTGGACCTCACTCAACCTTTGGTGGTGGGCTCTCAGCCTATCCCCGCCACATGCCCTGAGGCCCCTCAGGAAGGAGGGAGCAGCTGAACAGCAAATATTGGAGAGGTCAGGAAAATGGGGGAACTATTTGACATGGGGGAGACTATTTCTTTCCTTCTGAGCTAACCTGCATTTTGAGTCACTTCCTTCTTGTGCCTCTGTGGGCCAGCTGACCAAGTTTTCTTCAGATGGGCAATATGAAAGCAACATGGCACATCTTTTAGTTAGTTTTAAATTATTTACAGAATCAGCTTTTTATTAGATTAGAGTTGTCATTAATTGATAATTCCATCTAAATATATTGAGAGGGATTTAATTCAAAACAAGAGTAAGAAATATAAATACCTCACCACATTTTGGTTATTGTTAATAACTGCAGTATAGTTTACTCATTATATTGACTGGAACCAAACTGCCTGAGTTCAAATTCTGCTTATCCACCCACTAACTTGTAAAATTATCTAAACTCTATGTCTCAGTTTTGTTGTTTGTAAAAGGGAGATAGTAATAAATTAGAAACCACCTCATGCGTGCTATGGAAATTAAATAGAATGTGCTTAGAATAGTTGCAAGCACATAGTAGGCTGTTATTAATTATTCATGTAAATTAATGATGTTTTTTTCTAAAATTGTACTTTATACTAAACTCTTAGATATTGGGTGCCTTCTATTTACCTGTTTTCTAGTTTACTAAATTTCATATTCTGATTCTGCTGCTAAAGCCCATTATTGAGTGCTTAATTTTAGTAATTGTAGTTTTCTATTCTAAAATTTCTGTTTTATTCCTTTTTAGATTATAATCTTTTTAGGAGAGTTCTCAATTTAAAAAATTTTGTATTTGCCATCTTTTTCTCTATTTCTTGAACATATTAATCATAGTTTATAGGGACTTTATAAATAATTCCATTATATGGATCAACTTTAGATGTGTTTCTATAGTTCGATATTTTCTCTCGTTCTGGTTATTTGGTTATATCTCTCATCATATCGTAATTTGAATGAATGCTAGACATTGTGTATGCCAACTGCAAAAGGCTTTGGATGATGTTATCTCTCCAATAAGGAGATAGAATGTGTGCATGCGTGTATGTGTTAGGCGGGGCAGGGTTGGGGCTGGGAGTGGTGATCATTTCTGAGACAAGGCAGAGGTTCAGTCCTGGTAAGGTTCTGATGTCCTCTGTTTGCCTTTGCTGTTAACTTATAGCCTTCCAAGTGTTCCACATGAGTCCCTCTTCCTGGTGAGACCTGAACTCCATTTCTATCTCCTCAGTATTTGGGGGCTGCTGAAATCTTTGCTTTGTCCTTCAGAGGTTTCCTGCTTAGCTTTTTAGCCTCCCTCCCAATATAGCTTTAGAAGTCAAGAGAAGTCCTTGGGGGAGAATATGCCTTACTTAGCTCAGGCTCAGTTCATTGAATTTTAATTGTCCATCCTTCCATGTTCAGAGCTGTAAGGCCTTGTATCATCATATTCTATAATAAGTAAAAAGATAATAACCACACTTTGTATGCATCTTAATGTCATTGTCTTTTTCCAGGCAGAAGATATTCTCTCCCACCTTTATTCCCTAGTTTCTTGCCACCAATCTTACTAATTTTATATTTCCAGATCAATTTCTATTCTATGATATACATATATATGTATGTGTATTTCATACTCAGTAATTGTAGTGTAAAGATGTGGAAAGGCTTTGAGTTGAACAGACTTTCAGAACCACCTTATAGAAACTCAGCTTATTCAGCTATTCATTCATTCATTATTTATTTATTCATTCATTCACTCATCAAATATTTTTAATGTCTACTCTGTGCTAGGTCCTCTACTAGGTGCTGGGGTTAGAGAAGAGAATAAAGCAGAAAAAAATCTCTGCCTTTTAGAACTTATATTTTAGTGGGCAGAGATAGAAAATAAGTAAGTTATATAGTATTGGTAATATGTGCCATGCACAATATCAAGGCAGGGAAGATGGATAAGGATTTCAGGAGAGTGTGAGTTTGCATTTTTAGATAGATTGACCAGGAAAGATCTCATACAGAAGATGACATGTGGGGAAACACTTTAGGAGGTGAAATAGCAGCCTGATTTTTCTTCTACATTATATGAACAATTATTATACCTATGTCATAGATGATTAAATATATATATTTACTATATGCTTTAATTAATACAGCTCAGTGCCAATATGTAAGAATTGTTCAATAGATGGTAGTTTTGTTTCCCAGTTGTATGCTTCGTATACTTTTAGTTTCTAACCTTTTAAAGGCACCTTTTTAAAGGCTATTTTTACAAGCTATTGTGAAACGTTAAATGATTTAATTGAAATTTTGTCGTGACAAAAAATTTTTTTTCTTTGCGGTGGAAGAAAAAGACTAACCCATAATTGCACTATTCTCTTTTCATATTTAGTAGTTGCCTGTATATATTTACATATTTGTAGACGGTATACTATACCATCTTTTTGTGTAATATATGTATGAGAGAAGGGATGTATAATTTTTCCGCATAACATTATCATACATATTTACTTTTTTACATTGATTTCTCAGTTATAAATGTCCATAGATTATTTCTTTATTTTAATGAATTAAAATTTTTAAAAAATCCCCTTAAAATTGGAAATTTAGTTAATTCATTTGCTTCTCATTTACCCCTACAATATGTAAAGGGGACTAGTCTATTAAAACCCATTTCACAGATGAGAATAGTAAAGTTTGTCTCAAATTACACAGCTAGATAGTAGCAGAGGCAGGCTGCAGCTTAGAGTGCATTTATTCATTTCTGAAATAGTTACCGAACTGCTTCTTTATGCCACACACTGCTACCAACTGGGAGAAACAAAATGGAAAAGGTGCTCTTATAGAACTTAGGTTCTAGGCTTGGTTAGGGGTATGATAATAAACAAATGAAAAATAAGTTGATAAGATAGTTGTAGGTTGTAAGAAGTGATGCAAAGGAACAAACAGAATGACGAATGCATCACTGGGGAGCCACTTTAGAGAGAGAGCCAGGGAGAGCCTTTCTGATCTCAGGCTTGAAGGATAAGAATGTGGCGAGTTGGGAAACAGGTGAGCAGCAGGTACAGCAGCCCCATAGGTGGAAAAGGCTAGTATGTGGGAGGAATGGAAGTCGTTTGTTTTAGAGTGTCTGAGACAAACTAAGTGAAGAGTAGAATGTTGCTAAATAAGGGAGGCCAGGTGATATACAGGGCCTGGAAGTCCGTGGTGGAAAGCCTGGGCTTTATTTCAGTGCCAAGAAACACTGGAAGGATTTCAGCAGGGTAGTATCATGATCTGTGATCAAAGCTGTAGGTTTTTCTTCTGTGCTATCAGCTTTCTGATAAGGAAAATCATGTTTTGTGGCTATCACTGGTGTTCCTAAGGGTCTAGTTGTCTTTAGATGGTCACTCTGGTCACCACTTCATAGCCACCACTCTTGAAGGGATTATGATTCAAGAAGCACCTTCATATAGTATGGGCCAGTGTTAATAGATAAGGTTTCTCTTGAGGTGGATGGAATTGTAGGCGGGGGGTGGGGGGTGCGAAGGGAGGTGAAAGCAATTTACAGTTGCTTGAGCATTAGCCTGCACTGTTTCTAGGAAGCTGTTAATCATGACACAAGAATAGTTTCCCGCATCTGGAGAGACTTGCACTTTTAGGGATGGCTTTCTTGGCAAGTGTTAAGATAACCACAGTACTGTGAGGGGAGAAGCATTAAGCTCATTCCAGTGACCTTTCTGCTGGCCATCAATTGTGATATGGAGTGAGCATTAGTAAAATCCCTGGCGTGGGAAACAAAAATACCAGATTCCGTTCTCTGGTTTTGACAAGACAGACTGACAAATGTATTTCTTTATTTTTCACAGTTACCCTATTGGTGAGCAACTATTTCTTCTTTTCTATTTCTAATGTTTGGAAACTGAGTGTTAGGCATGTAAAGTGACTTCCCTAAGATCATATACAACTAGTAAATGGCAAAATCAGAAAACAAATCAAGAGTTATCTATCCTCTAAGTCTATTCCATTTTTTCCTTTTTCTTTTGAATAGATAATATATGAACAAGACATAAAATTTAAAAGTTACAGAAGTATACACTGCAAAAAATAAGTTTCCCTCTCATTTCAGTCCCCTTGTTCTCTTTCTCAGAGGCAACTAACCACTGTTACCAATTCTCAAGCACGTAATTGTATACTTTGCTGATCTCTTTTTAAGTGCGGAACACAAGACACAGAATCAAACTATAGAAACAGTGGTTATTGACTAGGGGTGGTGGCCAATCAGAAACATCAGAGGGTCTTTTACAAAATACACATGCCCTATTTTATTCCTCCTTACCAATATTCAGATGATGTAGGTTTGGGGTGAGATCCTTAAAGGAAATTGTGATCCTTTTCTTGCCTCACTCCATTGAGAATTATTGTTCAGGTATGGCTAAAATGCCTTATGTGTATTCAAGGAAGGAAGTAACACTTCAAGACAGATGAAGGAGGCTTATTTGGGAGGATGTCATTTGAAGTATACTCTGAAAAATGGTTTTGGAAAAATAAGAGCAGTGGATATTCCAGGTGGAGGAAATACCATGAGCAAATACGGAGAAAGACTCATAAGCTCAAAGTGTTAGATCAGATGTCAAAAGCTCAACTATCACATGGGCCAGACAAGTAACATAAATGATATCTAAAATGATAAGTGGTGTTAGGTAACTGAAGAGAACCTTCAACATATTTCTGTACAAACAAAGCACATAGTGTGTATTTTTTGAACATTCAGAATTAAAATTTTAGATAAGTGAGAAAAACTAATATAAATCAAACCCTAATGGATTGATTGTCTTATGTAACCACTGAGTGAACACACCTAACTTTGGAGGCTGTTATGCTGTGTTTTACCCTGAGTTTAAAAGTTGTAGCCTCATTCTTGGAAAGTTTGATTCTTATTTTTGGTAAATTTAGTAATTCTTTCCCCCTAATCTTTAAACATAAGTGGCTATTTAATATCTTCTGTGTGTGTGAGAGAGAGGGGGGTGGGGA
>NW_006441955.1:12301033-12304020 GCF_000325575.1 Pteropus alecto
AAGGGGAGGAACCAATCGGGTTTCTTTCTGTTCTATTTTGAGTTCAACATTTTTGGAAGCATTCACCCCATCCCACTGACATATCTATTCCTTTCTAGAAGCCTCGGTCCCTGCTTCCTCCTCCCCCCGCCTTCCAGCCCAAGGAACATCATTTACACTCCCACTTGAGCATTTTGATATCTTGTTTTAGGGTCCTAAAAGTAGAGCTTTTACAACAACCGCACAGGACAAACAAACAGAGACCCATGGACATGAACTATAGACTAGTGATTACCAGAGGTTAGGGGATGAAGGAGAAGGGGATAGGTAGACGGTTAAAGGGGGTCAAAAATAGGGGGATAGGAGGAGGGTGAAGTGGGTAAAGGGGATCAAATATATGATAACTGAAAGAAACTGGACTTTGGGTGGTAAACAGTCAATAGAATATACAGATGTCAAATTATAATGTACACCTGAAAATTATATAATTGTATCAACCAATGTTACCCCAATAAACTTAAAAAAAAAAAAAAGTAGATCTTTTAGGGGAATGAATGAGCTGCAGTTTGTTTCATGACAGGTCTCTCCATTCATGGGTTGTAGGCCTCTAGGTTTCTTGATCTCATCTGATCTTTAAAATTTTCACACTGACAGTAAATCACACTATGGCGACACTTTGCTCAGATACATTTCCTTGCATCTTTTACTTGTCATATCAGGATCATGACAATCCCAATGCTCATTAGCTTTGTCAATTTAAATAGGACCCCTTGCAAAGAACAGCAAATAGGCATCAAAAAGCTGAACATGCATCGTGTGAAGACATCAGTCATTTGTCTGTTGTACCCACTCCTGTCATTTTAGCACTTTCTGGTCTCTATGTAAGAACTCAGAATACGGAAAGGTGGACAACTGAAACAGACAGAGGAAATAGTTGATTTGTTTAGTTGCTAAATACATCTGGGACAGGTAATTAAACAGTCCTGCTCCTGTGGAAAAGCCTGCATTAGTGTAACACAATGTCTCAGAAACCCAGCTGGACTCAGATTTAGATTTGGAACTAATATTAGATAGGCCTCTTTCACAATGACAGGTTTCATAAACATTTCTGGTTTATTTGTTCATTGTGATTAAAGATGGAGCACGTGTGTTTTGTTCATGGTTTAAGTTTCTAGGAAGCACGTGATGTTTATAGATATCTGATGGAATAGCCCAGAAAGGCACAGCCCTGTATCTGGAGGGCAAGCGATACCATGGGTATAGGGAATGGGGGTTACCCACGTGAATGGTGCAGAATTGATAAAGGGCCAAAAGAGAAGATTGGAATCAGTTTCCGCCTTAATCCTTTAGTTTTTTTCTGGGGGAGGAGGAACATTATTATATGGGTAGCGAAGATCTCTCTGTGTGTACAGCAATGTCTTTGTTTTAATTTGGGTACTTATTTCTATGCATAACTTGCTACTACCATGTACTTAGTTACCAAAACCAAAAACTTAGCAATTCATCTTTTTTACTCACTTCTCACAAGCAGTCCCCCAGCAGGCTCTTATTCTTCAAGTCTCACCTTAAATATATCCCCATCTCTGTGAAACCTACTCTGACTAACTTTCAAAAATGTTCCGTACCAGTTGTGTCTGATGTCTTGACTCAAATCAGTTCCTTCGCAGCACTTATCACAATTAGTAATTATTTATTTTTCAATGGTTTGCTGGTGAATTATTTGTTTACTTACTGTTTTGCATGAATCTGCTTTCTCTCTTGCTTGTTGATTGCCTGTCTCCAAACTAGATGTTAGTTCCATGAGGGTAGACACTGTTTCTTTCATTAACCCTGTGATTCCAGCTCATAGCTCAAATACTTGCACATAGCTTATACTCTCTAAATATATGCTAGATAGCATGTTCAAACTAGATTACAGGTGAGTGATAATGCTGGTAAAATCTCTCTAAAAGAAAAAAAAAGGAGTTCCAATTTGTAGCATTTACCAATATTTGTGGTATAAACAGTCCCACCATGGCAGATTTCAAGCTACCAAAATGACATCACTGAGCAGAGATGGAAAGAGATTCATAATAGCACTTCATTGTTGCACGTTTCTCTATGAGAGCAGAACTGTTTAGTTACCAGATCCAGCTGCGTTTAGCAACTAATAAACAAATCAATCGTTTCATATGTCTCTTTTAATTGTTTACACTTTCAATATTCTCTGTGTTCTTAAATAGAGGGTATTTCTACCATACATGGTATAACAGATAAAAGTTGCTTTGAGAACATCAATCAAATGTGGTAAAAAATAATTAGGAAGTGATGGATTTTGAGTACTTATTACATTTATTTTTAGTATTATTTAATTGTAACCTTAGGTAATTTAATTTTATTAATAGCTATACTTAATAAATGGCTTGCAAAATTCCTGAAAATTGAACAATCTGCTCCTGTAAGCAGGCTTCAGTCCCCCACTAGAGATGACCTGTGGGTGGAACCAGTAACCACTCACTGCACTAGTGTTTGGCTCATAAACAAAGAGTAAATGGTCATTTCTCTGAGAGTTTTTATTTACCTTTTACTACTAAAGAAAATCATACTAATGGATCCTTCTAGCTTGATATACATGATTTGGTACAATGTATAGACAAGAGAATAAGGTGGCAGCAGTGAGAAATAAAGCAATCACAGAGAGGTAACAGTGTAAAAACAATCTTAATCTTCTATTTAGAATGCTAGCACATCTTTTTTGCCAGAGATGGTTATAGATCCTCAGGTGGTTGGTGGTCAAGAGCACTTTCAGAAAATTTGCCCAGGGCCAGAAGTCCCTCATGCCTATTTTAAGTCATTGAGATATTAGGTAGCTGGACTCCTTGCTACTTCACATATATCTGTGTGTCTGTAGTGGAACAGAAATGAGCCCCAGATGATGTCTGAAGGAAGGCCTGTAGAACTCTGGGGACTCAGAGCAGATGACTATGGGGAAGCTCAGAGATCACAGAGAATAGGGAATATGAGGGAAA